>NC_051851.1:113724688-114060510 GCF_905115235.1 Hermetia illucens | reverse complement strand
TGTTTGTAACGGCTTATGCACCCCATTATATCATATTATACGTTTCGGAGCGCGGTTTTTCTGTCTCTTTGTATACATATTATATTTATATTGTAAATGAATGTATATATGGTATAGATATCCGCAGTTGCTCCATTTGATCTAATTTTTATTGAATTTATTTAAAAAAATTTGAAGAAATGAGTAGTCGCATGGGTGGTCGAAAGAAAGACCAACGTGGAGCTCATCGAGGAAAAACGCCTAAAAAAAGAAAATATCACGGCAATCAATTTTCTGAAGAAAATAATCCTGAATTGCAAAGTTCCTCTGCTAAAAAAACTAAAAACAAGTAATGCGTTGAAACCTCCCATGGATTCCTCTAGTAATTACGTAATTCTGTGTTTTAATCTTGTATTTTCAACTCTCTCTGAATATATCAAGTGCAAAAATTGTGATGGTGGTATTTCGTTTTTTCGAACTGATTAGAGAGATGTCGGTTTTACACTATATGTTGAGTGTTCCTGTAGTTGGCAATTTAATAAAAATTCTACGTATATAGGTAGAAATACCTATATACGTAGAATTTTTAATAATTTTAATATTCGAAATAAATCAGAGACTAGTGTTTGTCTCATCTCTAATCTCGACTTGGGTATAATGGTTTAAAAGCTTTCGTGTCTTTAATGGATTTATCAAAATTTAGAGTAAATCTTTATTATAATGCAATATCGAGAGTGCACTCTGTTTCCAAACAATGTGTTGATTATGTGACTAAAAAAGCGGTGACAGAACTGACTTAAATGCGCAGGCTGGTAACGAAGCTAACAATTTAACTGTGTCAGGTGATGGCACATGGATGAAAAGAAGTTTCACGTTTTTGATGGAAGTTTTTTCAATAATTGGTAAATTTACTGGTAAAGTTTTGGACTTGAAAAATCTTCATTGCGTACATCGTGTAACATCCAGCAAGCAAAACTTCGCGAAGAAGTTTTCGATTTGGTTTGAAGACGTGTACAAGGCTCATCTTTGTTGCTCCGATAATCATGAAGGATTCGCGAGAAAATGAAGACAGACTCAGCTTTAAACATTTTTAAAAATCGCTAGTATTATGTTATTTGTGGCTACTACATTGGTGATAGTGACAGCAAAACTTATTTAAATTTAATAGATGCTAAACCTTATGAAGAAAACGTGATAATAAATAAATTGGAGTGCGTCCTTCATGTAGACAAGCGCATAACGACTTCTTGATGTAAAACAAAAATCACACTTTTAGAAAAAGAAAACAAGTCAGGGAACCGGAACCTCGGCAGTTCAAGTATGAACGGTTTTGTTTGTTTCTTCTGCGAGTATATTTAAGTGCAGAGCTATCCCCTTTGTACCTAGCCCGTTATGTATATGCATTTAGTATGTCAGATTACTCATTTTAGTGTGATATTGATATATTGCAGTAAATGTACACGCAAACAAAACCTTAAACAAATAAATATATATTAAATACGGCTGGTTAATATAAAAATATGTCTGTCTGAATTAGACACTACCCACAAACTTCACTAGCACGCATATACCTATAGACACACATGTCTGTTTAGAGTAGTTGATATTTATATACAAATGACTAAAAACTAAAACAAAATAATTCTTAGCGACCCCATTCATAAGAACTCATTTCGTTCTATTATAGTATTGACGAATTGGTATGTGATGATGACGTCATACCGGTTTCAGAATGCACGAAATTCATAAAAAGTGCAAAGTTTCACTCCCGATAACTTCGTTAATAATAGTCGAATTTTCTTCAAACTTCACCAAATTGTGCATTATGTTCCCCTTTCCAAGTGTGCCATAAGGACGGTTGCTGGGTAAATTCCTAAAATGTGAAAATATACTATTATTAACTTTATTTGTGGAGATATCGGAACAGGATGTATTTTGAGGCCTAGATTTCGTAGAGATGCACCACTGTGAGTTTTTTTGAGATTTTTCGGTTGGATAAGTTCTGAGCATGAGACCTGTTACGCTTTTCGTGGGTTATATTTTGAGCCCTTATTCCCCTATGTTTCACCTAATATCAAATATGGAACCAGTTTCGAAAAGTACTAATTGAGCCCTTTAATTTCATATGCCACATTGCCACATCTTATGAAGAAAAATTTAACACAAACTTAACACAAAATGGCGCCACTTGCTGCATGTAAAGGGAACAACAGATCACATACTCTCACCAATTTTTGTGACAATCGGTCCAGCCGTTTCCGAATAAATCGGGTCTGGTAGACAGACAGACATACAGACAGACATCGACTCGATTCTAATAAGGTTTTGTAGTACTAGTCGACCACCTAGAACATATAACATAGGCAGATGAACCTCAGCAGGAATGGCAGATTATAGGTAAAAATAAAAATAATCAAAAATTTTCATACTAAAATCTAAAAAAAAACTTTAAACGCGTTTATCTCGAAATGACCGATCAAATTTTCTTGTAATATTTATAAAAAACACTAGTAGTCAAACCTCTAAAACTTCAAAAAATTACCCTCCTTTTAAGGGTTTTGTGTAAAACAGAACCTTAAAAAAAAGATAGACAGACAGTAAATGGATTTTAACATTTACTGACTGTCTATCTTTTTTTTTGAGGAGGTGGAAATCTTCAAAAGACCCTGGTCTAGGCACACCAGTATGTGGGAATTTTTACACACTAAAACTGCCCTGGATTTCCTCCCTGCCCCGCGGAACCATCATAAGGTATTACATTGTATATGTTCGATATCTCATCTGCCAAGATGTCAATCGGCATCATTCCAGAGGTGACGAATTCTGCGTCGTCTGAGACAATTCTGAAGGCACAGCGTACCCTCAGGACTGTCCTCCTATAGACTGCACTCAAATTGTTAGTGTTAATTGATATCCGCATCGCCCTCCGCCAAACTGGTGTCGCATAGAGCATGAGTAAGGTTACCACCCTGTCTATAAGCAAACGATAGGCGGAACTCCAACCTTCGCTAGAGATTTCCGTATTAGATTTTAATTAGCCGAATTGAATGCATTTTTCACGCCCACGCAATATTTGCTGGTACTACCCTTTCCGTGGTTTTCATCTTCAGCCAAACCAGTAACCAATTTGATGGCATCAATAGTTCATCTGGTTTTACGGAACCCATACTGCTGATGTGAAAATCCACCTTGGTTCTCAGAAACCGAAAGTATTCTATTATAGATTACCCGCTCTACCATTTTCCCCACAGTGTTCAAAAGACATATGGGTCTGTATGAGGATGGTTCACCTGGAGGTTACTAGGCTTAAGCAGAAGTACCAGCTTCTGTCGCTTCCATACCACGGGAAATATCCCCTTGGGCATGCACCCTTCGAACAACTGAGCGAACATCAGGTCCGGTCAGGTCAAATACTCCGTCCAGGCCCGGTGCTTTATTGTCTCCTATTGTACCGCAGATTTCCAGTAGCTCGTCTCTAGTGACTGACGGAATTACCGTCACATTCAAAGATGGTTGGAATGTCTTGGTGCCCTCCTCTTTCTGGGGGTATAACCCCTTGATGATTTTCAGCAAAAGGGTAGGAACGGGTGAACGGCCTCTGAATCGTCCCATCATGATTCTATAAACACTCCCCCACGGGTTAACGTTCGCTTCTGAGCCGAGCTCCTTAAAGCATTTCCTCTTACTTCGCTGGATGGCAAGCTTGAGGGTTTTGCGGGCTGCCTTATAGGCGCGCTCTTTTTGCCCGTGATAGACTCTACCTACCGCCCTCTGAGCCGCTCTTCTGGCTCGGTGGCAGGCTGATCGAAGGCCGGCCAGTTCACCATTCCACCAGTATTAGTCGTCTACTGAGGAATGCGCACCTCCTAGGCATGGACGCGTCACATGCTTTGGCGATGTATTGGGCCACATGGACGGCTGCTTCTGTAGGGATTCCTGCTTTATCAGGTTGATCTAACCACACCTCTATGAAGGTCTGCTTATCCAAAGCTTTTGCAGACCAGCCTGAAATCTTTCTCGGTTTCGGGCATGATGGGTCTTTGCCCTGTGGCTCGACACATGTCTCAAAGAAGATTGCCTGGTGATCCCTATCGGTGTAGCGTTCGCTGGCGCACCAGAACATACCACTCACCAGCGCAGGGCTCACAAGGTCCGGTCTACAACCTGACCCCTCTTTCTGAAAAGTGTTTACAGCACCTTCGTTAGCCAATAATATGTCCACCGGCGCAAAAGGTTCTAATAAACTGCGTCCCCTAGCATTTGATTCTCTGCTGAACCACTCAAAGGCCCAAGCATTGAAATCACCAGCAATCACCTTCGCACTTCGTCCCCTTGCGTCGACGACAAGGTTATCAAGCATTTCCTCGAATTCAGACAGTGTCAGACTTGGTGGGACGTAGCAGCGGTGTACATATATACCACTTATTTTCGCCCACACAAAGCCAGTGGCTGCCTGACTTGTAGTACATTGTAACGCCTGTGGGTCGCAAGCCCATATCGCCTGTTATCCATATGCTACCGTGACGGTTTCTATACGGTTTACCTGTGATAGCGATTCGAGCGTAGTCTGCTCATGTAAATCTTGAGCGACACTACAATGATTGATGTTTATTTAAATAAACCTCATTTTCTCATTGTAGTGAGCGCCTTCCTAAATTCCGGACATTTGCCACTTCCGCTCAAACATGAGATCCCCTTTCGGGGTTCTTCGGATTCTGTTCACATTTCCGCCCAGACCTTTCAGGTCGGGATCAGCTTTGACCTTTCTAAGTATCTCCGCGTAGAACATGCACTTTTGCTTTTCCTTTCGCTTTTTTTGCTGGTAACTTTAGTCCATCCATCTTTTTCGTTCGTCTTGGGATTCCTAACCCTGGTCGACTTTCCTACATTCGGTGTATGCTTTCCTCCTTCTGAACTATTGGCGCTGGTTTTCAGAATGTCCTCTCCGTACTCGTACTCGTTTATTTCACTGTGATTCGATGGTAGTACGGTTAGACGTCACTTGGGACGCTTGTGACACTGTTGGCACAGCAGGGTTCGGCGTATGTTTAGTATTCTTTTCCTTCATCTACGATCTATTATAAAGGACTCTAATAGCCCTCACCATATTCTTTATGGCTTGGTGTACGTTGTGCTTGTCCTTGAAAATCTCGGACAGCTCAACTATTTTTGCCCCAAGCTGGGTGAAAGGTAATTCCTTCGGATCGGAACTCTGCTCTCTATAAGCACCGACAGCGTTACTCCTTTAATACGCTCCTTCACTTTTGGCGTTTATTGACCTTTCTTTGACATTCTGTTGACGAGTTTCTTTTGAATGGATCCCGTTCTTGGTACTGAAGTACCTCCTGCTGTCGCACATCTTGAACATATGCGTTTGGTATTATCACAGTTTTTGTCGTCCAATGATCTGCCTTCAGTTCATCTTTGCTTGGTCGTGTTACCAATATTCTCAATAAAGTCACTTGTAGCATTATATGCCAAGGTGGCCAAGTTGTCCACCACCGAGTCACTGCGTTCAAGGGATATCGACGACCGGGAGTCCGCTTGCTTCCTCCCAAAAGCCGCCGGTACTGGGGTCTGAGCCCCTGCGCCGTAAGTTTCTTCCTTCTCTCGTCTTCCATGGTGGTTTAATGTATCCTTCCCATAGCCATTTTAGTCCACGCACCAGAGATAAGCAAACAATAGCCCATACACAGTCAGAAAAGGAAGTGCATAAACACATATTTACACATCAATAGGTATGTCCCTATCCGCCAACTGAGGTCGCGCCTGATGGGAGATCTGGCAACTCCTCACAGGCCTGTCTGTCTGCCACACCATTTTTTCTCGGAAACGGTTATGGCGATTGACACCAAATTTGGTGTGCAGGTGGGAACTGTGGACTGTGAACTCACGCATACAGCGAGTTACATCCTTTCACGTTGAATTTAAAGGGGGGGGGGGGTCCACATACAGGCAAAAGGGGCTGTACATTTTTTTTCATCAAATATAGTCATGTGTATCAAATGAAAGGTCTCGATTAGTATAATACTTCCTGTAGCCAGTCTTAGTTTTAACATTTGTTGAAAAGGTGGGGAATGCGGGGGACGAAATTGATTATTTTTTTAACCGAACCATTCTCAGAAACTATTTAAGCGGAAAATCTGAAAAAAAATTAGGAGATTACCACTGTATGGTTCCTAGGCTCCGAAATAGCCTCGATACCGGTATCTGTTCAAATAAAGTTAATGATAGTGTATTACTATAATTTTTAGCAATTGCCTGTAAAGCCCACCTTAAGTTCATCCTAGCACCAATTCAGCAATGCAGCAATGTAGGCTATTATATAGAACATAATCCTAACAAGTTTGTTAGAAATTGCACTATTACTAACAAAGTTATAATAGGTCAAAGTTGTCGCTTCTTTGCAAATTCAAGACTTTGAATGTCAATAACACCTTAAAGTGGATTCTCACATATCTCCGTATATTATGTGTTAGGTACTAATGGAACAAATGCACACTCAAATGTTCTTATAAAAGAAATACACAAAAGCTTTCATACCTGAAGGGTCCAGCTTCCGGTTTCCCGACTTGTTTTATATATGGATAATTCCATTCAAAATTTTTTTCAAATAAGTTCATATAAAAACATAATAAAGCAAAAATTTTGTGGTTTTTCAGATGTTCGGCCACTAGCTTTGAGTCTTGTGAATCGAATCCCGTTGGAATTTTTACACTATCTGTTACAAGTGCTAAGAAAAGTATCTCCCCGTTTAAAACACACGTTTTGGCCGACGCCAACACACGTTTTGGTCAAAAGGTTCGGATACTTTTTGACAAGTACTTCAATGTGCAAAATGATTTATGTCATTATATATAATAGTCTTCTCACCATAAATGATTTAAAAAAACGTTTTTTAACGCAAAATCCTCTTAAACAGAAAGAAATAAACATAAAATTTTAAACACGATTATCTCAGGTTCGTGTTTTTTCAAAGTACCTTCGCGGTGAATATGATCACTATGACAACTACTAATTCAATTAACAACAGAGTTTCATTGCTTATTTACTAATGATAATAGCTAGTCGCTGAATGAAAGATTATCAATTCTTTTTAAAAAAAATTCATTTCTAAGTAAAACAAGTCGGGAAACCGGAAGCTTGACGCTTCAGGTATAAAAGGTTTTGTGTTTCCCTATGTGAGGAGCATAACGTAGTTCTCCATTGGTTACTGCCATTGCCAGAACTCAGCGATTTAAAAATCTCGAGTCAATGCTATCAGCCAATGGAGAACTGCGTAATGAAATTGTTTCAGGCATTAATGCCACCTGGATGAAGTTGCATTCCCCAACTGGTGTTCTTTGTGATCGACGTATCAGCGCACGTCCGAAATCTAAAATTTACTGCAATGTCGTCCGTCTGCCACTCTCTATAGTTCTGAGTGTTGGCCGACTATAAAGGACAATGAACGGCGTCTTGCGGTAATGGGGACGAAGATGTTGCATTGCACTTGTGGCGTGACACGTTTCGATTACGTCTAAAATGAGAATATCGGCGATCGATATGGGTTTGCATCGATCGTGGAAAAACTGCAAGAGAGGCGTTTTCGATGGTGTGGTCACGTAATTCACGCGAACGAGAATTCAACAACCAGTATTGATCAGAACATCGAAAGCAATGGTAAGCAACCAAAAGGCCGGCCAAAACAATGGTGGCTTGATACGCTGGATGGGGATTTAAAGGTGTCGCGATTACATCCTGATCAGGCATTTGATAAAATAAAATGACGAAACCGATCATTACGAGCCAACCCCGCTTGTGAGCTGAAGAAAAAGAAAAACATGAGAAGAGCGACGAGTGCACGACAACTCCGTATAATATAGCTAAAACTTCCATTGCCCTCTATTTTCTAGAAAGCGATTTAAATAAATCATTTGATGGAAAGCCCTGTGTTCATAATGGTCAACCTCATACGCTTCACCCTCTCAGTTTAATATTATTAGCGAATGAAAACAATTTAACCAACATCAAATATAAACAAGTCGGGAAACCGGAAGCTGGACGCTTCAGGTACGAAAGGTTTTGTGTATTTCTTAGTACGTAGCACGTAATATATCCATATACTATGTGAGAGTATCCACTTTCGGGTGATATTGACATTCATAGTCTTCAATTTTCAAAGAAGCAACAAATTTGAGGTACTATAACTTTGTTAGTAATAGTGCGATTTCCACCAAACTTGGTAAGATCATGCTCTATATTATAGCCTATATCACTGCAAAATTTCATGGTACTAGGATAAACTTAAGGGGGGTTTCTAACCAATTACAAAAAATTGTAGTAATATACTATTATTAACTTTATTTAAACAGTTATCGGTATGGAAGGTATTTCGGAGCCCAGGCACCATTTTTTTTTTTTTTTTTTTTTCAGATTTTTCGGTTTGCTAGTTTCTGAGAATGGCCCCCTTAAAGAAGTGATCACTTTCAACCCCCCCGCGCTCCCCACCCTTCCAACGAATTTCAAAACTAAGATCGGCTTTGAAAAGCACTAATCGAGACCTTTAATTTGATACCCCACATGACTATATTTGATGAAAACAAATTTTACACCCCCCTTTTGCATGTATGGGGACCCCCCCTTAAATTCGACGTAAAAGGATGTAATTCACTGTATGCGTGAGCGTTCACAGTTCCCACCTTTCTACCAAATTTGGTCTCAATCGCTATAACCGTCTCCGAGAAAAATGCGTGTGACGGACAGACAGACAGACAGACAGACAGACAGACAGACAGACAGACAGACCTGTGAGGAGTGGCCAGATCTCCCATCAGGCGCGACCCCAGCTGGCGGATAGGGGCATACCTATTGATGTGTAAATATGTGTTCATGCACTTTTCTTTTTTGATTGTGCATGGGCTAGTGTTTGCTCATCTCTGGTGCGCGGACCAAAATGGCTATGGGAAGGATACCGAGAACATAAAACCACCATGGAAGACGAGAGAAGGAGGAAACTTACGGTGCAGGGATTCGGAACCCCAGTACCGGCGGCTTTTGGGAGTGAGCAAGCGGGCTCCCGGTCGTCGATATCCCTCGACCGCAGTGCCTCGGTAGTGGACAACTTGGCCACCTTGGCATATAATGCTACAAGTGATTTGGATCTGGAGAAGGAAGTATTCAAGCGAAGTACGACTTTACCGAGAACACCAATAACAAGACCAAACAAAGATGAACTAAAAACAGCTTTTTGGACAACAAAAACCGTGACAACACCCACCGCACATGTTCAAGATGTTCGACAGCAGGAGGTGCTCCAGGAACAAGGAAGAGATCCATTCAAAAGAAGCTCATCAACTTTGAGATCTCCACCAATGCCAAAGACGATGAAGGACAAAGTACAGGCAAGGTCAACAAACGCCAAAAGTGAAGGACCGTGTAAAAGGGGTAACCCTGCCGGGACTTATAGGGAACAGAGTCCTGATCTGGAGGAATTACCCTTCACCCAGCTTGGGGCAAAAATAGTTGAGCTGTCCGAGTTTATCAAGGACAAGCACAACGTGCACCAAGCCATAAAGAATATGGTGAGGGCCATTAGAGTCCTCTATAATAGATCACAGATGGAGGAAAAGAACGATAAGAACACGCCGAACCACGCTGTGCCAACAGTATCACAAGCGACCCAAGTGACGCCTAACCGTACTACCATCGAATCCCAGCGAAATAAGCGAGTACGTGAAAAAGAGGAGGATCCTTTAAGTAATCAGCAGGCGCCTAAGAGAAAAAAAGGCGGACAGGACATCCGGAAAACCAACACCAACAGGTCAGAAGGAGGAAACCGTACAGCGAATCTAGGAAACTCGACCAGCGTTGCGAAGCCTAAGACCAGCGAAAACGATGGATGGACTAAAGTTACCAACAAAAAAGCGGAACGAAAGGCAAAAGTGCGAACTCGTCCAGATGTAATTGTTATCTCCAGTAAGGGCAATCTGTCCTACGCGGAGATACTCAAAAAGGTCAAAGCGGATCCCGGCCTAAAAGATCTGAGCGGAAATGTAAACCGAATCCGAAGAACCCAGAAAGGGGATCTCATGTTCGAGCTGAAAAGATCCAGCGTGGGCAAAACTGATGACTTTCGCACTCAAGTGAAAAACTCACTTGGGGAGAATGCCGCAGTGCGTGCCCAAAAACATGAGATCTACCTTCAATGTAAGGATCTCGATGAAGTAACATCGAAAGAAGAAATTTGTATTGCTCTGAAGGAGCAATTCAAGTTGAAAGAACTCACCGAGGAGTCTATTGTGGGCTTACGAAAAGCCTATGGTGGTACTCAAACAGCCACAATACGAGTACCAGCGGAGGCAGCACAGATGTTATTGGCTGCCGGAAGGGTTCGGATTGGATGGGTTGTCTGCCGTTTAAGGAAACAAATTTCACTGAAGAGGTGCTTTAAATGCCTCATGTTTGGACACTTTGCGAAGGCATGCACCAGCAGCATTGATCGATCCGATCGATGCAGAAGGTGTGGGGAGAAAGGCCATATTGCCAGAGAGTGCAATAGGGACCCCAAGTGCCTATTGTGCGAAGTAAAAGAGGGACAGGATAACCGGCATATTGCCGGGAGTGGTAAATGTCCAGAATTTAGGAAGGCGCTCACTGCAATGAGAAAATGAGGTTTATTCAAATAAACCTGAATCATTGCAGGGTCGCTCAGGATTTACTTGAGCAGGCCACGTTCGAATCTGAGATGGAAATCGCCATCATAAGCGAACCGTATAGACACCGTCACGGTGGCATATGGGTCAAAGATTCGACTGGTGGAGCGGCGATATGGGCTTGCGGTCGACAGGCCATACAATGTACTGCAAGTCAGGCAGGCAGTGGCTTCGTGTGGGCGAAAATAAGTGGTGTATATGTTTACAGCTGCTACGCCCCGCCAAGTTTGACACTGTCTGAATTCGAGCAAATGCTTGATGATCTTGTTCTCGACGCGAAGGGACGAAGTCCAAAGGTGATTGCTGGTGATTTCAATGCTTGGGCCCTAGAGTGGGGTAGTAGGGAATCAAATGCTAGGGGGCGCAGTTTATTAGAAGCTTTTGCGCAAATGGACATAGTTTTGGCTAACGAAGGTGCTGTAAACACCTTCCAGAAAGGGGGATCACGCTCGGTTGTAGACCTGACCTTTGTCAGCCCTTCGCTGGCGCGTGGTATGTCCTGGTGCGTCAGTGAACGCTACACCCACAGCGACCACCAGGCAGTTTTCTTTGAGACATGTGTCGAACCTCAGGGCAAAGAGCTATCATGAAAAAGATTTCAGGCTGGTCTGCAAAATCTTTGGATGAGCAGAGCTTCTTAGAGGTGTGGTTGGATCAACCTGATATAGCAGGCGCCTCTACGGAAAGAGCTGTCCATCTGGCTCAATGCATCGCCAAAGCATGTGATGCGTCCATGCCTAGGAGGTGCGCATTCCCCCGTAGAAGACCAAACTACTGGTGGAATGATGAACTGACCGGCCTTCGATCAGCCTGCCACCGAGCGAGAAGAGCGGCTCAGAGGGCGGTAGGTAGAGTAGATCAAGGGCAGAAAGAGTGCGCCTACAAGGCAGCCCGCAAAACCCTCAAGCTCGCCATCCAGCGAAGCAAGAGGAAATGCTTTAGGGAGCTCTGCTCAGAAGCGGACGTAAATCCGTGGGGAAGAGCTTATGGAATCGTGATGGGACGATTTAGAGGCCGTTCGTCTCCGCAGATCACGTGCCCCGCCCTCTTGTTGAAAATCATCCAGGGGTTATTCCCCCAGCAAGAGGAGAACACCGACACATTCCAACCACCTCTGAATGTGACGGCAATCCCGCCAGTCACCAGAGACGAGCTCCTCGAGATCTGCGGCAGAATAGGAGACAATAAAGCACCAGGTCTGGACGGAGTACCGAATAAGGCCCTTAAGCTTGCCGTGAAATCCAGGCCGGACATGTTTGCTGAGTTGTTCGAAGCGTGCATGTCCGAGGGAATATTTCCAGCGGTATGGAAGCGGCAGAAGTTGGTGCTTCTGCCTAAGCCTGGTAAACCACCAGGTGAACCATCCTCATACCGACCCATATGTCTTTTGGACACGGTGGGGAAAATGCTAGAGCGGGTAATCTATAATAGATTACTCCCAGTAGTTGAGAGCCAAGGCGGCCTTTCACATCGGCAGTATGGATTCCGTAAAGCCAGATCAACCATTGATGCCATCAAATTGGTTACTGGCTTGGCCGAAGATGCAATCCACGGAAAGGGTAGTACCAGCAAATATTGCGTGGTAGTAACCCTGGACGTGAAAAATGCATTCAATTCGGCCAATTGGAATCTAATCCGGAAATCCCTAGCGAAGGTTGGTATTCCCGCCTACCTCGCCGCAATTGTCGATAGTTATTTAACTGAAAGGAGACTCTGGTACGACACTGATGACGGACCGCAGGAGTACGTCGTTTCCGCGGGTGTCCCGCAGGGCTCCGTATTGGGCCCACTACTGTGGAACATCATGTACAACGATGTACTTAATCTTCCCCTTCCGGAGGAAGCCACAGTGGTGGGTTACGCTGACGACATTGCACTGGTTGTTGTCGCAAAGCATCTCGAAGATGCTGAGTTATACTCAAGCGAGGCAATCAGTGCTGTCAAATGCTGGTTAGAGAGCTCTGGTCTGACGCTTGCGGAGGAAAAAACGGAAGCGGTCCTCATCACGAAGCGCCGGAAGAGAAATTACGCCTGTGTTAGAGTCGGGAATCATATCATCACTTCCAAGCCGGCCATCAAATACTTGGGGGTGGTGATAGACAGGAAGCTCAGCTATAAGCAACACGTACAGTATGTTTGTGATAAATCATCCACTGCCAGTATGGCCCTGGCCAGGATGATGCCGAACATGGGAGGGCCACGGCATACCTCTAGGTTGCTTATAGCCAGGGTGGTGACCTCAATTATGCTCTATGCGACCCCAGTTTGGAGCGAGGCGTTGCGGATGTCAGTTAACACTAGCAAACTGAATGCAGTCTACAGGAGGACAGCCCTGAGGGTATGCTCTGCCTTCAGGACTGTCTCAGATGATGCAGCATTCGTCATCTCTGGAATGATGCCCATTGACATCTTGGCAGATGAGATGGCGAATATATACCATGCGAAGCCAATCTCTCCCTTATTGCAGACGAAGAACGCTGAGAGGGAGAGATCCATAAATAGATGGCAAGAGCGGTGGGAACGCTCGGGAAAGGGTCGGTGGACTCACAGGCTCATTCCTGCCATCAGGGAGTGGTTGGAGAGACGACACGGTGAGGTTAATTATAATCTCACCCAGTTTCTCACGGGACATGGAGGATATCTCCAATACCTTCACAGGTTTAAATTGGAGACCTCACCCGACTGTCCAAATTGCGATGGAGTCCCAGAGGACCCAGAGTATGTATTCTTCCACTGTCCGAGATTTGTGGAAGAAAGGAGGAACCTAGAGGAGACTCTAGGAGAGGTGCTGGTACCAGAAAATCTGGTGCCGAAAATGCTAGCACATCAAGAGAATTGGGATGCGGTCAACTCCATGATCGCATCGATTCAAGATAAGTTGCGAAAGGCAGAGGAAAGCAGAAAAGCGCGGTCACGTGCGCCGCGTATAGAAGAAATGGGATTTAGCTAGAGTGAGCTGACTCCGCCCCGTGATGTAATACCTTATGGTGGTGCCGCGGGGCAGGGAGGGAGTCGGGGGTGGTTTTAGTGGGTAAAAATCCCACACGCTGGTGTGTCCAGACCAGTGTCTTTTGAAGATTTCCACCTCCTCAAAAAAAAAAAAAAGACAGACAGACAGACGGACAGACGGACAGACAGACAGACAGATAGTAAACCGATTTTAATAAGGTTTTGTGTTTACACAAAACCTTAAAAAGGGCTAGGGAGAATTAGATTCTTCTTGAATGGAATTTTAATATTTCACTGGAATTTCAATTATTCTCGTTAATTATGACGTCAGCAGCTTGTTTGTATGGCTTAGGATGCTGTTAATTAGCACGAAATTGATAAGTTTGAACTGCTATAACTTTCCCACTAATAGTTGGATTTTCATGAAACCTGGCATGTGTATGCACGAGGCTGCCCTCTATGTCGGTGCAAAATTTAGTACACTTAGGATGAACTTAAGGGGAGTTTTTTAGTCTATTTCTAAAAGTTGATAATATACTATTAGTAAATTAATTTGAGCAGATACTGGAATGGGACATCTCTCGAAGATTAGATTTCACATAAGTGTTTTACACAAAAGCTTAAAAAGGGCTGCAGATAAATAGATTCTTCATAAATGTGACTTTAATATTGCACGCGAATGTCAATTATTCCGGGTAATTATGACGTCAGCATCTGATTTGCATGGCTTTGGAAGCAGTAAACTCGCGCGAAATTGCTAAGTTTGAACTGCTATAACTTTGGCGTTAGTTCCCTGATTTCGATGAAATTTACCACATATATACGAAATATTGTCCCCTATGCTGGTACAAAATTCGGAAGTCCTAGGATGAATTTAAGGGGGGTTTTTCAGTAAATTTCTAAAAAGTAGTAATATACTATTAGTATGTTTATTTGAGCAGATATCGGAATGGGACATATTTTGAGGCCTAGATTTCATCTAGGCGCACCATCCTGATTTTTTTCGGGTTTTTAGGTTGGATAGTTTCCAAAAATGAGTCCTGTCTCACTTCAAATGCGTACATTTTGACTCCTTACTCACGCACTTTGCAATTTATGCCAAAACTAATATCAGTTTCGGAAAGCAGAGACCTTTCATTTGATAGCAGAGAACTTTCATTTGATACCCTACACAACTATATCCGCTGAAAAAATTTTTTGAATCCCCCCTTTGCATGTATGGGGAGCCCCCCTTTAAACTCCACCTAAATTTATGCCACTCGCTGTATGCGTGGGATTTCATAGTTCCCATCTGTCCACCGAATTTCGTTTGGATCGGTTTAGCCGTTTTGGAGAAAAATGCGTGTGACAGACAGACAGACAGACAGACAGACATTGAATCGATTTTAATAAGGTTTTGTTTTACACAAAACCTTAAAAATCGAGAATTTTATACCATGAAGAAGTGAATATTTCGTTCAAACTTTCGCTATTTTGCTAAAAGTTCATCATATCCTACGGAATCTTTATCGAATTATCGTTTGTACAACAAGTTAGTCCCAAGAAAGCACTTCTGGAAACAGCTGTAGGTCCGCCATTTTTAAATATTGTAAATTTACTTAAAACCAATTTACAAATATTCCCCAATATGTATTAATCGGCATTGCCGACAGTTTTTTAATGAGTATTGACTATGCTGTCTAAAAAGAATCAAGCACATGTCTTCATATCAGTCCTTGCAACTGCCCCCTTAACGAATTTTATTAAGTTAATTAATCCATAACTTGTAACTAAAAACCTGGCATCGAATAACTTTTTATCAAGAGGAAATAATATAGAAACTCCAAAAAATGCTAAAGGAATCATCAAAAATGAAAAATCGAAATATTTCCCCCTTATTGGGATATGAAATAACAATGGTGCATGTGCATTGCATATTGGAAAACCGCAATTTAAATTGAACAATGGAACATTACCTGCCGTACCTACACTATCGGCAGAAATTCTTAATGTCACCTCATACACAAATCGCAATAGCTAAACGTAACGTAGCAGAAGTTTCACGGCAGGAACCTAGAACTTCAGCAACTCCAATGAAGCATGGTTATTGCCGTTGTTGAAAGGTCTTTGCTCGGTTAACATGACCACATTACAGGCGAGTCATTATATCAGTTGGTGCCATTTTGGTTGTATTTTGAGAAAATTTATGAGACCAGTGCATTGGATTTTCAGCAACACTAGCGCATCGCTAGAAAACCCTCTACTGTATTAATGGTTACCAAAGATAAACCTACCTTCGTATGATCGGCAAGAGTTCAGCCACACCATGGCCGTGACTTTGCTCGATTTTCTTCAGCTCAGTCTTCGTCGACAAACTAGTCCAGCAAGTTTCGTGGTAGAAAGCAACTGTGATGTGTTCAGGTCCGTACAAAAGGCGAATGTATCAGAAAATTTTCAAATGGATTTTGGGTAGGTTTCCTGCTCCGTTGGTAGGTAGATAGCCGCCTGCCTACCCTTTCCTATAGGAACTGTCTCGGCTCACATACAAACATTTCCGACGAATCGAAAATGGGGTGGAAGCCACCCTCCAGGAATATGTATCATTCTACCCCATCCTCAAAATTTCGATTTAATCTTTTATTTTTCTGCATGAACAAGGTAAAAGTAAGGTTTATTCAGTTTAATATTCAAAAATCATGGTTATGTGTTTGACACTGTGGCAGCGCCTCAAATACGACCCTGTAAAGAAATGCTTGCAGAGCCAGCGTCTTAATAACCACTGAGACCTCATTTTTCTTGGTCGGAAGATTCCAATCAATTCCCAACATTTCTTCGTAGGAATGCTTACAGTCATTGTTAACTCTTCCGCCGTGAGATAAACAATAAACGGTGCATACGCGGTCTGACTAGTGAACTGAGTTTCAACGGGGAACAGGTTGAGACTAATTTCATCGAGTTTGGAGACGAAAGTAAATTAACAATAATAGTTAAGTTCGTGCTTGCGAATGAGTTCTTGCCTAAACACTCTTAACCGTTGAATACTTTTCAACAATTTCGAATTTACGCAAAAATAGTGAGTGGCCCGAATTGTTTAAACCGCTTCATACTCCCAGTGAAAAAACAAATTAAATAAAGTTAAAAAGGTGATAAATCCAGTAGTCAACAGTTATTGATTAACAAGTTGTTAGAGTGAGCTTAAGTGCAGTCAGTGTCATCTAAGGACTGAGTTTGTATAATTGTAGTCCTAGTGGATTCATGGAAGGACTGTCATTTAATCGGATTCACAATACCTCATTTGATACTGTTATTCCCATTCTAGTTCTGTATAAACAGCCGCATTCATGACTTTATTTGCATACTTTTGAGCCAAATACAACATTAACCCAGAATGGTAGATTCATACTCGTTACCGTATTCCTCCAAATCTACACATGCCATCAAAGAAAAGTTGGCAACCGCTAACAGTGTTTGTGGGGTACCCATTTCAGATATGTTTAATGAAAAAATAAAAGTATCGCAAATCGTACTTCCGATTTCTGTAATTACCTACATAAATACAGAGTACAATTTACTTTCTCGAAAAATGGTGAAAAATCGTTGTAATCGGGGCCACAAAGAATAAGCCAATTTGTAATTTTCACCTGACTCTTGCAATTTAGAGAAGCCGAAACGTCTTCGGCCGGGTGGAGCCAATCGTTTGTGGTAGAAAGGTCACTGAAAATGGTCTCAGAGGCACACTTACACCAATAGCGTGTTTTTCGCGCAAAGGTAAGGGCGACGTCTGTAGAGAGCCAAACTACTTAGAGGAAATAAGGCATGAGCATGGTATATGTATTTTCGGAAAAAGAAGGAATGAGTGAGTTCGTTGAATCAATTTCATACGGTGTGGCAGTAATCACGGTGAGAAGCTCGTCACAAAGTACCGCTACTTTATTTCCATTCTCCCATTATATGCTTTCCACTAAGCGGTGTGCACGAAGGCGTTCGCTGGCTACTAAAAGTACTGGAGATTTCAGCCTCAAATTGGCGAATCTACTTAAGCAACAACAACAGTACGAGTAAAGTGCAGTAAATTCAAATCTTAAATCTATCCAAAGGGGCTAATTCGTGATAAGCTGGTCGCTATTTTCCACTTTGATTGAAAGGAGCTTTGGCTCGGAATGCATACAAGTTTTCTAATTTGTTTGGCGAGGTCCACTCTGACCAGGTTTATTTTTGCTGTGACCTAGTAGACAGTCTCGGTAAAAACATTGCCACGAAATTACCATGGACGCTCGTGTAAATGGTGTCTACCTCCTCAGGCACAGCCAAAATACTACTCGTAAATATCAGTTTTATGGAACCCACCGAAAACCTGTTACAAGACAAAAGCTCTACGAACTACTTTCTTACTGATCTGCCAGAAAAGCCAGAAAAGTCTTTAAAGAAATGCTTCATATCGAATGGAATGCGCTGAAATTTATTCTTACATGATTCGCTAAAAGTGAAAGTTTTCAGCGAATTAATGCCTATTGATCATTAAAATGATTTTCTCTGAAATATTCATAGGCGATCAACTAGAAATTGCACATCTGCGCGGAATGAATGATGAAAGTGATCGAAGAACAGTTTGATATCTATAACTGCTTTTCATTTCCATAATTTACCATTTAACTTTTTCTACCAATCAGGCAGTTTAACTTTTCCCTTTCTTTAGGTGTTTATCATAATTTCCACTACATTGTATAATATAACAGCTCCTTCGGCATGAGTTATGTCACGTAAGATACTTCTGTCAAATCCGGATATGGGTTTATTTTGGAAGATAACTCATTTTTTTTCGTAATTTTTGTTGATACTTTATTTGCGCTTGGCAACTAACTGACCACAGTTTTTTATTCCTATTCTAATCTAAACTTTCATCAAATGTTCATTTTGCCAATATTCACTTTCGTACTTTTCATGGTCATGGTTACCAACAGGATGTGTGATTTATTTTACTTTTGACAATAAAAGTTTATTACTTCAAGTTTTTAAAAGGAAGGTCTTGAAACTATTAGAAAACTTTCCTGGAAAGTAGGGTGATTTTCTCTTTTTTGTCAATTGTTCGGAATTGTTCTTATTCGGAGTGGCAAAAGTGGATTTTTTTAAACGCTTTTCAAACGGTACTGATTAACTTATAGACAAAAAAAGTCAATATGGCTGAAATTTTAAAGCTTCCAATTATGAACAATTGTTTGCCAAACAATTCCAGGTACCGTTCCCCATTTCGCCTGACAAGTAGTGCCATGTCCCCTTCCTTTGTGTTGTATTATTCAGTCCAGATCTCGGTTGTAAAAGATCACATTGGTTCCCAGGTAAAGCTCTTGGTATTGAAATGGCAGAGCATATATTTTGATTTGCTATAGGAAATTAATTTTCTTGAACAAAAGAAAGGATTATCTATTTCCATGAAATGACCCAACTCCCCCGACATTCCAAATAACGGGACTGGAACTTTATCTCGACAAAAACGGAGCTAAAGTATCAGTCCACCCCTTGTAGTATGCACGTGTAAGCAAAATGGCAGGAATTACCATCCGAGTTTTCTGCACAAGCTATATAGGAAGTTACCTCAAAAGCCGCAAGAGTGACGAAGGTCCGCCAATACCTGAATACCTATGCTACTTGTTTATACTTCTCTGCTAGTCAGATTCAAGAATAAAAAAAAAAATTATATCGGAAGAAACAAAAAAATATCGCTTTACCGCGCGCAGATCCTCGATATCGAATACCGCGATCAAGGAGGACAATCTCAAGCTTGTCGCAAACTCATCCAATACTCCTTCTGCCTCAGGTGTTGTTGAGGCACAGCCGATGAAGCTCCTACCTTGACTCCGCACTGACTCTGATTATGAAAACGCCGGTTTATACATGCTAAGTTTCTAAATAATAAGGGGATAAGGAAGACAGTGGGTCCTCAACTTAACAGATATTTCATTGCAAAGCACCTATTTGTTGTATAGTAGCCATTCGTACATCAACAATACCACATGCTATAGTCAACAGCAATATTACCAAATATATACACTCAAAACCGGATATAGCGACGCTGAAGGGACCGGGAAATTTGGTAGTTTTAATCGGTATGTCCAAATTGAAGAGTCAAATCGTTTAATTTCGCAATAATTAGAAAAGCATCTTAAAGGTAAATATTTGAAATTTTTAAGTATTTACCTTTGTATGTGACTTTTTTTCTCATATGTATATATATATGTACCATATGTGTGTCCAGTCGAGTTTCTAGAAAAAATATCTTTGATTTGTTCGATAAAATGCATTGACAAAAAATATCCCACCGTCACTCTAAAGTTCTTCATTTGTGATTTTCTTGTTGATTATTATCTATCGATGTTGTTTGTTGCAACTATAAACTTAATGACAAATCATCACAGTCACTAAAACAATATTGCGAAAATTCTCTGGAAGTTTCATTACTTCTAAGTCCTACGTGTTGGTATGAATTCTTTCCCACGCTTTAGAAATTTGCAAAAAAACCCCAAACAAATTAATGTGCGTATTGTCGTCGAATTCGTCGAATCCTCTGTTCCATTCTATAGCAGAGATGGCAAAAATTCCAGTTATAAGGCTTTCAGGCCGCTTATAGCAGGATGTGCTAGACAATAATCGAAATACAGTAAGACTTTTTCCCTATTTTTTTCTAGTTTTCGATCCCAGCTCATCAAAATGCTCCCATATTGTACCGGAAACGGCCTAATGTTTCTGAAGCATTGAGGATTCTTATATTTATATAACGATCAGATTCTTTTTCGCTCACGTCATACTTATTTCAACCAGAACTGTTGGCCCCTACTTGCTCATTTTCCCACAGGTACACTTTTCTCCTCTAAATTTGAGAGTTTTGTCAAATTTGATCTTAAAACGTTCTGCTACCTCGTCAATATTACAAATGGTGAATAATTTTCTCGAAGCTTTGGCCAAACCAGTCTTCCACTGCGATTGACTGAATGCTAGCAAGTCCCCAATGCATTTTCCGGAAATGATTCCGTGAAGTACACGAATACGTTGTATCCGTTTGTTTTCGGCTGTAATATGGATCCATTTATCGTAATATTGGCACTCCTTTGGCTAAACCTTAAACCACTTGAACAATGGAATCTCGAGGCTTTTAAATTCCCATCCAGCGTATCAAGCCACCGTTGTTTCGGCCTGCCTTTTAATCGTTTAACATCGACTTCGATGTTCAGACCAATCTTGGCAAGTGAATTTTCGTTAGCACGAATTGCGTGACCATACCATCGAAGAAGCCTCTCTCGCAATTTTGCCACGATCGATGCAACCCCATAACGATCGCGGATATCCTCATTTCGGATGTGATCAAAACCTGTGACGCCACTAGACCAACGGAACATCTTCGTCTCCATTACCACAAGACGCTGTTCATTGTCTTTTATAGTCGGCCAACACTGAGAACCATAGAGAGCGACAGGACGGACGACATTGCGGTAGATTTTAGATTTGAGACGTCCGTTGATACGTCGATCACAAAGAACGCCAGTTGTAGACGCCGCTTCATCATTCATTGATCCGAGGTATTTAAACCGCTCAGTTCTGGGCAGATCATTGCCGCTGACAGCGACTGTACCTGTTTCATGGGGATCGATCGTCAAAAATTTAGTTTTGTTTAGATTCAATCTGAGACCGTGTTGCATGAGGCGATCATTCCAGTTTTGAACAAGTTGCTCGAGATCATTTTCGCTATCAAATGCTAGAAAAACATCATCTGCATAAAGCAGTGTCTCAGGCGTTGGACGTTGGATATCCCGTGTGACGGTGTCCATTACAAGAACAAGGAGGAGTGGTGAGAGGGCGCTTCCTTGATGAACACCAACAGAGACACGAAGCGGTTTTCATACACCCGCCATACTTCGAACTATACTTTTCGAATCGTGGTAGAGCAATTG
Source organism: Hermetia illucens (assembly GCF_905115235.1). NCBI lineage: Eukaryota > Metazoa > Arthropoda > Insecta > Diptera > Stratiomyidae > Hermetia > Hermetia illucens. Next base: position 114,038,966 of record NC_051851.1, on the reverse strand, counting down.
AACCCAGCGCACGAGTTCTTCTGGCACTAAGTGTTGTCGTAAAGCATACCAGATTAGTTCGTGTGGCACACGGAGATCTAGATCCAGAAATACAATTTAAAGAGAGCGATGCTTCTCACGGTGCTTCTCCATGACTAACCGCGCAGCGTGTATTGGGTCAGTAGTTCCGCAATTTTTGACAAATCCGGCTTGATTCACGGTTATTTCAACGATTTCGCGAATACGGTTGTCAAGAAAGCGTCCAAAAATCTTCATGGTATGGGAAAGTACCGGATCTGAAGATAATTTGAACATTCTGCTGGACTACCTATCTTTTTCCACATTGGAACAGTGGTACTTCCTTGCCAGTCAGATGGTGGTCTTCCTTCCTAAATAACCCGATTAAAAAATTCACTGAGCCATAGTATTGGGTCCCAGCTCTTCGCTTTCCAGAGCTCAGATGCGATGCCGTCAGGTCCTGTGATTTTCACCGATTTCATTCGTTTTATTGCCTCCTCGACTTTAGTTGCACTGACAGTTAAGCCCATTGGAGTTTGACGTAGGTACCTGTCGTGGAGACTTAATCCTACGGTCCTCTTCAGACGCGGATTGATTTTGTCACCACAATCAGAGCCCCGCTGAGGCAAGCAACAACGGTACCAGTCTATACCAAATGCATGGTTTAGCATTCATACTGGTGAATGTAAGAATTACCTAAATCTCTACCGAACTAAGGAGTACAGCACCCGTGTTGAAACGCAACAGCACGCCGAGGCCCGAAGGTTTCTTCTCGCTTGATCACAACCACCATGAAACTCCCACTAGGGGGGCCAACCGCAAATAACCGAGCTGTACTCACATACAACGGGAGTTCACCCGAAGTATGAGAGTCCAGGGGCTTTCCCGGTTCCCATGGTACCAGAATACCCCTGGTAAGGTTTCGTGACCAATTTGCCACTTCAGATGAGTCCCCGTACAGACTCGGGTCTGATCGCCCTAATTAGGCCTTTGGAGCATTCGCATATTGCATCATGGCCAGCAAACCAAAGTGAGTACAGCGTTTCCCGGTGCCACCACTATGGAGGTTCTCCTAGGCCACTTGGTTTTGGTTTGGCCAACAGGGTTGCCGCCCCGTCTTCCTCACCGCTACCTCTGAGCACCAGTTGCACTGACAGTGAAGCCCATAGTGTTTTACGTAGGCACCTGTCGTGAGACTTAATCCTACGGTCCTCTTCAGACACGGATTGATTTTGTGACCACAATCAGAGCCCCGCTGAGACAAGTCACAACGGTACCAGTCTATACCAAGTGCATGGCTTAGCATTCATACTGGTGGATGCAAGAATTACCTAAATCTCTACCGAACTATGGAGTACGGCACCCGTGTTGATACGCAACACCACATCGAGGCCCGAAGGTCTCTTCTCGCTTGAGCACAACCACAACCACCATGAAACTCCCACTAGGGGGGCCAACCGCAAATAACCGAGCTGTCCTCACATACAACAGGAGTTCACCCGAAGTATGTGAGTCCAGGGGCTTTCCCGGTTCCCATGGTACCAGTATACCCCTGGTAAGGTTTCGTGACCAATTTGCCACTTCAGATGAGTCCCCGTGCACACTCGGGTCTGATCGCCCTAATTAGGTCTTTGGAGCATTCGCCTACTGAATCACGGCCGGCAAACCAAAGTAATTACAGCATCTCCCGGTGCCACCACTATGGAGGTTCTCCTCGAACACTTGGTTTTGGTTTGGCCGATAGGGTTGCCGCCCCATCTTCCTCACTGAGCACCAGTTGCACTGACAGGTGGAACTGGTCCAAATGTCAGCAGTGATTGTGGAAGTGGAGGATGAGCAAATTCTTCAGTTGAAATCTGCTCACAGTATTCTCGCCATCTTAGCAGGTCAGTTTATAGCCATTTTTACCGCGTTCGCATTCTATGTCACAGCTTTTGGCAAAAGACCGATTTGGACGCCCTAGCATTTCTTCGAGGCTTTTGACTCAATCTGATCATCATGTGTGTAACGACCTGTCACCAAAAGAGATCAGGTAGGATTTAGCATAGTAGAATAACAACTATACTCTATTTATCTCTTTCCCTGATCTCAGCAGTTTATTACTTTTGAATCTAGGTTCATCTAGTTATTTCTTTTGCCTTGAAAACGGTATAAATTATCGCAAAATAAATGAATTACCACAATAGTCTATTTGCACCGATGATTTATAACATGAAATTATTAGGAACAAATACTGTATATTGGGAACCAACCAAGAGAAAATACTGAACAAGGGGACATTTGGTTGCCGAAATACGATATTTGGTTTATTCGCCAAATTTTAAGCCCAACACTTCCAATTTACCCATTACCGGTTACTAGTATCTTTTTCGATAAATTTCTAAAATATCGCAATATACCATTATTAAATTTGAGCAGATAACGGAATGAAATGCATTTCTAAGACCTAGAACTTATAAAGATCAGCTGGATAGGCTATGAAAACGAGACAGTTGGGTGTTCGTCGGATGCCGAAAAAGAAGTGCTCTTTGGAGCGAATAATCATTAGATCTGAAAATTGCATTTTGCCGTTTTCTTTCCTCTCTTGAGTAAATTATATTTTCGGGTGTATTGCGTTGATAGTGTTTAAGACGGTGTTTATTTTGGCTTCCAGAACAATTATCAAGATATTATTGACATATCTCAGCCACGTTTTTGATAAGACTGCTTGCTGCTCCATTTTATCCTCTATTACCGCCATGAAGATCTTGCTCATTAGTGGGGATAATAGTTTTCCCATAGTTTCTCCCGAAGTGGTCTTAAAAAATCTTGCTCTGAATGTAAAGTAGTTTTCATTTATACACAAGGCCACCAATTTTGTGTTTTGCCTAGCTTTCTTTTTCCATTCCATAGAATTAGCAAACTGTAGGAACCATTCCTCGAATTTTACTAGAGCTTGTTTTACGGGTGTATTCGGAAACAGAGCATGCACGTCGTAGGGCACTAGGCAGTCGTCTCCTGATAGTGGTGGTACATTCTGCAGTCTATTGATAACTTCTTGGGAATACACAGCATGTTTCCCGTGGGTGGGTCCTAGTTTGGCCTCATTGTGGACCTTAGGTTTACACCTAATTCTTGGCAAGGAAGGATTCGGTATTCGTAGTTGAGATGGATTGATCACAACCATTTCTTTAATAATGTTTTCCACCTATTTGATGGAAGCCGGTGCGCTGCGCAGTTCAAAATAATTTCCTCCTGTGAGCTTTTCCATTACCAGGTCTTCATATTTTTGCTTGTTTATAATTACTATGGAATTACCTTTATCGGCCTTAAGATAATAGACAGGTTATTCTTAAGCCGCTTAACTATCTTTTCTTTTCTGCAGTTGACAGGCTATTCCTGCTCATTGTCAACTTCGTATCTGATTTCCTCTCACACATCGCTCGTCATAAATTTGACAGCTTCTTCAATATCAATCAATCTATTTTCTGCTAGAAATTAAGTTTTATGGCGTAATTCCAACCTTTATTCAGCAGTTGCATTTCTTCTTCTGTAAACATCAGTGAAGACTTGTTGGTGACGTAATTCAAGATTTCATTTACATTTTTTTAGCTAGGTCCTCGCTGTATTCTCTTGTTCTAATTAGTTGCTTAAACTTCTTCCATAATAGAGTTCGTTTTCGATCACTTTCACATTCATACGCTCGTAAGAATCTTAAACACAGTGGGTCCAACATGTTAGGTGATAGCAGCTAATTCTAAATTGGTATCGAACTGTCGATGCTAGATTTTATTTAAATTAACCTCAATGTCCTTAAAGGTAGGTGATAATTGCAAGCCTGATTTAATTTTCACTATGTGTGATTTCGGGGTTAGTCGGTACTTAAGGCTTAGGTCTTAGGAACCTAATATCTGCACTCAATGTGGCCAAAGTTTTTTTGGATTTAAATGAATTGAGCCAAAGAAAAATAATAAAAGAAAATAAAGATCGATGAAACAAGGAATTTAATCTGCAAAAGATTGTCATGTTTAGGAATTCCATTATGGGGTATCATCAGTATAAAGTTCCGTGTACCATCAAAATGAAATTTCCAGATTTCGAGTATTGCATATCTATCCGGTATACTAATAGAAGTCATTTTCTGATTGCCAGAAGTATCAGCTTTCTGCGGTATGACCAATACCGTAGAACAGGCTGCTGTTCTCCTGCTTTAGAAAATGACTATATGTTTTTTACGCCAAATTACCATTCCGTTAAAAAAACAAAACCTTTCGGAAAGTTCATTATAATTATAATGGTTTAAAAATTAAATTCTCACAAGGCCGAAAAGAAAACGGGGTGACGTTATCGAGTGAGCAATTTGAATTTTATCTACGTGAAGGCATCCGGTTTAGTGTTTGTTACTGTTCAAGTAATTTATCAGTTTTTAACAGAAAAGTGGGAAATTGATACGGGAATTCCTTCAAGTTACTTTACGTTTCGGCAGTAATGGTAATAAGCTATATAGCAAATTCTGACATTTTTACCTGAACAGCAATAAAACGTACGTTTCTGAAAGCTTCACAGGCCGCAAGAAAATGGTTTTTCACTAGGCGGGATTCGAGCCCTGAATACGTTGAATATTCCCCGGTATCTCTTCTCTTGTGACTAGATTTGAATTTGAAGGATAGGGACACAAAATTCTAACATAATCGTATTATCAATTAAGATTGGAGTTAAAGTTTAAAAAATGTTAACTCACATTGAAATTATCCTCACAATCCAAACCTGACTCCAAAGAAACTGGATTCCGTCTGACGATGGCGATCCACTTCTTCTGACAATCTCCTTTCAGAACAGCAAAAAAAGCTTCCTGCTGGAGTTCTTTAATTATTTAAGAAGCAAAACCCGAAACAATATTTCATGAGAAATTAATATTGACAGTTTTATATTTGTATAAGTAACTGCCAGTTGCCGGGCTACTGAAATCTCTTGGGTCGAGTTGTGACGTCAAACAACATGGCGCGGGCTGTTCCGTCTGTTTGAATTTGGTTGAAATTTAAACTACTGATAATTTCAAAATCACATTTTTTTATAAAAAACGGTCTTTGAGAGATTCGTTACATTGCACCATAGAAGTGATTTCCGTCATTAGTGAAAATAAACCGGGAAGTAATATAAGGAGCATGGATCTACGATTGCCGTTTTTCGATTTTCAAGGTGATTGAATTCTTGCCTGAGATGGAGGTATAGATAACAACTTTGATTTATTTCAGGATGTTATTGCCGATAGTACTGTCAAATGTATTAAATTGAGTAGTAAAAGGTTTTGTGTGCATGTACATCGGTCGAACATTATTTTTATTCAAGCCTATAAAAATCAGGAACTTTGGAAACTTTTGGATCATATTGTATATGAGTTTCCCCATTGAACTTATTGATAAACCAGGGTTTCTCATTATGTATTAAAGTTTGATATTTAACATTGTCCGGTGGTTAGAGCACAAGGCTATCGTATGGAAGTTCGCGGTTCAAATCTCGCTTATGGCAGTGGAATTTGTATCGTGATTGATTTGATGTCGGATACCAGCTCAGCTGTGAATGAGTACCTGAGTCAAATCAGGGTAATAATCTCGGACGAGCGCAATGTTGACCACATTGCCTCCTACAGGGTACTGTTTTCCTGTAGTGTATCATTACGGTGTTGGATGAAGTACTGAAGATCTGCTGAATCCAAGACCTTTCCCAGAACCACCTAACATCAGTGCGGAAATTGGAGAGTATGCCTATCGTTGCAAAGATAACTGCTAAAATAATTCGGGTAGGCTAGTTTCAGCTCTAGATCCTCCTGCATTGACCACATCAATATTCTGTGGATCATTTTGAAACAGTGCGCGGAATTTAGATCTATGCACCACTGTTCTTCATCGTTTTCGAGGAGCCATTAAAAAGAAGTGAATCTGACGTGCTCTACGCAGGAGAGACATTCCGTAGAAAATAATAGCCATTACCAGAGTGACATATTATGGCGCAAAATGCCACCTACTGCATTGAAATAACATCTCAGAGGAATTTGAGATCCAAGGACTGTATACTGTCACCGATATTATTCCTTTTTTTATCAGAGACTTTCTTCATGTTGCATTTTCGGTAGGACGTAAAGGAGTTCAATTGACAACGACACCCTCCTTTAAACAGCTGCACTACGCCGATGACAACTATTTGCTCCCTCACCGGGTCAAGGACATTGGCCTAAAGGCTCTGAATTTGAAAGGAGAGGCAAGTAGAGTCGCACTGAAAAAAACACCAACAAAACCAAGACTCTCAGTCTGGCAGGTTGCGTTCTCCTTATCTGCATTAATGGGCATAGCTTCAAAGGTGTTGATCAATGTTTATACCTAGAAAGTGTGATTTCGGCGGACGGTGGCACTGATCTGGATGTCGCTCGGTGCACTAGCAGAGCTAGATTCGCCCTCATTGCCTTGTCTAAAATATGAAAATGCACTTATCACAACACCACAATCAAGTTGAGATGGCTCTGTACTAGTGTTCTTTCTGTGTTGTTATATGGGAATGGCACATGGAAAGTAATCCCCATTACTACATTACAGCGCACAGGACAATTACCCGTGGGCGCTGTGACCCGAAGGCGAGGTGACAGTGGATAGAAGTCAACGCAATGGAACAAACTCTTCCAAGATGACCGACGAGTAGGTCGCCCCGGAAGCACTTAGCGCAGAACGGCACGTTGTTTACCGCTATACCTCACCTAAAAGTGCATGGCTACCATAAAGTACTGTTTGACGTTAATCACCTTTTGATTGAATATGGTGGAAATATTCCTGTGGAAAAGACGAAAAGGGGGAATGGGGAGCTATTTTGCCCACTACGCATAATAGCTTAAGTGATGTTTGTGTGCCGAGAGTAGCAGTCCACATTTTGGAATTCTTGGCCAAAGTAGAGTGCTTGTGGTAAATGCGCTGGTTTTCTTATGCTGAAGAACTGTGCCAAGTCTTCCTTCAAATCTTTCACGAAACTAATTAAAACTTTATCGCGTTCTGAAGCAAGCATTTGAATATATTCTCCCAATTTAAAAAAGTGTTATAAGATTTCAGAGCTATATTGGCTTTTACTATGATTTTATTACGGATGACGGATATAACTTAATATTCGGACTTTGCCTTCTAATGATCGTAGGTGACGGGTATCATTTTGACACTCTTCTTCCACGGTAGAGATCGTTCTGGTTGCCAAGAAACATTGCACGGAATATGCGGTCAATCTTACTCAGATTACTATTGTCTTGCCGAGTAATGTAATGGTTGATAGCGTAATTAATATCTGAGGCTAGATTCAAGAGTGAAGACCATTATCTATACAGAATCGCTCCCCTCTCAGGAACGAATCTCAAAACATAATCCAGGAATACACATTATACACATTTTTCGATATGTTATAAATATTTGTAGCTGAAGAATGGTTGTAATTAGAATATCTAGCTATTTATTTTCGTTAGCATTAGACCTCTTATAACCAATCAAAATATAATTTTAGGGGAGATAAATTTACCAAATGGAATCATACAGTTCCACCGTGCTCATCTGATACATAGTATAGTAAATTCCATATAAATTCACCCAATAGTCCCTACAAAAATGAAATTAAACGTTTGTTTTATTACCAACTCTAGTTTACATCCTATTATATATATATAAATATATATTTATATTTATTCAGAGGCACCTGGAGATATACCAAGGAAGATGTGTGACAAGAAGCAATGATAAATGCACGTTTTGGTACATTGATTCACAGCAAAAATCAGTAAGCCAAGAAGGTGTAACTGCCTTAATATTATTGAAATCAACCAAAACAATGATCGAAGTTAACACCTGTTAAATTTGGAAAACAGACATTCAAAAAGCAACGATAAGCGACCAACTTACGGAAATGGATTCTGTATATGGTTCCAAAAAATATTTCCAGAGCCTTTCTGGAAGAAGTGATGTATTCCGAGGACCATCATGCAGAGCACTGGTAAGATATTTTCGAAAAAAACCTCTAATTGATTTCAATAATGAATCTGTTACTGGATCTCATATAAATTTAAATCCAGGTTAATTTAAGAAAGCTCTCCAAGAGTTTGCACGTCTAATCAATTGTTAGAAGTTTTAATCTTCGAGCTGAGTATTACAAGTGGCTAAGTTTTATGCAAATTTACTTACAAAATATTCATAGCTATGATCTGAAAAGATCTGTAACGGATTCCAACATAACAAAAACTTGCAACAATGAAATTCTTTCCGCGAAAATGTTACTTTTCCCATCTATATATCCCACAATTACCTCTTTAACTCATAAAAATGATGTAAAACTTTGATAGTATAGCCGAATACGATAATTTAATTTGTAGTCGAAATCAAAATAAAACATTCGTGGAAACGCTAGGAGGTTCAGTTATACTGGACTTGGACGGAACATTACGAACACGAGAAGTTCATTAAACCACATAAGATCTTTGCTGGCGTTAATGTATTGTATGTAGAAACGGTAAGAAGCAAAATAAACCCATTGTCGTAGCCACAGAAACCTCCACTCTAACGTAATTATCCACAGTGCTTGCATTAAAATGAGCCAATTTTGACCAGTGTTTTGGAAAGAATGAAAGATTCATGTATATTCACATAGTTGGTATTTTTGTTTTAATTTCAGACGAATGATTACTCGTATAACAACACACTGGGACGCCACTCCCCAATTGGACCGTATATGCATATGAGCAAGCAAACGGCATACTCCACCGACTTAAGTTTAAATAGTCAATATGGGTACAACACATGGGGTACCATGACCGATATTAGGAACATCACGCCGACACTTTACCCATCTAAACGCCGACACAAGTTTAGGTCGTTTTCAATCATACTAACAACTGCTGCATTAATAGTTCTACTAGCCGTTTTGTCAATAGGCGCGCTAGCTTTTTACTTCAGCGGATTCAAACCCAACGTGGACGAGTGTAAGCAAGCAGATTAAGTACCCAATTCTTTCGTTACCAACATGTTTCTTTTTTATTACAGCCATGATGATGTTTGAAGGTTCATTTCAAATTCAAAAGGGAGATTTGTACTCCTCAGGATTGAAAAATAACCAATCCTCCATATTCCGTCAAAAGTCTGATTTTTATAGGCGGTTCATTGAAAGATCATTGTCGGATAATGACCTTCCGCTGTCCAAACTAGATATAAGGGGATTCGGAGAAGGTCCTTTGATAGATGTGCAGTTCGTCATGTTATTAGATATGCGGAATATACCTCAGTAAGGATATTCATTATAATGAAATATTTTTATGACCTACATTTTGCTTTTTTAGGAACATTCACAGTGTAGAAGACCATATTCGAAACTCTCTGTTCTTGGAGACGAATTCCGTGAAGTCATTATATAAATTTATCAGAATCGAACCGGACTCGGTACGAGTGAAGCGCATTACTGGAGAAAATATGAACAGATTAGTTCCTACATTACAGCGTCAAGTAAGCTCTCAGACAACAATTAATTCATACATATATATATATGAACGTCTGCTTCAGGAACCAACTGATAAGCAATCACATTTCGAGAAAAAACTCAGCAAAACTGCATCCAGAAACATCGAAAAAGGAATTCCGAAACATGTGACGACTCATCAACCGAAGTGGCAAAAAAATGATGGCGAACCAGATGTGGACGTTGAGAATGCCCCGGTGATTCAAGGATCTTTTGAAGGTTCATTCGAAATCACAAAAACCGATGCCGATATCACTGCAAAAAAAGCCAGCCCAACCAAATCGTTTTCACCATATCTCAAGCAAACTACAGCAAGTATCGGCTTAAGATCAAAAACTAAGAAAACTAAAGTCGATAAGATAACTACAACCACACCCTTTCCATCGACTACCGTTCCGATAACAACTACGATAGAGGTGACTACCACATCAACTACAACAACTACTACCACCGCTCCAACAACAACAGCAACAACAACGACAACCGCGAACATCCAAACCACAACAAATACGCAACCTACAACCTCTAGAAATACAACTACAGAAGGAAATGATACCGCATCTCAAATTTTCGATTTAGAATCTGCACCTGATTCAAACGTCAGCATTCCTCCCAAATTGGATCTGAGTTTATTCACTAGCGCTCCCATTTTAGATACAAAACCTTGGCACCCCATTCAACCCTCCAATTCCCATTACAGTCTCCACAATTATGGAACTCCAGCGAGACCTGGATATAACGTTGTTGTGCCAGCTGGCATCGAAAGTGGGTTAATACCCAGAAACAAAATCCAAATAACAGAACAACCAACAAATTCTCCAAATAAAGCTGTTTTTTATCAAAGCTTCACAAACCCAGTATTCATGCCCGATACATCAGGAATTGAGAAACTAGGGAGCACAGATGTTAGACCATATCCTATTCCGGTCCCATTGATCGACGATGTCGTCGCACCCAATGTAAAACCTGTTTTACCTATGCATAAATACACAAACAATTTAAATTATGAACAAGAGCCAGTCAATCAAACGGAACCTCGTACCCCATCCCATTTCACTCAAGCATCAGAAAACAATGGGACAGCAGAACACGACATTGAAGAAGATGAAGCACACAATGAGACTACAACAGAATCTGAAGTAATAAACACACATCCAAACACTGATACAACAATATACAGTGAAATAGGCGAAATATTACTAGACCTCCTTCAACCATCAGATAATGACACCCGAAATGATAAAGTTGAAGAGCGAATTGTGGAAGTTGAAACAGAAAAACCACACTTCCTGAATATCAAAGATCTGGTTCTAAATAAAACAAAATCCAATGAACACTCTACGACCAAAGTCCCTTCTGCAGTAGGGACGAAAAATAAACTCTCCTCTCCAGGCATAATGGACGATGAAATGCTATTCCCAGCTCATACAAAATACGATCCCAACGACCAAACATCACACCATGTTCCTTTGAAAAAAACCTACAACGACACTCTGCAAGCTCTCATTGTTGAAAATCAAGCTAGCTCGAATATCTCATTGAAGATGAAAGACCTGAAAAGAAACTCATCTGAAGATATCGAGAACATCACCCTGATTTTTGACACGCTTTCATCTAAATTAGGAATAACACCCAACTTTCCCACCAAGGAACCGCCATTCTCGACGTCATCTCAACAGAAAATCAAAAACGATCAAAAGTACTTGTCCAATTTGCAACAAACAACAAAAAGGACCACTTCTACAACAACCACTCCATTTCCGCCTACCTCTGCAAGGACGTCACAATCACCTGATCAATCATCCGAGCCCGAGAACATAGTTGGCGAAGCGGAGGTCGAAGTGGTCGATCCCACCAAGTACGAAGAAATGCTCTCATCACAATCAGTCAGCAGTACTACCATGCATACGCCTTCCCTTGTTACCCTCCTGCCAGTACGTTCCAATTCGGGAATAAGGACCTTTAAGCCTGTCGCTGGAGCTGGTGCGGAAGGTCGAAAATTTAACTCTAATCTATCATCATATCGAGAGGCGGTAGTCACCACAGGCATACAAGTATCAACTTAACATCTCCACTTTTAGTCCGCAATTAGGATGAATATTTGTGTTACGCATGCCTATAGTACCAGTGCGAAAAATGTATCATTTTATCGTCGATCGATATGCATCAGAATGAATGTTGTCAAACCCACTCGTTGAATTCAATCATTTCCGGCACTGATTTAAAGGCTAAGGAGCCTTTGAAACATTGAACTCGATGAAATGATTAATTTCAACCATATACTAATGATTCGCGACATTTATTATAACAACCATTATTCTACCTATTTATTTAAATAAATAAAATTACTTTTTATTAGCCAGGTTTGCTTGCTTTATGAATAAAGGATTAGAGCCGAAATATGTACTTTGAGGCTTAGGGCTTCTAGAACAGGTTTCCACCCTGTCCCTGTTTGCTTTCCCGAAGTGATTTAATCATTTAATAGATCAGGTTTGAAATAAAATCAAATATTGACCGCAAGAGATACAAGTCCGAAACCATGAGCTCGGCAATTCAGATATGAAAAGTTTTCTGGCTTTTTGGTGAAAGAATGTTTTGGTGCGCATTTGTTCAAGTGTATATCCATAAGATGTCTTATTTACACCAAATTTACTCAAGATAGGTAAAATTGACCTACTTAAAAAAAAGTAACAAAGATATAAGATGGCACCTCCATATATAGTACTAGGATTTCCAGTATGATACTCAATACAGTAACTTTTATTACCCCGAAATTTTGTACCTCTGGGATGAATTTCAGTGCGGCAAATTTTTAAGATATAATAATGTATTATGTAATGATTTAATGGGTTGGGTGATAGCCAGAAGACCATCCTAGGTGGCCGACCTAGAGATAACGGAATACCGGAAGCTCGCGCTTCGGGTAGAAAGGTTTTGTGTTCATCTTATGTAAGATATGACGTAAATGACTACAAATCCAACATATTCCTTCATCATTTATTAATTCATTCTGTTCCAAATTACAAAATATACGTACAAATTATAGCCATAGATATTATCCTCACCCTAAACAAACATTTCCGAATACTGCACGTATATAAATTGATCGTACCCATATTTCCGATTTACTTCGTGCACAAAAGCATACATATGTACTTATATAGTACGCACATTAAATACGGCTGGTACAAAACCCGCAAACTTCGTTAGCACGCATATACGATATACCTACATACACAAACTTGTGCATTATATTATCCCTTACACCCATGCCAAATTTTGTACTTCTGGAATGTTCATAAGGGGGGTTGCCGGGTAAATTTCTAAAATGTGGAAATATACTATTATTAACTTTATTTGTGCAGATATCGGAACCGGATGTATTTTGAGGCCTAGATTTCGTAGATATGCACCACTGTGATTTTTTCAAATTTTTCGGTTGGATAGTTTCTGAGAACGAGACCTGTTATACTTTTGATGGTCATATTTTGCATCCTCACTCCCCTATGTTTCACCCGATATCGAATATGGAACCAGTTTAGAAAAGTACTAATTGAGCCTTTTTATTTGGCACTCCACTTGACCACATTTTATAGAAAAAATTTTGCCAAAGCCCACACACTGGAGTTGACCTCCGGGCTGTTTGCAGACTTAGCCCCTGAAATATCTTAATACTGGTTAACCTATGCAAAAAAAAGAAAGTTAATTCATCGTAATTTGTTCGTGAAAACTGTAGCAAAATAGCCGTATAAGAAAATTGCCATGCTGTTCTCGCAAATTTCGATTAATGGCACGGTGAAGTATCATCCTGGAATTTCACTTATCATATGTACTCAATTAAAGGGGAAACCACAGTAGAAGGTTTTCATAATCGACGTTCGTTATTGCTAACATCGTAAACTTAGCTATCCCAGAATGCGCTGCAGAAACTTCAAAGCTAAATTCATGGTCCTTTAAATTTATAGGGGTAGAAAGGGGCGATTATCGGGTACAGGCTCAGCGCCCATCGCACAGGAGGTAATTGCTTTATGTCCTTACGAAATCTGTTAGCCTTATGTACCTAGTGTATTTATAAATACTTGTCCTTTGTACGAGTGCATTTATTTTTCTTGTAACTGTATTTTCTTCGTAATTATAATAATTGATAGCTAAACGTCTTCATATCCGAAAGAGGATTTTTAAAGCAGTTTTTTGAAACGTGTCTTTCTCAAAACGACGTTTCTCATGAGCGGGAATTCTAGCTTAAAAAGTAATAAATCAATCATTATCAAATTTGGAAATTTGCTTCCTTACAAGAATATGAACCAACATTTGGCATAATTAGTGAAAAAAACATGGTGAAAATCCAAATATTAAGCCTAACCTTTCTCTAAAGTTTTTGGGAATATGACTAATAATGTTCAACTTTCATTAAATTCCAAATAATTCTCCCCACTAAAGAAAATCTTAAAAGAGTACATGCAAAATACCTTCTATTGTGGTTTCCTCCCTTAAAGCCCCGACTGTTAGCAAAAGGCTCTTTTCATAGTTTCTACAAAGGCTGCCTAATTCACAGTGCTTTCTCCTATACCACGGCTTATAATTGCTTCTAGAGACCATAAAGTATGGAGAATCCTTTGCATCCCTGTACTCATTCATCACTGTATGGTCCATTGCTATAACTCCCAAATTTGGACCAATTAACGTTATTCTGCTTTCGCCGAGGGAAATTCCATCAGCCCCATCAGTTGCTGAACAATTTTTTTCTCTTTTTGCACCAATTTAATCGATCACAACACATTTTTGCTGTAAGGAGGCTTTTTAAAATCGGTTTACTGTCTGTCTGTCTGCCTGTCCGTTTGTCGGCCACACGCAATTTTTCTCAGAATCGATTGTACTGATCGACCCCAAATTTGGTGGGCAGGCGGGAACTGTGAACGCCCACGTATACACGAAGCTACATTCCCCTGGAACTTAAGGACGGGGGGGGGGGGGCATGCAAAGGCAGGTGTGCCATTTCTTTTCACCGAATATGTTCATATCTGATTCGATTAGTACTTTCCAATGCTGGTCTCGGTTCTGACATTTAGTGCAATAGAGAGGAGGGCAGAGGCGCGGAACTATTCTCGGAACCTACCCAACTACTTTCGTTACCAAATCGCGTTTAGTCATTGTTATATGAATATTCGAAAAAGTGAATATTTTGGTATTTACACAAGAGAATACGACCGTATTCTCACGTCCCAAGTGAATACAAACGTATCCGTACTTACGAGTACCAATACGAACTCTATTGGATTAATACGAGTACTTCTATGTACGAATACGAATTCTTTTGTATTTATACGTTAGTACTCGCGGCTCGATGATCTGATTATCTTGTAAGTATGTATGGTGAAGTCAGACTTAATATCCAATAAGACAAGTTGGAATACCGGAAGCTCGCGCTTCGGGTATAAAGGGTTTGTGTTCATCCTATGTAAGAAATTTCAACGCACATTTTTAAGGTTTTGTGTGAAACAAAACCTTATTAGAATCGAGACGGTGTCTGTCTGTCCGTCTGTCTGTCTTTTTTTTTTTCATCGTTGGAAGGTGGAAAGGTTCAAAACCTACTGCTGGCTCCTCCCAAACAGTTATGTGAGACTTCTACTCACTAAAACCACCTCCTTCTTCTTCCACTCTCCCCACGGGACTGCTATAAGCATTGCATCGTGGGGCTGGATCAGTTCTTAACTGCGGCGCATTATTGTTCGCTCCCTTTCTTGCTTTCTTCGCAGTTCTTCATGCCTTAGCTGTTCATGAATCATTTTCAGCTCAATTACCACTTGATTCCAAGCCTCCGTTGATTCCAACATAAACTCCACTATATTTCCAGGTGTTAAGCGCCTGTCTGCGATCGCCTCCAGCCTAGTTCGGTGTGCTGTAAACCTTGGGCACTCAAACACAACATGCTCCGCATTCTCAGCCACGTTACCACATCTTGGGCACCATGGTGACTCGTCGTGTCCAAATCGATAAAGATAAGCCCGATAACCTCCATGTCCACTTAAAAACTGTGTTAGCTCGTAGCTTACTTCCCCGTGATTCCTTTCCATCCATCTTCGATGTGTGGAATGATACGGTAGGTCCAACGGCAAGTTTGTGCCTCGTTCCGTCTCTTTTGCCATTTTGCGATGGATTCTCGCCGTGCTAGTTGCCGTCTAAGTACAATAGACTCACCGATTGCATACATATTGTCGTAGAGACGCCGACCTTCATCCGCCAAGATGTCTATGGGGATTGTCCCTGCCAGTACATATGCTGCTTCGCCTGATGTCGTTCGATAAGTACTGCATACCCGGAGTGCACTTAGTCGATACGCCATTCCTAGTTTTCCGCAGTTTGATTTATTTTCCAGAGCGGTTGCCCAAACTGGAGCAGCGTAGAGTAGCACGGAACTAACTACCCTTGAAATAAGACGACGTCGACTTTGTCTTGGTCCACCAATGTTCGGCAGTATCGTTACAGCGATGGAAGATGCTTTAGTTGCAGCGCACTCAATGTGTTTTTTAAAGTTGAGTCTTTTGTCAATCATTACTCCCAAATATTTAAGCGACTCTTGGGAGTAAATTGTTTTTTCACCAACTTTAATTTTCACGGTCGTGTCTTTCCTTCTTTTGCTGATTAGCACTAGTTCCGTTTTATGTTCAGGAAGTGATAGACCGGACTTTTTCAACCAGGAATTGATCTCCCATATCGCTTCATTTGCATAGATTTCGATCTCGTCTAAGCGTTTTGCCACTATTGTTACCCCGATATCGTCCGCAAAGCCAATAGTTGTCACGCCGTTAGGAAGGCGTAGCATCAGCACTCCGTTGTACATAATTAACCACAGTAAGGGACTTAAGACAGACCCCTGTGGTACGCCGCACGTCATTGGGAATAATTTTTCTCCATCGTCCGAGTCGCAATATAATCTTCTTCCAAGAAGAAATGCAACAACGATGCGTACAATGTACTTTGGAACCTTTAGTTTGGTTAGAGCCTCTACGATTTTCGTCCACTTTGCAGTGTTGAAAGCATTTTTTACATCGAGGGTCACCACTGCGCAGCATTTGTCATCTTGTATTGCAGCGCGAGCCAGGCCAGTCACCATGCTGATTGCATCGATGGTTGATCTCCCCTTACGAAACCCGAATTGCTTGTCGGATAGGCCTCCTTCCTTTTCCGCAACAGCGGAAAGTCTGTCTGTCTGTCTGTCGGTCACACCCGATTTATTCGGAAACGGGTGGACCGATTGTCACGAAAATTGGTGAGCGTATGTAATCTGGTGTTCCCTTTACATGCAGTAAGTGGCGCCACCTTGTGTTAAGTTTAAGGAGGGCGGACGCAAGCTACAAATCCAACATATTCCTTCATATTTTTCCAAACGACGAGACATACATACGTACATATTACAGCTATGATATTACGCTCACCCGGGCCGACCCCAGGGCCTTCTTTTTCTACCATAGATATTGCCCTTGTAGACTTTCCGGGTGGGATCATCCTCATCCGGATTTTATCCAGAACCGGGCGGTCATGTTATCGCTCATAGATTTCGTCGTTATGTAGCCTACGGAATCGTCCATCCTCATGTAGGAGGCCAAAAATTCTTCGAAGAATTCTTCTCTCGAACGCGGCCAAGAGTTCGCAATTTTTCTTGCTAAGAACCCAAGTTTCCGAGGAATACATGAGGACTGGCAAGATCATAGTCTTGTACAGTAAGAGCTCTGACCCTATGGTGAGGCGTTTCGAGCGGAACAGTTTTTTAAGCTCTGTTGGCTGACAACAACCGTGCGCGGACATCATCATCGATGCTATTATCGGTTGTGATTTTCGACCCGAGATAGAAGAAATTATCAACGGTCTCAAAGTTGTAGTCTCCTATCTTTATGCTTCCCGTTTGACCAGTGCGGTTTGATGTTGTTGGTTGGTTGGTTATCGGTGCTGACGTTGCCATTATATATTTTGTGTTGCCTTCATTGATGTGCAGGCCAGTTTATACGTCTCGGGTGGTTCTTCCCATGATGTCAATATCGTCAGCATAGGCCAGTGGACTTAAGGGGGTCATCCCGTGTGTCGGGTTGGAGAAATCGAGTTTTTTTTTACATGAATTATATTTATATATTGTGGAGAATGTGTGGGCAGAGGAATTTTCCGATATTCCGAATCGTTCAGAAATTACAGTGTTAAACAGGTAAGGAGTTTGCAGCCGCGCTAGAGTACTCGATGAGAAAGAGCATCGAATCTTTTTTACCTGTTAGTTTTTTACCTGAGCCTTATAAATTCGAACACAGGTATAAATATAAACAGATGGAAAACCAATCAATTGTCTAAACTTATTTGCTGTTTGGAATAAAAAGGATAATCCAGTCTAGAGTGAGCACTGAAAGGCTTTCAAGCTATACTCAGTTATATTTTGTTGTAAGTATTGTGCTGTTTGTGTGTTCAGTGATTTTTTGAAATGGATCGTACGAAGGGAGATCGCTTTAACGTTCAACGTCATGCTCGCACTAACAAACGAGTATTTCATGGGAATCGATAAAAGGACTTCGCATCAACATCAGCAAAGAAACTTTTAGCAAGCATAAACATGGATGTTCCAATTGCGACAAATTTTGTGTATTGTGTATTGGATTTGGCTGGAGTTTTCTCCGGTATTTCTGCAAATTTCTGCAAATAATAAAATGTACGTAGTAGTAAAAAAGGAATGCACAGGACATGTCGAGAAAAGAATGGGAACGCGACTTAGAAAAGCAAAGAAGAATCACAAAGGCAAAGGGGCTGGAAAACTTACTGATAAGGTTATTAACGACCTCACTACATTTTTTGGGCTAGCTATTCGTCGACACGCAAATTCGATAGAAGGAATGAAGAAGAATGAAGCAGGAAATTTGGGCAACTTTCTTCCATAAATGTTCTACAGATGAAAATCCTCAGCATCAAAATTGTCCAACAGGCGAGGATAATTGGTGCAAATGGCGCAAAGCTAAAGGAGAACTGGATAGTTTCCACCACGAGAAGGTACCTTTGACTGAAGAAGTTCAAACAGTCATCAAACCAATCTACGAAGATTTGTCACGAGATGATCTCTTGAACAGATGTTTAGGAGCAGAGACCCAGAATAACAATGAATCGTTAAATGCATTGATCTGGACTTTCGCTCCTAAACACCTTCATTCTGGGGCCAAGGTCGTAGAAATAGCCACTTTTCTGGCTGTAATTATTTTCAATAAAGGATTCAATGGCATTCTCAAAATCCTAGTGACAATGGGATGTCATGTTTTTCACATATGTCAGGTTTATGCCGACCGCCGTAATGAAGCGCGAATTTGGCGGCCCGAACGACGATCGACTGGCCTCGCTAAAAGAGCCAGAATTGAAACCAGAGAGCAACAAACGGCCTTTACAAGACTTTTTTGAAGAAACGGAGGGTGCTCTCTATGGACCAGGTATAGCAGATTAATGGCGAGTTTTACTGTTGATAATCACATTTAAATTTTCAAATGCGTTTTTCTCGAAGCTGCATCTTGAAAATCGGCTGCCACCATAGCTCAAAATCTAACCAACCAAATTCTTTGAAATTTTCACGACTTCTTCAGAACATATTTCTACGGTCCGCAAACTAGGATAATTGCAATCGGAAGGGTCGTTTTTTTTTATTCATAAAAAAAGGCGTAAAAAAACACCAAAATCCAAAAAATTAAGCTTAAAAGCCCACCAAAAACTTACCTTTTAATATTTTCTAATTATCCTAGTTTGCGGACCGTGGAATATTGTCCACATTAAAATGCCGTTTAGTTTTTTTTCCTCAGATGAACACAGCGCCCTCCAGCGTGGCAGCAGAAACACATTTTTTTGGAAATGGGTTTCCTAAATTGACACGTATTCCAAAAACTAGCTACGATATCAAACTGAAAAATTTGTCACATATACTAGAGATATCAATAAACATATGGTGAAAAAATTACGCTTCTATCTTTATCCAGTCCTTCAAAATAATTTTTCAAAAAAAGGCAAAAAAACGGCCTTCACACGCGATGACCCCCTTAAAGAGGATCGTACCTCTTGCATTTACCTCAGCATCACTGATCACTTTCTCGAGGGCCAGGCTAAAGAGGACGCATGATAGGGCATCCCCTTTTCGTAGACCGTTGTTGATGTCGAATGGTCTTGAGAGTGATCCTGCTGCTTTTATCTGGCCTCGCACATTGGTCAGGGTCAGCCTAGTCAGTCTTATTAATTTCGTCGAGATACCAAATTCTCTCATGGCCGTGTACAGTTTTACCCTATGCTGGCTATGCTATCATAGGCGGCTTTAAATCGATGAATAGATGGTGCAACTGTTGTCCATATTCCAACAGTTTTCCATCGTTTGCCGCAGAGAGAAAATCTGATCTGTTGCTGATTTGCCTAGAGTGAAGCCTCTTTGGTATGGGCCAATGATGTTGTGGGCGTATGGGGCTTTCCGTCCTAGCAAGATAGCGGAGAATATCTTATAGATGGTACTCTGCAACGTGATACCTCTATAATTGCTGCACTGTGTAATATCTCCCTTTTTATGTATAAGACAGATAATGCCTCGTTGTCAATCGTCAGGCATTGATTCGCTGTCCCATCCCTTGAGCACAAATTGATGAACCACTTGGTGTAAATGGTCGCCTCCATATTTAACCAATTGGCTGTAATTCCATCGGCTCCTGGCGACTTATGATTTTTTAGCCGATTCACGGACTGTTTCTCCTAAACTTGGTGGTGGCAGTATTTGTCCGTCGTCTTCAGTTGTCGGGATCTCCAACTCGTCGATGTTCTGGTTGTTCAGTAGCACATCAAAGTACTCAACCCATCGCTCCAATATGCCCATTCTGTCCGAAATCAGATTTCCCTCTTTGTCTCGGCAGGATGAACATCGGGGTGTATAATGCTTCATCTTCCTGACTTGTTGGTAAAACTTCCGCGCCTGGTGCGGTTGCTCCCTGTACTTTTCTAATTCACAGACTTATTGGTTCTTCCAGGCTTCCTTTTTCCGTCTGTGAAGTCGCTTCTCCGCTCGACGGAGTTCGTGATAAGTCTCGGCGCGTGCCCGCGTTCTTTGAGAATGCAACATTACTCGGTATGCGGCATTCTTCCGTTCCATTGGTAGCTTACATTCTTCGTCAAACCAGCAGTTCCGACTCATTTTGCGGCTGGGGTCAAGTGTATTTGTGGCCGTATCAATGATAACGTTCTTCATGTGGTTGTGAAGATCATTGGTCATGGTCAATTTGGTTGAAAGTGCTCCCGTCTGGAGAGGCCCACGCTTTCCGCGCAAACCAGGTACTTCCAACAACCAGTTCGTGTGACCCTGCTAATTGAATAATCCGCAGTCCGTTATCATTTGTATTTTGGTGTAAAATATGGGAGCCTACGTATCCCCTGAATACCCTACTTGGCTGTTAAAATCCCCAAGTATGATTTTGATATCATATCTGGGACAGACTTCGAGGGTTCGTTCTACTGCCTCGTAGAAGGTATCCTTCTTCGACTCTGCAGTCTCCTCCGTAGGGGCGTGAACGTTAGTGAGGCTTATATTCGCATAAAATATCCTTCTTAAAGTTTTTAAATGGGCCATGGGAATAACAAATCCGCCGTGTTATGTAAATACCATGTTGATCCCAAGCCCAGGTGAAGGATAAAGGTTTGAGGCAACGTATTTAGCACAATCAATACACACAACTTAATCATCAAAACTCACAAGAATTATGGTCGAGCATAATGGAAACATTGAACCAAAAACTTTGGATGGAGTAGAGACATCGATCACAATGTGAAAAAGACGAGGTAGACCCCACCTGAGATGGAGCGATGGCGTTGTTGTTGCGCCGTTTATGATCAAATGTAAAAAAAAGAAAAAGACACAGGACATAGGTGGCATCCCCGCTGAACTCATCAAATCAGATGGTCCATTGACCATAGAAGCTATCCATAATTTAGTTCCCTCCATCTCGAACCACGAACAGGTCCTACAAGAGTGTAAAAAAATGTGATATGCCCTATCCACAAAAAAGATGACAAGTTAACATCTGACATTTACAGCTATTAGGTTGTTGCAAATGAAATGGCCATTTTGGTACTAAAATTTGAAACGACTGTAAAGCTTACACAAATTTATTCATTTAATCAAAATAGGTGCTATTCGATTCAAAACACTTCTTCCAGCGAGATTCAAGAGCATGTATGCCAGTTTCGTAGAGGTCCAACTGTCGGGTATTGATAAATTCGTCGAAGGCAATTTTGACAGCCTCTTCGCTCCTAAATTGTTTTTCCGGCAAAAAATGATCCAAATGCTTAAAAAAGTGGTAGTCGGTTGACGAAAGGTCCGGTGAATATGGTGGATCAGGCAGAGTCTCATACTGCAATTTGTTCAACTTTTGAACCGTTGTTCTGGATACGTGAGGTCGTGCAATGTCATGAAGGAGTATCACACCATCTTTGTGGACTAATCTCGGCTTGAATACTCAATTTTTGGTGTATTTCCTCGAGTTGGGCACAGTATTTCTGTGCATTTATCGTGTCTCCAGGTGCCAAAAATGAATAGTGGATAACTCCAACAGTAGATCACGAAACAGTCACCATTACCTCCTTTGGATGGAGGCTCGGCTTTGGCATATGCTTCGGTGGCTCATCAGCATCTAGCCATTGTGCTGATCGGCGACGATTGTTACATAATATCCACTTTTCATCACATGTCACTAATTTGGTCAAAAAGGGATCGCTTGTGTTGCGGGAGAGTAAAGAACTGCAAATTTCCATTCGAAGCGGCATGTTTTGCTCCGTAAGGGAATGTGGGACCCATTTGTCAAGCTTTTTCACATTTCCAAGTTGTTGCAAGTGCCGGGAAACTGTCGAATAGTGTACGCCCAGTTTCTTTGCAATGTCTCTCAGAGACTGACGTATGTCGGATTGGACTAGCAGACGCAGCTCGGCGTTGTAAATCGATGGTCCTGGATGTCCACGTGGCTCACTTTGAAGGTTTACGTCGCCTGACCGGATTTTTTTTAACCACCGCCGTGTGGTTCGTTCGCTTACCGTATCTGCTCCAAATGCGCTGTTAATGTTCCTCGTCGCCTCCGCTGCTTTATGACCGAGTTTGAACTCATACAGGAAAAGTATGAGTTCTTAGCTCTTTTCCATCCTTTTTTCCTTTTTGCTCACTGTTATCACAACGATGGTCAAAACTGAAATGACTCCTTGATTAAATGTAGGAGTGTTTATACTTCATTATTCGACACCAACAGCGCCAACTGATGGTGATTTGATACCGCAAAGTCGCAACGAACTTCACTTGATTGCCAAATCGGCGATTTCATGCGCAACAACCTAATATTTACGGTCAATTAGGGGCTAGACAAAAATACTGGGAATTCAACATCGATCTCCATCAAATATTCGTGGACTTCAAGCAGGCATATAAGAGTATTGATCGAAATGACTGTACCAAATGATACTTCGATACGGGAATTCCAGCAAAACTGGTAAGTCTTACCCCAATGTCCCACACAGCAGCGCAAGTCCGAGTCAATAATAGTCTGTAGATTCCAGGAGATGGGCTGGTATCTACTGTTCAATGTGGTACTAAAGCAGGTTATACGAAAGTTACCTGTAGACACAAAAGGCACGCTGCCCTTTAAATCCTGCAAAATTGTCGCACAAGCCTATGATATAAACATGATATAAACTTCGATAAAAAAGCAAGCGAAGTTGATCTACAAATTAATGAAAATACGACTAAAATTATGACGCAAACGAAAAAAATGACCCCCCTTAGACAAAGTATAACGATTGACGAGTACAGCCTAGAAACTTTACATTCTGAGGAGTGCAACAAAACGATAGTAAAACCTGTGCTGCTATGCTACGGATCTGAAAAATAGAACCACGAGTTGTACCAAATATGTGACGACCATAAAGTCTCCAAATTAATAACACTTCGAAAGTTCCAATGGGCTAGCGACGTTCAGCGTATGGATAATCTAAAAGGGCATTTAAAAGGAGGAAGGACATCCCATTAAAATCGATAATTCCTCTCTGTGTGTAAAAGGTCTCGTCCTCACAACCTATCCAAACGAAAAACCTGACAAGGTCACAAAGGCACGTCCATATAAAATCTAACCCGCAAAACATATCCTACTTCGCTATCTGCTGAAACGAACTGCCACTATTGTTCAGCAGTTTCTGGTTAAAAAGGTGTAACTTAGATGAGCATATACTGGAATGCACAAAGCATCAAAAACAAATTATTTGAAACTATGGATTTCATAGATTCTATTAAAACTGATATTTTTGTAGTTACAGAGTCTTGCACTAATTGCATCTTTCTCTAATTATTGCTAAGGTATATATTATTAGAGTTAGTTTAGGCTAGTAATAGGTATAAGTTTAGGTCGTAAGTTGCAAACTAGGTTTTTTTTTTAAATTTTCCTTGGGAATTTTGAGAATTGAAGCGATTGCACTTATTAAGATTGTTTATACTGCACAACTTACCATAGTTGAAAAGACTTAGTCTGTATCACTTAAATATTGATTGTATCTGAACATGAATTGATTTACACTAATAAAGCTATCTATCTATCTATCTAGATGAGCATTTCCCCTACTCTCCCGATTTGAGTCCCCCAGACTAGTTTGCCTTTCCAAGATAAAATTGGAGATGAAAGGAACCCATTATGAAACGATTGAGGACTCCAAAAATCTGTAACAGCCAAGTTGAAAGCGTTTCCATGTTCCGAATTTAAGAAAGCGATGGATACAATACAATATCGCGCCAATGAACGTATTCATAAGTTGAAAAAAGAACCTAATTAGGAATTAGGTACTAGCACTGAGGAAGGAGGCACGTGGTCTCCGAAACAATTGTATACGGGGAAAAAATAAAAATATTTACAGGATAAGGAAGAACACCTAGTTCTTTTTTCAACTTATATACCAACTGTAAAAAAAACATGGACATTAATTTCAACTTAGAATGTATTCAAAGATTATTTTGAATAAAAATTACTCTCTCATTTTGCATTTTTTAAAATTGTTTACAAAGCGTATTCTTAACACCTATGGGCGTCCCTTTTAGTAAATTACCATATTTTACAAAAACTGTTCCGCTCGAAACGTCTCATCATAGGGTCAAAGCTCTTACTGTACAAGACTATGATCTTGCCAGTCCTTATGTATTCCTCGGAGACTCGGGTCCTTAGCAAGAAAAATTGCGAACTCTTGGCCGCGTTCGAGAAAAGAATCCTCTGAACAATTTTTGGCCCCCTACATGAGGATGGACGATTCCGTAGCCTAGATAACGACGAAATCTATGAGCGATAACATGATCGTCAGGTTGTGGATAAAATTCGTCTCAATAACTTACGGTGGGCGGGTCACTTAATCCGTATAGATGAGGATGATCCAGCCGGAAAGTCTATAAGGGCAATATCTATGATAGAAAAAGAAGACGAGGCAGACCCTGCCTGAGATGGAGCGATGGCGTAGATCAAGACGCCAGACAGCTTTTAAGGACATCGAATTGATGGATCTCGGCGCAAAACCGGGATGTCTGGAGTTCCTTATTAAGGCAGGTCTAGACCGGATACGGTTGTTGCGCTGTTGATGATGATTGTGTACAATTTTTCCCTGGCTATGCTATCACGCACGCCCTTGAAGTTGATAAAACGACAATAGTTTTGCCACCGCTTGCCGCACCAATGATGTTCTGAGGGCCTGGGGATATTCCACCTAGCAAGATAGCGCAGAATATCGTATAGATTGTACATAACAACGTGATACCTCTATGTATGGGGCAGATAATTTTTCTTTGCCAGTCGTCAGGCATTAATTTGTTGTCCTACACTTGAGCATAATTTATCAAAACGACCCTTAAATTCTAGAAGAATAATTGGCATCGGCATAAAAAAAGATACAATGCATAATAAGTTATAATAGATCAAAGTCTCCAATTTCGTGCGAATTTATTGCCCGCGAGACATCATAAATAGGAATGTAGGAACTGTGAAATTCCACATATATAGTGAGAGGAATGATTTTGAGTTGGGTAAATAGCGGGAAGGTGCTCCCAAAACAGGCAAAGAGGAGACGGGGTTGTCAAAATTGTTTTGGAGGACCTAAGTTAATCCTTTTACATCTTTGTTTTGATATCAGTAAAAATATAAGGTCGTGAGGAGGGGTGGGTGATGCATCACAAAAGTGATATCATCTTAAAGTGTAACATTACATGACCACGACCGGTTTTCGAGTGCCGATTCCAACTTTCGCTTGTGAATGTGTTAATATTGTGATCCTCTGTTCTCTTTGCTACACTTCGCTTGAAAAAATCTCTAGTTTTAAATCTGTTCTTAATGCGGATTCTTTGATTTACTGCCGAGTGAAATAAAGAAAAAATAAAATGCAGACCTGCTCCGTCGTAAGAATCAAGACTCCCTACTCCCAGGTTTTTTTCCTCTCTTCATTCATTCTTCATTCACCAACTGCTTGGCGCTGCAATGCATTTTACGCTACGAATGTCATAAACGCTCTAGTGATAGATAATATTTGGCAAAACGGGTCACCGAGTATAATATGCTATGTTGACGATATAACGTAATCTGTACGGATATAACTATAATACCGCTTTTTTTTCAAAAAGTGATATGATCAGATACACTGTGGTGAGGGGTTATGAAATCTAGGACTCAGTACACACCCTATTTCGATATCTACTCAAATAAAGTTATATATTTGCGTTTTTAAGTGTCCGGATAGCTGAGTGGTTAGAGCGTCAAGGCTGTCGTACGGAAGGTCGCGGTTCAAATCTCCCCGGTGGCAGAGGGATTTGTATCGTGATTTGACGTCGGATACCAGTCGACTCAGCTGTGAATGAGTACCTGAGTCAAATCAGGGTAATAATCTCGGGCGAGCGCAATGCTGACCACATTGTCTCCTACAGTCTACTGTAGTGTACCGTTACGGTCTTGAATGAAGTGCTCTAACACACTTCAAGGCCCTGATCCAATATGGATTGTTGTGCCAACGATTATTATTATTATTATTATTTGCGTTTTTGAAATTGAATTCCCCTGAAGTTGCAGGAGACAATGTGATTATTATCCTTGATTTGACTCAGGTACTCATTCACAGCTGATTCGACTGATATCCTACATTCAATCACGATACAAATCCCTCTGCCACCAGCAAAATTCACGCTACGACCTTCCAGCTCTTTAACGACTAAGCCCACCTGAACAAAAGTTACATATATGGTTACATGTCCCGTAACATGCGTCACTCCACCTTACACAAAGACCACATGCCCATAATACGTATGAGTCATGAACACCTTATCTTCATAAAATTTATCTTGCTAAACTCGAGCGAAATAATATAAACATTGTCGTTCTAACAGAAGCTAGAATCTATCCACAAGAGATAAGCGACATTCGAACATAAACAAAAACATGACTCAAACGAACATTGAGCGATATCGAGTTACAAAAGATGCAACTTTGCAAACTCAGCAATTTGCGCCCTTTGTTCAACTCAACTATAAATAAGGTAGAATTGATCTAAGTTTTTAGTCTTAGGCAAAATTTCATCGAGAAAATAAAGCTTACTACTCCGAGCAACCGCCGTGTTTTTATTTTTCATTAACCGACGGTACAAACTCGTAACTGGCGCAGTCGGTTTCGGTCGTCACTTAGTTATTTTGTAAAAAAATTCCGCTAAGCCAAACTCGATCAAGAGGACACGGCAAGGAAAACACACAAATAAAACAACAAACGCGATCGGGAACCTGCAACAATAAACGGTCACCGTAACACCAGTTGTGATTCCGGTCAACCTAACAAATATAAAAAAAAAAAAGGGTATTGCAACGCCCAGACTCCAGAATTTTAAAAGAATTCGGGTCAAACCAATATAAAAAAGGCTTGCATCGCCTCATAGGACGAATTTTAAAAGAATTCTCCTCCAACCAGGACAAACTGAGTTGGCTAATATATAAACATCAAGTAACATTATTAGTGAAAGTGTTATATAAAAAAAAAAGTCATCACCAGATCCTGAAAACAAAAAAACTGAAAATAGCACGCTACCGGTGGGGCGAGTACGCCTACGGAAGCCCTTAAATCAGTTCAACTTTAAATCCCGAACAACTATAGTTCATCACCAGTATCCAGCAGTGTCTCAACCTCGTAGACATTCATACTGTCATCACAAAGTAAGTATCTAAGGAACTAGAGGCCTTAGGTAAAACCTTTAAACCAACCAACCAACCAATCAACAACCAACAAAATGGCTACACAACAAGGACCAAGTGTCAGTAGACCAGAAGTCCAACCCTTCACAATCCCATACAATGAAGTCCTTCGACGAGCGGAAAACATACCGATATTCGATGGCGACAAACATATGTTAACTACGTGGATATCACATGTCAACAAAATACTAGCATTAGCACCATTTGGCGACGAAAGAATGTTCGTCTACGATATTATAATACAACGAATAAAAGGCAGAGCTTTACAAGCCTATTTAAATCTCCCAGACAAAGGCTGGCACTCCGTTGCATCAGCATTCAAAAACGAATTTGGCGTATCAGAATCATACGACTCAATCATCGCGAGACTACATAGAATAACGAACTTTAACCATAAATTAAATAAACATTATACAATATACGAACTGTATCACAAATTATTAGAAATCAAAAATCTGCTTTCGCTTAAATATGAGCAGGATCCTAACCAACTCGACTCTATCATCTACAATCATAAAAATTCCGACAAAATTGTTTTAAGTAAATTTCTAGCGCTTCTTCCTAGAGCAGAATTTTGGGCTCTAGACGCGAAAAAACCAACCAATTTAACTGAAGCTTACAACTACCTCAAAGAAACCATTGACAGGGTAGATGCTACGGCAATGAAAGACGAATTTCAACCCACTAAATATCAAAAAAACTTCAATTATAATAAAAATAATTTCAAATATAACAAAAGTTTTAACAAATTTAATAGTCAAAACACTGAACATCCTCAAAACAGAGACAACAGTAATTACAAATTCAAACAAACTAACCAAAGTTTTAATAAACCCCAAAGGAACTACAATTCCGAATATAAATATAACAAATTCAACAACCATTCTCAAAAAAGAAATGAAACTAATAGGTCAGAAATTCCAGACGCATCCATGCGAACACAAATTACAAATCCTAAATATAATTCAGGATATACTCCCAGACCAAACCTAGACCCCAAGGACATGAGTTATATTTCCAAAATGTCCACACAAATCATTCAACCTGAGCAAAATTTTCAAATATTTGCCTCGGAAACCCTTTACCAATAACAAATTTATCAATCGATGGTGAAACAATTCCAATCCTGATAGACACAGGAGCAACAACATCTAGTCTTGATCAAAATTGTCTTCAAAACCTACCAAAAATCAAACTCGACATTCCGATCCCAATAGCAGGATTAGGCGGTAACTACAATGTTACACACAAACTTAAAACAAACATGCCAAAAGAATTTCAAATGCCAGAAGATCACAAAATCTTATGGAACATCATGGATTTTTCAAACAAATCTTTCAAAGGTATAATAGGACAAAACCTTCTATATCCACTGAACGCAGCAATATTCTCTGGATTTGAATACCTACAAATAGGAACAAACAGAATCCCTTTCAATTACGCTCCACCACAGGAGATCAATAATGCTGAAGTCATAGAACCCGTTATTGAACAAAAATACCAAAGTCTAACCAAAAATTTAAACTTAGAGGAACAACAGTCTCTCACCAAAATCCTAAAAAAATTCAACAACTTAATGTATAAAGATGGAGATTTACTTACAGCAACCTGTCAAACCCGTCACAAATTAGACTTAACGTCAGACAAACCCATCTATACAAAAATTTACAGATTTCCACCTGTCCATGAGCAGGAAGTGAACAGACAAATAACCGAAATGCTAGAGCAAGGCATTATCAGAAAAAGTCAATCACCCTACAATAGTCCAATTTGGGTGGTCCCCAAAAAACTTGATAATTTAGGCAAACAAAAATGGCGAATCGTAATCGATTATCGTAAATTAAACGAAATAACTGTCGAAGACAAATTCCCAATTCCAAACATAGAAAACCTATTCGATAAACTCGGAAAGGCAAAATACTTCACTACATTGGACCTTGCAAAAGGATTCCACCAAATTGAAATACAAGAAAAAGACAAGTTCAAAACAGCCTTCAGTACACCTCAGGGACATTTCGAATTTAATCGTATGCCCTTCGGTTTAAAAAATGCACCTGCTACTTTTCAGCGCATGGTAAATGAAGTACTAGCGGACCATATCAATAAAATCTGCATTGTCTATCTAGACGACATTTTAATCTTTGGCACCTCCATACAGGAGATGGAAAATAATACCAAATTAATCTTCCAAAAATTACAGGAACACAACCTGAAAATACAAGTTGATAAATGCAAATTTTTCGCAAAAGAAACCGAATTTCTAGGTCACATATTAACTTCGGATGGTATAAAACCCAACCCAAATAAAATTGAAGTCATAAAAAAACTTAAAATCCCCAAAACTTTGAAACAAATTCGCAGTTTCCTAGGTATCACTGGATACTATAGAAAATTTATCCAAAACTACGCAAAAATAGCGACACCATTAACTGACTCACTCAAAAATGAGAATCAGATCGATTATACCGATCCCAAATATATAAACTCCTTCGAAAAACTCAAACAAATGTTAATCAACTATCCAATCCTGAAGTATCCAAACTTCAAGGAAAAATTCACTCTAACCACAGACGCTAGCAATAAAGCCATAGGAGCCATTCTATCGCAGAAAGGACATCCAATCTCTTATGCTTCGAGAACCCTCAATGTACACGAACGGAATTACTCTACCATAGAGAAAGAGCTTTTAGCAATCGTTTGGGCTACAAAATATTTCAGACCCTACCTTTACGGTATAAAATTCGAAATCAAAACTGATCATAGACCATTAGTATGGTTACAAAGTCTTAAAGACCCCGATTCAAAAACCCTTCGTTGGCGCATAAAACTCAACGAATATAATTTCAACATAAGTTACGTAAAAGGTAAAGAAAATCAAGTTGCTGATTTCTTAAGCCGCATTAATACGGACCAAAATGAAATTAACTACCAAAATAAAATACCATCAGATATAGCAACAATTCACTCAGGAAAAGAGGAATTGAACGACCACATACACATTCGAGAAGGAATAGTAAACACTTGCAAACATCAAATAATATTAGTAAAAGAGAAACAAAAAGAACTCAAAACAGTTCATAAAAATAGACATATCTACATCGACGAAATAGATCTTAACAGTGAAAATTTGACAACTGAAATCTTAAAACGCAATCTACCAGAAAAAGGAAAAATCGGAATATATAGTGAACTTCCATATTCAATATACAACAAATTACAAATACTAATCGTGAAACTATTTAGTAACAATTTAAAACTGCACTTTATAAAGTATAGCAAACGAGCAATCGATCTATTAGATCAAGAACAAACACTCAAAATAATAAAAAAAGAGCATGAGGAAAACAAACACCTCGGCGTTAATAAAACTTATGATAACCTAAAAGGAAAATACTATTTCCCTAAACTAGAAAAACTAATCAATGAATACATCGATAATTGCGAAACATGCGGTAAAACCAAATACGACAGAAAGCCGTATAAAATCAAATTTGAAATTTCAGAAACCCCCAACGACGTTAACGAAATAGTCATAATGGACATTTACATGACTAAAAACAAAAATTATTTCACAACTTTCGACAAATTTTCCAAATACCTTCATATAAAATATACCCTCGATAAAAACCCTATAACCCTAATAAAACTAATACAAGAATATATAACGACATTCGGCAAACCCAAAAAGGTTATATTCGACAACGCTTTCGACGTAATATCAATAACACAATTTCTAAAGTCAAGAGACATAGAATACCACACAACAGCCCCAGGATCCCATACAGGAACGGCAGACATTAACAGATGTCACAATACACTCACCGAACGAATCAGAACTATCCAAGAAATAGACAAACAAAAGGATTTAGACTTCGTCATATTAGAAGCTGTAGAATCATACAACAACACAGTACATTCCACAACAGGCTATACCCCATTCGAAATTCAATTCGGAAAAATCAACAAAAACAAATTAACAGAAAGAATGCAAAACAGAAAAAACATATGGATTTCTAAAATTAACCAAAAACGTGAACAAAAACCCGATATAGAAAACAAACAAGTCTACGTAAAGAAAACTTTTAGAAGAAAAAACGAACCTCTATTCGAAAGAAGAGAAATAGAGAAAGACAGCAATCAAAATATAATACAGAAAAAGAATAATAAAAAAATTAACCTTGATAGAATCAAACGTCAACCCAAATACTATAAAAATAAAGAAACTAATGCAAAAGAACTAATAAAGAAAGACCCTATCAAATACCCAATAGAGAAATACGGTATTTCCATTTACGAAAATGATCTAAAAACCCTCGATAATCAAAACTGGCTCAATGATAATATAATAAACTTTTATCTAAACCTCATAACAGAAAATAACAATAAAGTATATGTATTCAATACCTTCTTCATAAACAAATATTTAGAACAAGGATACGACTCTATTAAAAGATGGACCAAAAAAGTCAACATATTTAACTACGACACAATCTTGATACCAACCCACATAAAAGGTAATCATTGGACATTAATAGTCATCAACAACAAAACCAAAACAATTTCCAACTATGATTCCCTTGGAAATAACAACAACTACACGTTAGAAAAACTACAGAATTATTTAAATCTTGAATCCCTAGACAAACTCAAGAAAGAGTTACCCGAAAAATATATAACCATTAACGAAATAGACATCCCTCATCAGCACAATAGTTATAATTGCGGAGTCTACACTCTTAAATTCGCAGAACTAATAACTCAAAATAAACCCCTAATATTCACTCAATCAAACATACCTTTGTATAGACATCAAATCAAAGAAAATATCCTTAACGGAAAAATAATTTGAAAAACTTTCTTTTTCAGATGATAACAATCATCTTTATCATGTTACTATCTATGGTAACTAGCGAACCCCAGTACATTAAAAACGAGAAAATTAAATCAAACTCAGGAATAATCTTAATCCCCAAGAACGAACCGGCAACTTTAATAAAAGATTGGTACAGAATCTACCACACCATTAACCTAAAATCCTATGTAAAAGCCATAAATAATATCCAAAACACAAAAATCAATAACAGTTTCATTAAACACACAATTAACTTAATAAAATCAGAATTAACACTAATCAATCCAAAAATTAACGTAAAAACATCTCAAATAATCACAAATAACAAAACCCTTGAACAACAACAGAAAGAAGAATTCGAACATTGGAACGAATGCACCTTCCTGAAATATAACGAAACATTAGATAAAATGAGCAAATGCCTAGAAGTCAAAAACTCTTTCCCAGATTACAAACACTTACACTCAGTCAACATGACTACTCTGGAACTTTACGTTCAACATTGTAATGATAATCCCAAAAACGAAGAATGTATACCCCTGTTTAATAACGCCTCAGAGCATAGCAACTTCTTCAATTGCATGAAAAAAGACACAGTCAAAAATTGTCACACCCACCATGTCATACACAAAAGAGGACTTTTCAATTTCATTGGAACAGGATATAATTGGTTATTCGGACTAGTTGATAGAGACGAATACAACCAGATCCTAGAGCATATGCAGATCATTGATTCCAACAATCATGAAATTATAAAAAAATTAAATAATCAAATTAAAATAAACTCAATATTGCAAGAAAATATGAACCAAATCAATAAAAATATAAATAATATTCAAAAGCAAGTTAGTACAGAATTTGTAAAAAAGTTAAATGAATTTCAAAAGTTAATAAACGAAGAAATAATTGAAATTAAAATCACTCAAGCCTTAAGTCATATTCAAGACGAATTGGAAAAAATTATTGACAATATTAACTCTGCAAAAGTAGGAATAATGACAAGATCACTATTAACAAAAGACGAAATAAATACCCAAAACATCAGTCTTAACCAATTAAAATTAACAACACTTGTTGTACTACAAAAAGAGAATAAACTAACCTTTGTAATATCAATACCAAACATTATTGAGTACCCACAATTCTTTGTAAGAAAAATTGTAAATCAAAATTTTGAATATCTAAACATAACCAATTCCATTGCTATAAAAACATCAGATAACAAATATTGTAAATTAGAAAAATACATTAAGAATTTATGTAAACCAATAAATTGTAAATCTTGTAAAGTAAGAGATGAAAACTTCTCATACATAGAAGAAATCGAAAACGGAAAAATACTCGTTGTAAATGCAGAAAAATTAAATTGTGTACAAAAATGTAAACAAACAAATGTAATAACACTCCAAGGAAATTATGTAATAACCTTTGTAAACTGTGAAGTTACTATTAACAATAATACTTACGTAAATAAAGTAATAAACCATATTGACAACCTTGTAACAAGTCCAATTACAAACATATCAGACATACAATTTGAATTCAATTTCACAGAAATTAAAATGAAAACCTTTCAAAACAATGAAGAAATTAGAGAATTGCATTACATAAACAAGAAGACCTGGATATCAACTTCTACTATTCTCCTAATAATCTCAATAATTCTAGCATTAATTCTTTTCACTTATTGTAAACTGAAAAATAAAACAATAAAGATTAAAAATTTTATCCCTACGGTAAATAAAATTAGAGAAAACCAGGCAAAATTTAATAAGGAGGACGAATCTGTTTCCTTTGAGGACAAAGTAAAGTCAAAGGAGGGGGAGGTTACATGTCCTGTAACATGCGTCACTCCACCTTACACAAAGACCACATGCCCATAATACGTATGAGTCATGAACACCTTATCTTCATAAAATTTATCTTGCTAAACTCGAGCGAAATAATATAAACATTGTCGTTCTAACAGAAGCTAGAATCTATCCACAAGAGATAAGCGACATTCGAACATAAACAAAAACATGACTCAAACGAACATTGAGCGATATCGAGTTACAAAAGATGCAACTTTGCAAACTCAGCAATTTGCGCCCTTTGTTCAACTCAACTATAAATAAGGTAGAATTGATCTAAGTTTTTAGTCTTAGGCAAAATTTCATCGAGAAAATAAAGCTTACTACTCCGAGCAACCGCCGTGTTTTTATTTTTCATTAACCGACGGTACAAACTCGTAACTATATATACTCATATACTGTTAAGTACGTCAATAAGACATACACGCCACCACTCTCGGCTGCTGGCAATGTGGTTCAATTCGCTCCACGATTTTCTCAAGAAGCTTGCAATTTCCCTCCATTATTCTGCGTTACGTAACTCTAGGGTGGTCCACTTGTCGATCATCCAGCTTTTACAGCCTCCGTGTAACTGTATTGTACTGTAACAGTAGCGGTTGCTTTCCATGTGCTACTTTCAGATAGCAGTATAAACCAAACAGTGTCTGGGAGCAACCTCAACTTGATGTTGGTGTTGAAGACAGATCTAGTGCTGTTGATACATCGAGCGACATAGAGTTCGGTGGTACCGTCAGCAGAAACAACGCATCCTAGATGTACAAACTTTTCGACTTCCTCAATGTTCTACCCTTCCATTCGAATAGGAAGAATGCGAATACTAGCCACACTCAGAACTATAACTTTGCTGGTGCATGTTTTCAGTCCAACCTTGCTTGCCTCCTACTTTAAATCTAAAATTTCTGGTCCATGATTTGATGACAGGGCAAGCAAATGTCATCAACACAGTGAAAGTGTTTGAGGAACGATTTCATGCCCCATTGAACCCCACCATGTCCTCCGAACTGCAGCATGAGGATCATTATTGATAACCGAGAGCACAGTATATCTAATAGGCAGTACCCACACTAAAATGCCCCGATTTGCAAATGGATTGCGGAAACTTATCCGTACACATGATCCGCGCTAAAGAAAGACGAACCATAACCTTCGTCAAATCGTATTGTTAAGAGAGAGATGAAAAGAATATGTCAGCCATGGCACTAATGCATGCTCACCCATATAGCCAAAAGTAATTTCAGTATTCACATCTACATAGACAAAAACGTGCCAATCTCACCAACACATTAGCAAATCCGGGCAGCACGTCAAACGCAGCTGATCTGGTTGTCGTTATATCTCGTTCATGCTCAAGGGCAGGGCAATTTGAAATCGTGCGTACTCGCACTGATTTCCCTTCTTGAGGGGCAAGGGGGGTGTGGTATCTGTCTAGTATCTACCTGTGACCGGGAGGACAAGTATCGATGACTGGACCTGACCCTGGCGGACTCCACTTTGAACTTAAAATTTCTCTGACATTTTACCTCGGCGCAGCACGTGATATTTTGCGCAATCCTCTGCTGCACAGAGCATTTATCATACACTCCTTGTTCATGTCTTTCGAAGCTTCCAGCAACAGCAACAGATGCCCGTCTTCGGAATCTTAACGGTCGTCCTCTTCTCTCATCTGCAAAACATTTCCATTTCTCTGTATTTACAATTAGGAGATGCTGCCCGGAAAAGTTCCAGCGAAAGATCATAAAGGCCGGTGGCTTTACTCCGCTTGAGCACGCTGATGACAAAAATATTTTCGCTTTTATTTGTATCATAGTATCTGGATGGCTCAAGTGGTTAGAGCACTGAGCTATCGTAGCGGAAGGTCGCGTTTCAAACCTCACTGGTGACAGACGGATTTTTTTAAACCGGCAGATTTGTTATCCTAACCGGATGCCGGATAGCAGCCGACTCAGTTGTGAATGAGTACCTGAGCCAAATCAAGGTAATAATCTAGGGAGACCGCAATGCTGAATACATTGCCTCCTACAGTGTATTGTAGTGTACCGTTACGGTCTTGAATGAATTGAATTGAAGCCCATACATACAAAAGGTGAAGTTATACGATTCAGGATCTTGGTGAAGGGTTCTTCTTCCTCATTACCTGCTCATTTCCATGGATGGGAGTCGACTGTTCATGTCCTTGACTGGACCATTGGCCGATTTACAGCCAGCTGCAAATCTTTGTGTGACGCAGTATGCATTAGGTATTTGCGGAAGTTTTTGCTTCCCCCACTAATGCAATGATGAAATTATTTTTGCTATGACGTATACTACGCTGCAGTTCTCGTTCATTTACACAGTAGCTCGTCTCTACCCCGTCTCGCTTAGCCCCGTTCGCAGCCATCAACAGAGCTCTCAACTCCTTACGTTCATCAATTCGCCTCCACGTTTCCGCACTCAGTCAGGTTTTGTAATGTTTTTTTGGAACATTGACGACAAGTGTATCCACGACAGAGACAAAGACAGTTTTAATAACAGCCATCAATATTCTCTTTGTTTAGGGTTTTGTGCCATTTGCGCAACAAGAAAATTTCCCGACTGCTGATTTACAGTCGGAACATGAAGACGAATTGTAATGAATTTTGCGGTTCAATGGTCTGTTCCCCAATAAGCAAAGGCACCGGTCACACAGAGGCGGAGATAAGCGATCATCAAAAAACAATCCATTTCGAGGGCAATGTCAGCACCCTTTTGTTACCCCAGTCAAAAGACAACTACAACCTGATTTGATCATCAAAACTAAACTAAACTTATGGTAGGTGCTCTGCTCAAATAATGGGCCACCGAACATTTGCAAAAATCTACAAAGTTACCATTGTTCCGGTCAACAAGACCGTGCTTCCATACCTTGGCATTAAATCATCCACAACAATGACAATATCAACTTTAGCAACCCTCTCCTCTACTACATTCAATTGTTCGTAGAAAGTATCCTTGTCCTGCATGCTGGAAATTCCTTTTGGTACGTAGCAATGAACAATTACTAAAACCAGCTCCCAGAGCAACTGCAGCAGAACGCACGCTATGATATTCATCACTAGCAGCCCAATACGGATTTACGTCTGCTACCTTCCAATGTACAAAATCACAGTGCCGTAAGAGGGGGAGGAGTGTTTTCCAAAGTCCCACCACCACATTTCGTTTAGAACCAGAATGTTTAACCGATATCACTGAAATTCTCTCCTCGATACCGTTGCCGAAGAACATGCGCACTTTTCAGAAAGCAGTCATCAATCGCTTTTTATAGCCGAAGTCCCTGGCCGAGGTGTTGATTTCATGCCTACAAATTTCTATCCCTTCCATTCGCATTTTATGGTAAGCATACTTGAATATCAGCTCAATGAGCAAACAGAGCAAAATTGTAGTAAGTTAAAATTAGCATTTTCGTGTGTTTTGCTACATCTTATAACTCTCTGTGATACTGTCGTGAATGTTTAGAAGTAAAGAGCAACGATGTTCACTGGTTATAACACTTCATTTATTTCATAAAAACAATGTCACTGACAATTTCAACAAAGGATGAATTTCATAGAAACTTTGTATAGGAATCTTTTCATTTTTTCCAACAACACAACTGGTGCTAGTTATTTTTATTATTTTTCTAACATCTTGTATCTTTCGCTTCTCTGATATTCGCAACATTCGAAATAAATTTCGAATGCCGCGAATCCTGCCGTGCCACAAATGCATAGATCACATATAGTACTAATGTCCATAATATGTATAAAGTGGGTACTTTTTCGAATTTCATTTTAAGATTTCGTGTTATCAAAATCGATTCACTGTCTGTCTATCTACCTATATTTGTCTGTATTTTTTTTAAAGAAGTAAAAACCTTCGGAAGCCATTCACCTGGACACTCCACCATGTGGGATTTCACACACTTGAACCGTTTCCGTTTTTACTGAGTATGACTCAGCATCCTCGAGATCCTTTGCGACCATAACTAACGTTATGCATCGACGTAGCAAATGAGGTTGCACGGCAGCGAGGGGACCTGTGGGAGATATTGTTCTCATTAGGCCCATTCACGGGGACATGCCAAAGCCTTTATTCTTGTAAGCGACTGTCGACAGTGAGGTAGGTAAGAACAATATTATGGTTACAGATGGTATATAATATTTACTAAATAAAATTGTAAAATACTGTAAAACTTACCCACATTATCATTGCTTACTACGTACTATTTTCTCCCATATACTGTACATTCATATGTACCTAAAAGTACAGACCTACTAAGCATATGTAAATTTTGTATAAATTAGGAAACATGAATTTAGAAATATATATAGTTCGTCAGAATTATTAAAGCTGAACAGGGCGTGTTTAAATCTTGTGGAGTTTAAGCAATTGCTGCTCCCAAAATTGGTTGGCCTGGAATTCGGCACTTTAACTGCTCCGACTTTCCATAAACTCGTATAGAGGAAAGGCAAGATAAAGAGGCTAGGATCGGAGGGGGTACAAATACAACCCTTGGGAACTATCATTGGACTGGTAACATCAAAAAATATAAGTCGGGAATCGCCTCAACTGTTTTAATTATCTTTTTCTCTACTGCGAACATCACAATAAAACGCAGGTTTAATGTTACATATACGTAATAAAGACATTAAATATATGCAGAAGGCTTTCATTAAATTTCTGCTGAAAACTCAACCACATCACCTCGTAATTGCAAAAGCAATATATACCATAATACAGTGCAACCTTAATATAAGAAGCCTCAACATAACAATTTCCTCAATTTAACAATTTTTTGGGAGTCCCCGGCAACTCTCTATAAGAGTTAATGGGAAATATAACTTTACATTACGAATAATTTTTACCTCTTTATAACAAATTTTCACAACCGGTATCCGGTCTAGGCCTGTTTTAATAAGGCCTTCTTATATCTATCTGAATTAGGCACTACCCGCAAAGTCCATTAGCACGCATATACTATACACCTGCATACAAACATGTCCCGTTGGAATAATTGATATTCATATACAAATGATTAAAAAACTAAAACAAAATAATTCTTTTCCACCCAATTCATACGAACTTACTTCGTTGTGGTATTGACGAATTGATATGTGATGATGACGTCATGCAGGTTGTAGAGTGCACGAAATTCACAAAAAAAATTGTAAAGTTTTACCCCCTATAACTTTGTTAATAATAGTTTGATTTTCTTCAAACTTCACCAAATTGTGCATTATGTTCTTCTTTATACGCATCCCACTTCTGGAATGAAGATAAGGGGGGGGGGGTGTCGGATAAATTTCTAAAATAGGGAAATATACTATTATTAACTTTATTTGTGCAGATATCGGAACCGGACATATTTTGAG
Source organism: Hermetia illucens (assembly GCF_905115235.1). Classification (NCBI taxonomy): domain Eukaryota; kingdom Metazoa; phylum Arthropoda; class Insecta; order Diptera; family Stratiomyidae; genus Hermetia; species Hermetia illucens. The sequence continues at coordinate 113,999,117 of NC_051851.1, read as the reverse complement.
GCCTAGATTTCGTAGAGATGCACTACTGCGATTTTTTTCAGATTTTTCGGTTGGATAGGTTCTGAGAACGAGACCTGTTACACTTTTTGATGGTCATATTTTGAGCCCCAATATCAAATATTGAACCAGTTTCGAAAAGTACTAATTGAGACCTTTCATTTGATACCCCACATGGCTACATTCTGTGAAAAAAAATTTTGCACCCTCCTTTGACATGTATGGAGAGCTCCCCCTTAAACTTAACACAAAATGGCGCCAGTTGCTGCATGTAAAGGGAACGGCAGATCACATACTCCTACTAATTTTCGTGACGATCGCTCTAGCCGTTTCCGAATAAATCGGCTGTAACAGACAGACAGACGGACAGACAGACAGACAGGCAAACAGACAAACAAACAGACAGACAGACGGACAGACAGACATCGAATCGATTCTAATAAGGTTTTGTTTCACACAAAACCTTAAAAATGGGCATTGCTCAAAAGTTCAAAATTCCCGCGAGTAAATTGGTCACAATTTTGAAGTTTAAAGATAAATATTTTTAGAAAAAGGTGGGTTGCGTGTGAATACACGGACATTGAAGAATGTGTTCGGATATGGTTAAAACAGTGCTGGGACAAAAATGTGGCTATCAGAGGGCCTATCCTTCAGGAAACCGCTCAACAGTTCGCAGTAGAGTTGAGATCTGCAGACTTTTGTGCCAGCGAAGGGTGGCTTCAAAATTTCAAAAAAAGAAACGAAATAATTTTTTGAAAAATATGTGGTGAAAGTGCTGGTGTCAATGACGTGGTATGTAATGAGTGCAAGGACAAACTTTTAGAACAGACCGAGGGATATGGACCTGACTACATTTTTAACGTCGATGAAACAGGTCTTTTCTATAAATGTTTACCTGACAAACCCTTCTCATTCAAAGGCGATAAAAGTCGTGGTGGCAAAACAGCAAACTTCGTTTAACAGTGTTGCTAGGATCAAACTGTACCGGGACATAAAAACTTAAACTACTCATCATTGCAAAATATATAAAACCACGATGTTTTAAAAATGTCAATAATTTACCAACAGAGTATATGTCAAACAATAAGGCTTGGATGACCTGTGATGCTTTTAACAATTGGCTTAGAAGTCTTGACAAAGAGATGTTCATCGATAATTGTATTGCACATTGAGACATTTCCAACCTGGCAAGCATAAAAATAAAGTACTTGCCTGCAAATACCACTTCGAAACTTCAACCACTAGACCAAGGCATCATTCAAAGCTTCAAAATACACTACAGGGAGGAAGTTGTCAGACAGTCTCTTACTTATATTGAACACCAAACGCAAACTACAATTGACGTCTTAGCTTGGAATCAAGTAAGTGAAATAACCATCACCAACTGCTTCAAGAACAGTGGGTTCAAAGTTCCATGTGATTATGACGAGGATGACTTGCCACTCGTAGAATCTGCTAAGGCTTGGCAATGAGTTCAGGAAGTATTCAACTTTCAAGAAATTGAGTTCGAAAAGTTTCTTACCTTTGATTATGGTTTAGCTATCTGTGGAGAATTCACTGATGATGAAATTGTCACAGCTGTATTACCACTCCCTAATGAAGAAGCGGAAGAATGCGAGGAGGAAGAGAGTGAAATTAACCAACGTGATTTAACTACAGAAGACGCTCGTAACGCTCTAGATGTAATAAAGTGTGTATTTCTAAAAAAAGGTAGTTTGAGCGACGGTGTAGTCAAGTCCATCACGGAATTGGATTGCGCCTTGAATATGATAACTTACACCGGTGGTAAGCAGACCACAATTTGCGACTTTTTCTCTAATCGAGATAAACAAAATGAAGATTAAGTTTCCATGACCACTGTATAAACTGTTTTTAAAAAATAGAAAAAGGTGTTTTCATCTATTAATGGAAATCGTTCGCCAGCCATTATGGACGTGCAAAGTTTTGCATTCCACGTAAATTTATTGAACTCTAAGACGCCATACCACAGAGGAAAGTGGAAAAGCGTCAAGATGCATTAGATCTATTTAGATAGGCAACGTTTGTTTATTTAGGATGAGCACAGTATGGATGTCTTTGATATTTATCTGGAGCTTAATAATTGCTAAGAAAAAATATTTTGCATTTTTAGCTATGTACGATTTGGAAACTATGCATAGAGAATTCCTCACATAAGATAAACCCAAAACCTTTTACCCGAAACGCCCAGCCCAGTATACCAACTTGTTACATATTTCAGATGATGCTGTCTCAATAAGGTACATTTAAAAGTAACCTTTCATTTGTTATCAACTTACAAAAACAAGTCGGGAAACTGGAAGCTAGACGCTTCAGGTATGAAAGGTTTTGTGTATTTCTTTTATAAAGGGATTTGGGTGTGCATTTGCCACATTAGTATGTAGCACGTAATATATTCATATATTATGTGAGAATATCCCCTTTCAAGTGATATTGACGTTCAAAGTCTTGAATTTGCACAAAAGCGACAGCTTTGACCTATTATAACTTTGTTAGTAATAGTGCGATTTTCACCAAATTTGGTGGTATCATGGCCTATGCTGTAGCCTACTTTGCTGCAAAATTTTGATTCTAGGAGGAACGTAAGGGGGGTTTTCCTGCCAGTTATTAAAAATTATAGTAAGGTACTATTATTAACTTTATTTGAACAGCTATCGGTATGGAGGGCATTTCGTCAGTGTACTATTATTAACTTTATTTGAACAGGTATCGGTATGAAGGGTATTTCGGAGCCTAGGCGCCATACAGTGACACCCTCTTGACTTTTTTTCAGATTTTTCGGTTAAGTAGTTTCTGAGAATCATCATCATCAACGGCGCCACAACCGGTATCCGGTCTAGGCCTGCCTTAATAAGGAATTCCAGACATCCCGGTTTTGCGCCGAGGTCCACCAATTCGATATCCCAGGACCTCGTCTGTTTCTGAGAATGGGTCCGTAAAAGAAATGATCACTTTCAACTCGCCGCATTCCCCACCTTTCCAACAAATGTCAAAACTACGACCGGCTTCGAAAAATATAATACTAACTGAGACTTTTAATATGATACCCCACATGACTATATTTGATGAAAAAAAAATGTCCACCCCCTTTTTGCATGTATGGGGACCCCCCCCCCTTAAATTCGACGTAAAGGGCTGTAACTCACTATACGCGTAAACGTTCACAGTTTCCACCTTTCTACCAAATTTGGTGTGAATCGCTACAACCCTCTCTGAGAAATATACGTGTGATGAACAGACGGATGGACAGTAAACCGATTTTAATAAAAAATGGCAATAGGATTTCCATTTGTCCCAAAAACGCTACAATTGAGGTGCTCAGTCAGTGCGCAGTAAACTTTTAAAATTTATAAAAAAAATAAACTTTAAAAAAGCGTGAATTTCCAATAAAAATTGAGAATTTTATGATTTATGTAAACAAAGTTGTTTCTTTTTGATAATACTTCATAATTCATAGGTTCCACTAAAAGATACTACTACAGAAAAGATGTACGAATCACTTTAGCAGATCTAAAATGTACTTTTCGAGTGAGAGAGTTGTTTTGTGAGGAGAAAGCACTTCAAAGCAAACCCATCTTCTTGTTTTTCTATGCTTGTGTCAGGTTAATGTCTGTGCCTGTATCAGATATCAAACAGACAAATCTCTGTATCAGACAAACGTCTGCCTCAGCTGAATGTTTGTTTCGGAAAAAGTCTAAATGGGAAATGGGAAATAGTTCAACCCCCAGTGCACAGATATATATGTGTTCATCTCAATTGGCAACTTCACGCTTGTAGATATGTATATGTGTAAGAATTGCAAAACAACCCCCCAAAAAATTATATTTTTGATCATCTGTGTGCGTGCGTACATAGATGATGATGGTTCTTTGTAATTTATAAACAAGGCGTGTTGGCTGCAAGCCGAAATGACGAATTGAGAGAATTGACTCTGCACGGGGAGGTAGACAACAGCCCGGTCCATTTGGGAATACCCAATTTAGAAACTTAAATATTTATATACGCGTATTTCGTAAGTGGCAATTGCTTATATGCGCGTACTGTGTAAATCGACAGTCTAATTGAGACGAAACCACCTATTTGCTTCAAACACAGACATCCGTTTGCCTGTTGTCTGATACAGTCTGTCGGATGCCTGACATTCCGCTGAGACAGACATTTGTCTGACATAGACGCAGACTTTGTCTGAAACAGACACTTCTCTGATGCAGACATTTGTATATCTGATGTATGATAAGGGCATAGACATTTACCTGGCACAAGCACTGAACAGGATGGCTTTCCTTTCACGTGCTTTCTTTTCAGAAAACAATCCTTCAGACTTGTAAATATCTTTCAAGTTTATACGTACATAGTTCTTTATCTATACATACATATTTACAGCATGATCAGATCATTTAGGCGATAAATTCGTTATCCAGGCGAACACTAACATTTCAATACAAAAGAATTTGTATTCATATTTCCAAATTATGAATCCAACAGAAATCGTATTCACACTCGTAAATATAAATACCTTTGTATTCACTCTCGCAAGTAAGAATACAGCCGTATTCATATTCACTTGTGTGAATACGGAAATATTCGAATACGAATATAAATGTATGCATATTTCTTGAAAATCATCGAAAGGACATATATGTCTGTTTGTTGTCTGAGGGAGCCGGAGACATTTTTCTACGCCAAACATAAGGCGTACAAACTGCCTTCGTCCAGATCGAGCAGGAGGCGCGAGATCTTGAGCTGCACATCAATGAAGGCAAGACAAAATATATGGTGGCAACGTCAACACCAAAATCCAACCAACCAACAACATCAAACCGCACTGGTCAAACGGAAATAATAAAGATAGGTGACTACAACTTCGAGCCCGTTGATAATTCCTCCTATCTAGGGTCGAAAATCACAACCGACAACAGCTACGATAATAAAATCCGCGCACGCTTGTTGGCTGCCAACAGAGTCTATTTCAGCTTACAAAAACTGTTTCGCTCGAAACGTCTCGTAGGGTCAAAGCTCTTACTGTACAAGACTATAACCTTGCCAGTTCTCATGTATTCCTCGGAGACCTGGGTTCTTAGCAAGAAAAATAGCGAACTCTTGGCTGCGTTCGAGAGAAGAATCCTCCGAAGAATTTTTGGCCCCTTACATGAAGATGGACGATTTCGTAGCCTACACAATGACGAAATCTATGAGTGATACTAGGACCGTCAGGTTGTGGATAAAATCCGGCTCAATAGGTTACGGTGGACGGGTCACTTAATCCGTATGGATGAGGATGATCCAGCCCGGAAAGTCTATAAGGGCAATATCTATGGTAGAAAAAGAAGACGAGGCAGAACTTGCCTGAGATGGAGCAATGGGGTAAGTCAGGGCGCCAGACAGCTTTTAGGGATATCGAATTGGTGGACCTCAACGCAAAACCGGGATGTCTGGAGTTCTTTATTAAGGCAGACCTAGACCGGATACCGCTTGTTGCGCCGTTGATGATGATGATGATGCTGATGATGAAACATATGTTAATAAAAGTTTTTCCAATATGTTTACCTAAAATAAAATTTTCTAATTTATATAAAAATCATTGATCATAATACATATTTATAATAGTGCTCTTTGATTTTGCTAAAATGTTCCACACACTTTTTATAGACTAGTACCTTCTAGTTAAACCTAAGAAAATATAAAATATTATTAAAAGAAAATGCTCCATCTAAACTTTTTTTGATAAATTCTGACAATTTCTAACATTTTATAGGTTCAACTTGATGCTATACAATTGTAAAATTTTTGATTGTTTCGAATAAAAATTAAGGACGCTAGGTTATACATTAATTAGGTACGCGTCCTTGGAAAAAGTACAAATATTACTGCCATACTGCCTTTTAAGAGCAAATAGTTTGTATAAAAAAAAAAAATCTGAAAAATTGGCTTATTTTCAGTAGTTAAAGAAAGCATCTCTCAAACTTCAACAATTAAACTCAAAGTTATTCATTTCAAAATTATAACAGATAATTATGAATTCCTTGAACTTTCAGCCGTTTTTTCCAAGTCCAAATGATTCTACGGAAACATTAATCGACGCTAGTTTGCAAAAATTATAATAATAATAATCGTTGGTGCAACAATCCCATTGGATCAGGGCCTTAAAGTGTGCTAGAGCACTTTATTTAAAACCGTAACTTTACGCTACTGAATCATATACCCTATAGGAGGCAATATGGTCAGCATTGCGCTCGTCCTGGTAAAAATTATTAATTAAAAAAAAATGTTAAGAAATGCTTGATTATTGTTGACTTTAAACTTTATATCCCCAACGTAAGCCATTTCACTCAGGAACATTTATATAAAAGCTGAGTTTTATCTTGCCTTTGCCAGGTTAACTACGCCCTGTCAGTTGGGACTTAAGAATACACTCAAAGTCTTCGCTTTTGTCGGAAAAGGCGACTGAAAGAGATAGAAATTTGTAAGCTAACAACCTGCATATTTCGAAACATTATTGCTATCGAAACGTTAACAGCCACTCAGATAGGGATTGACTTTATTCCGAAAAGCCAAGCAGTAGCAGAGGTGACGGCCACCGCACGGATCCCATATGCAAAATTTTGGTCCAGGTTCCCATATATTGGGGCGGGGTGGCAAGTGATGATTTATTTAACGGACCCATTCTCAAAAACCACCCAACCGAAAAATCTGAAAAAAATCATGTAGCTTCCTTTAAACAGTGTCCAGGCCTCAAAATACTCTCCATATCGATATCTGCTCAAATTAAGTTAATAATACTATATTATCATATTTCTGAGGAAATTATATAAACCCCCTTTTAGTTTACCCTAGAGTTATAAAAGTAGTAGTGTAGTGGTATAGAATGTAATATGAAGCAGATTATCTCCAAGTTTGATCAAAATCATACTATTACTAGCAAAGTTACAGTAGCTCAAAATTGTCTTTACTATGTAAATTTACTGCAACTAAATATCAATATCACACTAAAGTGAGTCGTCTGACATGCTAAAAACATATACATAACGGGCTACGTACAAATGGGATAATTCTGCACTCAAATATACTCACAGAACAAGCAAACAAAACCTTTCGTACCTGAAGCGCCGAGCTTCCGGTTTCCGACTTGTTTTATATTATTGAAAACATATTTTTAGAGGTATTCACTACCAAAATCAATCATAGAAAACCGATTTTTTTTTTTTCAAAAATTATTCCGGTCACGTCCCCTTAGTCTTGATAACATATTTATGTATAATGCAATCTTATATCTCCATCATATACTTCTTAAATAATGAATGTACAACTAGAAGTAAATTTATACAGAAACTTATAGCAAAAAATATTAAGCCATAAATGTATTTATTTGACAGCGGTAAAGGTTTTTAATGAGTAAAAAGTCTAGAATAAACCTCAGGAGCATCCATGATTAATATTCAGTAAATAATTCTAACAATCCAATTGGATCTGGGCCTTGAAGTGTGTTAAACCACTTCATTCAAGCCAGTAACGATACACTACAGAACTACGTGACGCCGTGGGAGGCAATGGGGTCAGCATTGCGTTCGCCCGAGATTATTACCCTGATTTGACTCAGGTACTCATTCGCAGCTGAGTCGAGTGGTATCCGATATCCTATGACAATAGAAATCCCTCCACCACCAGTGAGATTCGCGCTGCGAACCAAGCGCTCTAACCATTGAACCATCTATAAATCTGGCTGCATGAGGCGCTGTCGACTAGACATATAAATAAATAAAACGTCATCTCAACCAACGACCCAGGTAGCAGAGAAAACCAGGGTAACATCAATCCCAATTATTTAAAGGAATATATGAAAAATGTTCCTCTCCTAAAACTAGCGCCGATGAGAGAATTTTCATTTTATTGATTTTTATTCTATCAAAACATCGAAAAAAGTTAGCGGTGGTGAAAGGGCTTTTCACAAACCAGAGAATGAACATTGATTACATATGAGGGAAAAAGCGGCAAAAAATCGTTACGGCGGAATGTAGAAATGTTCCTGCGTACAGCGTCTAAACCGGCTGCGTCGAAGCGTACGGCGTCGAAACGTGCTGCATCGAGTCGTTCCGCATCGAAATATTCCCAAGGAAACGACGATAAGAAAGAACTTGAGGTCCAGCACGGATAACTGACCAGATTCATCTGATTTGTTGACTGGGTCGGGCTACCGTAATGAACAAAACGGCGTCGAAATCCATAATCGTGGGACGATTTGACGTCTAGACGCCACGATGGCCCAGAGTATGGCTCCACCTGCTGGACCTGTTTCCCCATAATCTATGGCGACCACTTCAGAACTGATGAAATGAATTTCTTTATCATCCGCTTACTACGAAATTATGTACAACGCGAGGTAGACCTCACCGCCCCTTGTTGCATCGAAAATTCGATGAGCGTTTCCCGCAATCTGCAAACTTCACTACGCAGCGGGTTGCAGACCAGTATGCTTTATTACCCGCAACGACCAAATTCCATGATGACACATTTTGTAATCAGGAAACCGTGGTTGGTGAAATGGGCAGACGCGGCTTCAGACTGAAGTTTCCCCTGGAGTTCAGAGCGAATCCCAAAGAGCTTCAATAAAATAGTGTATAGGCATTCCCACGGTCCATGTATTTCAACCAACTCCGTGAATTTTATCTCAAATCAGTGATGAGATTGCGTTTGGATTGTGTGGCTTACAGATTGGACGGTCAGAAGATTCGCTCGAGCTTCATTTTATTGGTTTGAATGACCAAAGAGATCCACCATGAAAAATTCACTTGGAAAGTGGGCGCGGTCCATTACGGCTAGATATTGCTAGACTCTGTCCGGGTGGCTCACGTGGTAAGAAGGTTGGGTTATCGTAGCAGAAGGTTGCGGTTCAAATCTCACTGGTGGCAGAGAGATTGGTTATCATGACTCTTCTTCTCCTTTTTCTTCCTCCTTCTCCTTTGTCGCGTTCATAAGCGGTGTCGGTTGGTCGTAATCGATTTCGCCATTTAGTTCTATCTATCTATCTGTTCAGACCAATCTTTAGCGCGAATAACGTGACCATACCATCGAAGACACTTCTCTCACAATTTTTCGACGATCGGTGCAATTTGTTATCGTGACTGGATATCGGATACCGGTCGAACCAGCTGTGAATGAGCACCTGAGTCAACTCAGGGTAATAATCTTAGACGAACGCAATGCTGACCAACACACTTAAAGGGAGGGGAGGGATTCTTCCATTGATCTACCACCACCAACTCAGAAAATAAATAAAATTGCTATATCAATTGCCCCAAGGCTTTTGACAGAGTCCCAAAAAATTGGCTAATTGAAGTCATATGTCCGTATGGCACTGATCCGAAATTAGTAAAATATTTGGCGATAGTCATGGAAAGGTGACATACCACCTTTTCAAAGCGGTCATCTGAGGGTATCAATGCTTCAGAATGCATCCGTATATGGACAGGCATCTACCAGGGAGATCCCTTGATTTTGTATTTTACTCAACTCGCTTTTACTGAATGATGCTAGAAGTTATGGTTTCGCATTTAAATATAGCATATATGCTTAATGTGAGCTGACATACCTGATGCACTTAGCTAACACCAAGTTGTATGCCGTTATTGGGATCCATCTTACAGGGAATCGCCGAATCCAAATGAAATCATCAAGCTGAGACCGAGGCAAACTTCTACAAGCATCTCGCAATTTTGCAAGAAATCTATGCTCGAATTGGTGATTTAAAGTATACTCTGCTGTCCGAATTCCTGCACCGCGCTGAAATCGCATCACCCGGGAAAAATAAAATGGGCGCACTGAATGTATTCACTATCACTTCACTGGCATTCGGAAGAAATCTTTCATGCAGATAGGATCGTTCGAACTTAAATGTTTAGCACTTAGTTCTAGTATTGGTAAAATCCGGCATCAGCTGAGATTGTGACAGCTCGGAACAGCTAGTACAGTTATCTTGTAAATGCAAAAATTAGTATTATTATGTTATTTAAATAGCATGCTGGTCCTAAGCCTAGGTGAAGGAGAAGGGTTTGAAGCAACGTACTTTATATATTCCTCACTAAAACAAAAATAAAATGCTGAGATCAGGGAAAACAAGTCAGGAAACCGGAAACTGGGCGCTTCAGGTATGAGAGGTTTTGTTTGCTTCTTCTGTGAGTATATTTAGGTGCATAACTATTCCATTTGTACGTAGCCCATTATGTATATGCATTTAGCATGTCACATTTAGTACTTCGGGTTGTAAATTTACACGGTAAAGACATCTTCGAGCTACTGAAACTTTGTTGCTAATAGTATGATTTTGATCAAACTTGGGGATAATATGCTTGATATTATATTTTATACTAATACCAACTGAGATAAACTTAATATTCCCAAAAATATGGTAATATACTATTATTAACTCAACTTGAGCAGATATCGCTATGGAGAGTATTTTGAGGCCTGGGCACCATATAGAGGCCGCTTCATGATTTTTTTCAGATTTTTCGGTTGGATAGTTTTGAGAATGTGTCTGTTAAAGTAATCATCACTTTTCACCCCTCCCACTCCCCGCCTTTCTAACAAATAACAAAACTAAGACCGTCTTCGAAAAGTACTGATTGCGACCTTTCATTTGATACCCCACATGACTACATTCGGTGAATAAAACGTTTACACCCCCCTTTTACATGTATGGGGACCCCCCTAAATCTCAACGTAGAAGGATATCACTCACTGGGGGCGTTTCCAGTTCCAACCTTCTCACCAAATTTCGTGTCAATCGGTATAGCCGTTTCTGAGAAAAGTTCGTGTGAAAGACAGACAGACAGGTCGTGAATAAAAAAAAAATAAGAAACCAAAAGTGCAAATTCGCCCAAAGGCAATTGTAATCTTCAGCAGAGGACAGAGGCTGAAGAAGGTGAAATCTGACCCCGACCTAAAAGACCTAAGCGGAAATGTCAGCAAAATCCGGAGGACCCAGAAAGGGGATCTCATGTTTGAGCTGAGAAAATCCAGCGTGGGAAAAACTGACGGCTTTCGTAACCAAGTTATATGCTCACTTGGGGAGAATGTCGCGGTTTGATCCCAAAAAGATGACGTCTATATACAGTCCAAGGATCTCGATGAGGTAACATCCAGAGAAGAGATCTGCACTGCCTTGAAGCAACAATTCAAGTTGGATGAATTCAGGGAAGAATCTATCGTGAGCCTAAGAAAAGCTTATGGGGATACTCAAGCGGCCACAATGCGGCTGCCAGTCGATTCAGCGCAGAAGTTGTTGGCCGTGGGGAAGGTTCGGATTGGATGGGTTGTTTGCTGACAGAGGGAACAGATCTCTTTAAAAATGTGCTTCAAATGCCTAATGTTTAGACACTTCGTGAAGGCGTGCACTAGATGTCGAAGGTGTGGGGAAAAAGGACATATTGCAAAGGAGTGGAATGGAGACCCCAAATGCATTTTGTGCGAAGAAAAGGAGGGAAGGAATAACTGGCATATTGCCGAAAGTGGTAAATACCCTGAGTTTAGGAAGGCGTTAACTGCAGTGAAAAAAAGAGGTTAATACAAATAAACCTTAATCATTGCAGGGTCGCACAAGATTTGCTTGCGCAGACCACTTACGAATCCGCAATGGAAATTGCTATCATTAGTGAACCGCACAGAAATCTTGACGGTGATGTATGGGTCACAGATTCGACTGGTGGAGCGGCGATATGGACGTGGGGTCGTCAAGCCATACACTTGTGGCGCGGCAGGATCCGCGGCATTCGAAATTTATTTCGAATGTCGCGGATGCGGACGGGTAGATGGGGCGGAACTCCACTCACTTTAGAACTCGCTTAGAACTCGCCGCGGGAGTGGAGAATTAGCGGTGAGAAAATACCGTTGGTTGGGACAGTAAGGACCGCATGGAAATAAGCCGGTCTTCTGTCTCCAACCGTGGTATAGAACGCATCGGGCCTGTGTAATTCATCTTGTTTCAATTTTCCTTTAAAATTTAGAATAAATCGTGGTTAGATATGAAAACTAATAATAAATTTTAAATATTGCGATATCGTTATCAGTGTGCTGGAAAGCAAGTCGAAAACAATTTGAGCAGTGTTATATCCACATTTCCATTTGCATTTATCAACACAGAAAACATTAACACCCAAGAGTCTTCTCAACTTGATGTTGATAATAACTGTATTTTCATATTTTGTATAAAGCTGTCAGGACAGATATAGCGTTGTTATTGCGTCGTGCCACATCAAGTTGCGTATCATAATCAGGAGAAACGGCACCTCGCGAAATACAGCAAATTGGTGACCCCGAGAACGCGCAGCAAAGCGCCGCCGCCACAACCATCGCCACCGCAGCAGCCGCTAACACCAGCGCCGCCGCCGTAGTCGCCGCCACAACCATAGCCACCGCAGCAGCCGCCAACACCAGAAGCCGCCGCTATAGCCCCAACGCCATCACCGCAGCCCCGCACGTCAACAATTGCAGCACTTTTGTGAATTAGTGAATAAGTGAAATTCATTACTTTTAGTATTGTTTGCAACTTTTATTGTAAGGACCATTTGCAACGTCCAAAACAAGGAAAAGTGCCTAGGGTGCTGACTTTGTTGAATTATATTGCTCTAGTTTTTTTTCATATTATATTCAATTTAAAATCAATTAAAGCAATAATCGCTGCAAGAGACGGCGTGAAGGTGTTATCTCATCGCGGGTTCTCCATTTTCTCGGCAAGTATTTATTTTCGGTCTGCGCTAGCGAGCGTCCGCTTCGGTCGTGTTATCCACTTTGTTCGTGCGGTCATTCGTGGGTGCGGCCTGCCGTGTCGGAGTAAATTCGCCGCGTTTTTCGTTACAGACTCATCGCGTGTTCATTCCTCCGTTTTGGCGGTGGAACCCGGAACTGTGGTTCGTACATTTGGAAGCACAGTTCCAAATGTCCAGCATCACATCGGACGCGACCCGCTTCAACTACGCGGTGGTCGGCCTGGACGAAGAGTCTATTCTTCTGGTGTCCGACGTAGTGAAGTCGGCATCGTACACGCAGCTCAAGAGTGAGTTGATCAGGCGCCTGTCGGCAAGCGAGTCGGCAACATTAGACCACTTGCTGGCGGGTTTAACGTTGGGTGATCGAACTCCCAGCCCCCCTCCCAGCCTCCCAGCTTCGCGAAATGAGGCAATTGGGTGGGAGCAAGATTGGCGATGACCTGATCAAGTCGCTCTGGCTGCGATGGCTCCCGGAGGGCACCCAGGCGATCCTAGCTTGCGTCTCCGGTTCCTTGGAAGAACTGGCAGCGACGGCCGACCAGGTGCATTAGGTGTACGTTCGCCCAACCATAGCGGCCGTTCAACCACCGTCGGATGAGGTGAGCGACTTAAGGCACGAGATAGCCGCTTTAACAGCCAGGGTGACCGAGATGCGGGCGACGTTGGACGCTCAGCGTTCGAGTGCCAGATCGCGAGCTCGCTCACGGTCTGCCACACGAAAAGGGCGTTCGGGTAGCAGGTCGTCAAGACAGCCTGCGGACAAAGGTATTTGCTGGTACCATCTGAGATTCGAAGATAAAGCGACAAGATGTACGCTACCTTGTAAATTCGCGCCTACCGCAAAAAACTAGGTCCGCGGGGGGTCTTGGCGACGGCCACCCAGAGCGCAGCGCCACGTCACCTAACTATTTTCGACCCCCTCAGCAGGCGCAACTACCTCGTTGACACGGGTGCGGAGGTTTCGGTTCTTCCCGTACCCCGGCATCATCGACTATATCCACAGCCCCTCAAACTGGCGGCAGCAAATTCCTCGCGCATCAACACATACGGGTACAGGCAAGTGGACGTGAGTCTTGGCTTGCGTAGGACGTTTTCGTGGCGTTTCACCCTAGCGGATGTCAGCTTCCCCATATTAAGCACAGACTTCTTGTGTCACTATGGATTGCTAGTCGACTTGCAAAATAAGTCCCTTATAGACCCCACAACCAACCTTAATTCGTCGGGCCAAATGGAATCTCACGCTGACAACAACCTTTCCGTTCTTTTGGAAGACATCACCGACTCTCGTGTTCGGACACTCCTCCAAAAGTTCAGCCAGATTACTACCAAGTGTAGTCTCTCGAAACCAGTGAAGCACAATGTGCAGCACCACATTAATACTACTAGTTCCCCGATTTTCTCAAAGGTGCGTCCTCTACCACCCCAGAAACTGGCTATTGCGCGGGAAGAATTTGAACAACTTGTTCAACAGGGTATCTGCAGGCCCTCAAACAGCTGTTGGTCTTCCCCATTACACATGCTCCCTAAGCCAAATGGCGAATGGCGCCCCTGTGGGGATTACAGAAGGCTAAACGCACAGACTGTTCCTGACCGATATCCGATTCCACTCATCCACGACTTTGCGCATCACCTCGCGAATTGCCGCATCTTTTCGACCTTGGACTTAGCCAAGGCATACCACCAAATCCCAGTAGCTCCTGAAGACATTCCAAAGACGGCAATATGCACACCTTTTGGACTCTTCGAGTTCACCCGAATGACTTTCGGATTGTGCAATGCGGCGCAAACCTTTCAAAGGTTCATTCACTCAGTCCTGCGAAACCTAGATTTCTGTTTCGTCTATTTGGATGATGTTTTGGTCACTTCTTCCACTGAGTCTGAGCACTTCGCCCATATCGTGTGCATTTTTCAACGTCTCCTTGAGGCCGGTTTAGTCCTAAACGTTGAGAAATGCAAATTCCTTCAACAACAGGTGAGATTCCTCGGCCACTCCACTTCCTCTGAAGGAATACAGCCCGACCCAGACAAGGTGCAAGCAATCACAAGCTTCCCGCGTCCAAAAACAGTGAGGGAGTTGAGGAGGTTCTTGGGCATGCTAAATTTCTACCGTCGTTTCCTGCCCAAGGCCGCTCATCACCAGTCCGTTTTGAACGCGTACTTGTCTGGCCCCAAAACAAAAGACACACGAGAGATTGTGTGGTCTGAAGAGTCTGTCCGCGCGTTCGATAAATCCCGACAGCAACTAGCTGATGCTACACTCTTGGCATTTCCTCTGCAAGATGCACCCCTAGCCGTTTTTATTGATGTCTCTGACATCGCAGTAGGTGCTGCCCTTCACCAAAATGTGGATCAAATTTGGCAGCCGTTGAGCTTCTTCTCGAAACAGTTGAATCCCGCTCAACGGAACTACAGTACCTACGATCGGGAATTGCTCGCCGCGTACCTGAGCATCAAATACTTCCGTTTCTCCCTAGAAGGCAGGCCATTCACAGTGTTCATGGACCATAAGCCTCTCACATATGCTTTGAAACAAAAGCCCGACAAAGCGTCCCCTCGTCAGCTTCGACACCTGAGCTTCATAAGCCAGTTTACGTCAGACATCCAGCACGTGTCCGGCAAGGACAACATAGTTGCTGACGCTTTGTCTCGTGTCTCCGAGGTTAACATCCCCGCCTCACTCGATTTCTCGGCTATTACCAAGGCGCAGGTGGATGACGCAGCACTTCAGAGCCTCAAATCGAACCCCAAATACAAATTTAGGGAGTTGCCCATCTTCGGCTCAAACCTCTCGCTCTGCTGCGAAGACTCGGAAAAGGGACCTCGGCCATACATTCCGGCCACATTTCGGAAGGAAGTGTTCCACGCAGTTCACGACTTGGCACATCCCGGCATCAGGACAACAAATCGGTTAGTCACCGGAAAATACTTCTGGCCCTCCATGAACAAGGATATAAATTCCTGGGCCTGGTTGCAAGTATTGCCTCACAATCATCGACAGGTTCACGCGGTGGCCTGAAGCAATACCTCTGAAAGACATTACGGCGCAATCTTGTGCCGAAGCCCTCTGCCGAGAGTAGATACCTTGCTTTGGCGTCCCTGCAGTGGTCATCACTGACCAGGGAATGCAATTTGAATCCACCCTTTTCTCGGAATTAGGCAAACTCCTAGGTTTTAAACGCCAGCGGACTACTGCATACCACCCGCAATCCAATGGGATGCTAGAACGTTGGCACCGGACGCTGAAAGCCGCCATTATGGCACGCGACGACCCGTCCTGGACTCAAGTCTTGCCTCTTGTCCTACTCGGCCTACGTACAACCCGCCGAGAGGAATTTGCTGCCAGCCCCGCGGAGCTGGTATACGGGGAGAACCCAAGACTCCCAAGCGATCCGGTCTTCGACAAGAGATCGGGTCTCACGGAGTCGGGGTTGGTGCGTCTGCTGAGGGACAATCTCCGACGCATCAAAGCGCCACCACCCACTCGACACTCGCCCACACCTGCCTGTTCGCCCAAGGAACTGGTCAGGACGGATGCCGTCCGGAAGCCGCTGCAGCCTCCATATAAGGGCCCGTACCGCGTTCTCGAGAGGGGAGAACATTTCTTCCAGCTCGAGATCGGTGGACACAAAAAGGCGGTCTCTTTGTCCAGACTGAAACCCGTGTGCGCCCCGAAGCAGCGTCGTGTCTGTTGTGTGGATTAACGGGGAACGGAGTTCCGGGATCGGTCGCCGAAACCCCCTAGGTTTCGTCTGGGGGCGGAGTGATGTGGCACGGCAGGATCCGCGGCATTCGAAATTTATTTCGAATATCGCGGATGCGGACGGGTAGATGGGGCGGAACTCCACTCACTTTAGAACTCGCTTAGAACTCGCCGAGGGAGTGGAGAATTAGCGGTGAGAAAATGCCGTTGGTTGGGACAGTAAGGACCGCATGGAAATAAGCCGGTCTTCTGTCTCCAACCGTGGTATAGAACGCATCGGGCCTGTGTAATTCATCTTGTTTCAATTTTCCTTTAAAATTTAGAATAAATCGTGGTTAGATATGAAAACTAATAATAACTTTTAAATATTGTGATATCGTTATCAGTGTGCTGGAAAGCAAGTCGAAAACAATTTGAGCAGTGTTATATCCACATTTCCATTTGCATTTATCAACACAGAAAACATTAACACTCAAGAGTCTTCTCAACTTGATGTTGATAATAACTGTATTTTCATATTTTGTATAAAGCTGTCAGGACGGATATAGCGTTGTTATTGTGTCGTGCCACATCAAGTTGCGTATCATAATCAGGAGAAACGGCACCTCGCGAAATACAGCAAACAATATAGCATGGGTCAGGCGGGTAGTAGCTTCGTGTGGGCAAAAATAAGCGGTATATTCGTATATAGCTGTTACGCCCACCGAACCTCACACTGCCTGAGTTTGAGCTCAAGACGCAAGGGGACGAGGTGACTTTAATACGTAGACTATCGAGTGGGGCAGCAAAGAGACTAACGCAAGGGGGTGGTGCTTATTAGAAGCATTCGCCCAGCTGGATGTGGTTCTGGCCAACGAAGGCGATATAAACACTTATCGGAAAGGGGGAACTGGTTCAATTGTAGATCCGACTTTTGCGTTAGCATGCGACATGTCCTGGCAAGTTAGTGAGAACTTCACGTACAGTGACCACCATGCAATCATCTTTGAACTAACGACGGAGCCACAAAGCAGGAGACCCGCACCCCGGAAGCCGAAATCCGAAAGAACACCAGGATGATCTGCCAAAGCGATGGATGAGCAAACATTCATGGAGGTGTGGCTAGACTTGCCTAGCAAAGTAGGCACCTCCATGTCACGCAGAGCATCTCTAAAGCATGTGACGCGTCTATGCCTAGGAGAAGCTCATTCCTCACTGGAAGACTCAATTATTGGTGGAATAGTGAACTTGCCAGCCTTTGATCGATTTGCCACAGAGCCAGACGAATGGCTCAGAGGGAGCTCTGTTCGAAAGCGGACATAAATCCGTGGGGTAGCGCCTATAAAATCGTGACAGGACGCGATTCAGAGGCCGATCATCCCCACAGATCATGTGCCCTACACTCTTGTTGAAAATAATTTTCCCAGCAAGGGACTGACACTTTCCAGCGCCCCCTGAATGTGACGCCGATTTCACCAGTTACCAGGGACGAGCTGCTGGAGGTCTGCAGTCGGTTAGGCGACAGCAAAGCCCCGGGTCTGGACGGTATACCGAATAAGGCCCTCAAATTTACTGTCAAATGTAGACAAGATATGTTCGGGTAGCTGTTCGAAACGTGCATGTCCGGGGGTATCTTTCCTGCACCATGGAACCGGCAGAAGCTGGTGCTGCTGCCTGAGGCTAGCAAACCTCCAGGGGAATCGTCTTCCTATAGACCCATATGTCTTCTAGACACTATAGGGAAAATGTTGGAGCGGGTTATTTATAATAGATTACTCCCAGTCGTCGAGAGCCAAGGGGGCATTTCAGATAAGCAGTATGGGTTCCGTAAAGCCAGACCATTGATGCCATCAAAATGGTTACTGGCTTGCCCGAAAATGCAATTCACGGAAGGAGTTGTACCAGCAAATATTGTGTGGTGGTCACCCTGGATGTGAGGAATGCATTTAACTCGGCCAATTGGAACCTTATACGAAAGTCTCTGGCGACTATTGATGTTCCCACCTACCTCGCCGCTATTATCGATAGCTATTTGCAAGAGCGGACGCTCTGGTATAACACCGATGATGGGCCCAAGAAGTACGTTGGTTCTGCGGGTGTCCCACAGGGCGCTGTACTGGGCCCAATACTGTGAAACATCATGTATAATAATGTGCTTAACCTTGCGGTTTCGGAGGAGGCCACGGTGGTGGGTTACGCCGATGATATAGCACTGGTTGTGGTCGCAAAGCACCTCGAGGATGCTGAGTTGTACTCAAGCGAAGCAATCATTGTTGTTAAGGCTTGTTTAAAGAGTGCTGGACTGGAACTCGCGGAGGAAAAGGCGGAAGCGGTTCTCATCACTAAGCGCCGCAAAAGAAATTTCGCCTGCATTAGAATCGGGAATCGTATCATTACTTCCAAGCCGGCTATCAAATACTTGGGAGTGATGATAGGCAGAGGACTTAATTTTAAGCAGCACATAGAGCATACTTGTAAAAGAGCAACCACCGCGAGTATGGCTCTGGCAAGGATGATGCCGAACGGAGGAGGCCCGCGAAATACATGCAGGCTGCTCATAGCCAGGGTGGTGAGCTCTATCATGCTGTATGCAGTCCCAGTTTGGGGAAAAGCACTGCAGGTTTTAGGCAATACATATAAACTGAATGCGGTTTACAGAAGAACATCCTTAAGGGTGTGTTCTGCCTTCAGGATCGTCTCAGACGATGCAGCGTTCGTCATCTCGGGAATGATGCCGATTGACATCCTGATAACCGAAATGATGAACATTTATAACACCAGCTCCATCTCTCCCTTATCTCAGGTGAAAAAAGCCGAAAGAGAGAGATCAATAAGCAGATGGCGACAGCGATGGGACCAGTCACAAAAGGGTCGTTGGACTTACAGGTTGATCCCTTCCATCGGGGAGTGGCCGGAGAGAAAGCATGGGGAGATCAATTATATTCTCACCCAGTTTCTCACCGGTGGTTTTAGTGGGTAAAAATCCCACACTCTGGCGTGCCCAGGCCAGAGTCTTTTGAAGACAGACAGACAGACGGACTGACAGACAAAACCTTAGAAATTAATAAAACGGATTAAAAATAGCTATAAACTTCTCTATTTTGGTAGCCCAATATGGTGTTGGCGTTGCTATCTTAGAGTTAAAGCAGTCGAACGATTTGATGACCGGCTGATGAAACTCACCATTATATCAGCCCAACACGTCATCACTCCTTCGCCGCATACGCATCCCAGACAGGGCGAATGCCGAGAATGAAAACTTCTCAATGCAAAGACCTGTAACATTCTTGCTGACGACTATACCACTATGGCAGGCGACCTTAATGGTCAGGTTGGTGCAAAAAAAGATGGCAACAGGTGGGAGAAAGGCGTTTAGAGCACGCAATAAAGATGGTGAGCGTATGATCTTGTACTTGCGAATACATGGTTCATTAAACGATTGTCTTACCTTTCTACATTTTGTAATGGGAAAAACCCAAACCATTCTCATAAGACGCTGACATTTTACCATCGCCACTGTCTGCTAAGCCGTGAAGAGAAAAGCATCTACCATAAGTTTCTCGACAAATTTACAAAAATGCCAACCGGAAAGGCAAGAAAGCGATCGCCAACCCCAGCGCACACAGAATTGCTTATCGATCGGCGAACCGCGACATATAAATGGCGAGAATATTTCCAGCAGATTTGAACGGAAGAATTTGTTCATCCTCCATTTTCACATCGAATTACTGTCCTATACCACGAAAACTTTTGAACGCATTCTTGACAACCGTATTCGTGACATCACTCAAATAAACGTGAATCAAACCAAAGTTATCAAGAACTACGGAACTACTGACGCAATTCACGGTTACACATGGAAAAACACCGTGAGAAAAAGCCCTCTACATTGCATTTCTGGATCTGGAGAAAGCATTTGACCGTGAACCACACGTGTATATGATGTATGAGATGGGGAAATATATACAAGAAAACCACCTAGGCGCAATCGACACACTAATACATGAACCACATGGGCCACGCCACGCACCAATGCAGGAACCCCCTGTACTTATAATACAGCAAATCGAGTTTCTGGACGGCACGGAAATCATTGCAAATACGCGGGTTAGTACGAGGTAGCTAAATGGCGCATGTGTCGATGACGCCTAAGTAATTCTGTTGTGTGTGGTTCCCCATCTCATGTATCACATATAGAGCCCAAGCGGTAGAGAAACGTCGAAGAGGTGCAATGCTTTTCTTCCACCATATAAATTCAAGCAATGCGCCGGGAGGGGGATCTCCTGCTTATACTCCGCCTAGAAACTCGATTTTCTTTTTCTGTAGGTAGCCTTCTCGCTCCGAACAAACGCCAAGAACGAAGGCAATCACCCCCTTTCTCCTCCTCATCCCCTGGTCCATCAGCGGGCCTGAGGTATTCCAGTTCCGTTCGCTGAGGAAAGTGATTCCGCAAATTTAAAACAAAATGTTTACTTACTCACATATTAATTGTAGGTAGTTTGTGCTGGTATTCAAAAATGTCTGATACTTGGGGTTGTAAACTTCTACGTACAAACTGACGAACATATAAGACAAATATGTAGAGAAGTGTTCATTGACTGCCTGTTTGTACGCGTAATTATTTGTGTATGCTCGGTTGTCTGAATTGTTCGAAGCAGTTTGTAAATATCATTTGATCAAGGTCCCGAGACGTGAGCTTTCCGGCGGTTCCCAGTTTGGCTAGCACGTGTAGGCGCTTTACGACCGCCGCAACCACAAACTATAAAAATTGTAAACAAACAGAAAATGTGAAGCGCAGAAAACGCCAGGCAGCTTCGCTGGCCCCTTCAACCAGTTCACACTTGGTACACGTGCCACAAAAGCTCCCGATCAGCTGCTACTCATAGACGGAGTGTGGGGCCGCGGGCTATTTGGCGATCAGTTGAGTTACATTTCTGCATATGATCTCGTCGGTTGATCTTGTGCGAATTTCGCTACCTACGCCTGATATTGATCACTCGGCAAATACGTGAGGTTACCGCAAAGTCTACAAAATTGCATTGTTTTCGCATGAGATTGCTCGTTACAGAGTAGAGTGCACAGCGCGACACGTGTCTGGACAGTGTGGTCAGGAAGTGACTCTACGTCCACGTTGCCAGCAATTTTAATCCCTACCCGAAAGGTCAGTATTGCTGCCGCGAGGTGATTGTGCAGATTTAACAATTCATTCATCGTTAAAATCCACGGGATCGCGGTTCCATTTAATTGCGTATGATTGCTAAATTCGCGAACTGATAGGAATGTGATTTTCTCATTTGATCAGAATTTAATGTTTTTTGTGTGCTAATGACGCGTTTTCGTGACCCAGTTTTGATAGCGTCTCGATCAGTCGTCGGAGCGGAAGATAAAAGCGAAAGATAACAGTGAGCAGAACTTGGAGGAGTTCGTTGTGCCCGCGATCGCAAGCTGTTGGAGCATTCCAAAAATAGTGCTCATAGTAATTTGCTCACTGCCGCCGAGCACCAGTGCCCAAGTTGTTATCGCCAGCCGAGCTGATGAAATTGCGAAGGTAAATTAAAACAGACGGAATTTCCACCCAACACCAACACAGCCAAGTTGTTTTGTGCAATTTGTTTTTGTTTATAACGAATCTACGCTTCCTTCATCTGAGACGGTTATCAATTGCGGTTGGAGCTGCGAAGAAAGTATTTACATTCGAACGTACGTACACTTGCGAAAGCAAAATTGATAATCTATCTGAGAAGCAATATCTGCGAAATAATTTCGAATTACATTCTCTGCGCTCCGTGCAATGGCACCAAGATGTTTACTGAACTGAAAATTTGAGCTAAGAAGTTTGTGGTTATTGGCAGGAAACTTTTTTCATGCAGATAATATCCTAATGATCATCCGAAGTGGAATAAAGCAGGAAAAATATTTCTCTGTTTGAAGAGCACATTGGTTTCTCCAATTCTGTTTTCCACTGTTAGTTGATAGTTCCTCTCAGGCCAGTTTACACTTGCGGGATCAATCACTTTCTATTGTGCATTAAGACCTTATGCTTGTAAATAAACAAGTCGGAATATCGGAAGCTAACGCTTTGGGTATAAAGGTTTTGTTTTCATCTTATGTGGGAAAGTTTCTACGCACATTTTTCCATTCGTATATGGCTAAAACCCCAAAATATTCCTTCATATTTTTCAAACTACAAGATTTACACACATATTACAGACGTAGATATTACGCTCACGCTAAACAAACATTGCCTAGAACCGAATACTGTGTTCTATATGCATGTATATAAACTGATCGTACACCTACAGTACTGGGCAAAAAAATCAGATCAGTAAGAAAATCTGATTTTTGAGAAAAAATATCGAGCTGATCAAAAAAGTAAATATGAGGGTTTTTTTTGTATTTGCACTAAAAATTGTTCTTGGAGAAAAAAAAACCTATGTAAAATTTTTCAGGAGGGTCTTTTTTTCAAAATTAATCTAATTTACGAATAATAGGTAAATTTGGTTTATGTTTCATATCAATCGCAAAACTAGTCGTATCACAATAATTTTTTTTATTTACTTAATAGCTAAACAATAAACTCATAAATGCTTAATTAGTATTTCGTTGCACCTCCTTTTGCCTTAATTATGGTTCTAATTCTCACTGGCATTGATGAGATAAGATTCTGCAGAATCTGCAGGTCAACTTGATCATTCCACGTCCTTAAGAGGATTAAATCCAGCTCATGTTGGCTTTTCGGCTTCTATTCAGCGACCTTTTTCTTTACTAGTGCTCACAAGTTTTCTATGGGGAATAAATCTGGGCTGTTCCCGGGCCAAGAAGCTTCTTTACTGAGTTTTCGGCCAGAAAGTGCGCACCTCCAAAGCAAAAAAGCTAAAATTATTGGAAAACCTTCAATATTTCTTGTAAAACAGCTTGAGAAAATAAAAAAAAATAATTACCATGTGAGACCTGTCACAGGGCGTAGAATCGTCCTGAAAAATGACCTTACTTGAATACTGATATTGCTCTGCAATGCAGGTATCAGATGCTCCTCCAAGATTCATTTATAGGCTGCACCATTGACTCTTCCATCAATTAACGACAGTCCTTTCACACCATAAAACGAAAAACAGCCCCAGATCATCCTGCTCCCCGGCTGGCGTGCTGTAGTCTGGATACACTACCCACTGAATCACTGACCTGATCTTCTCCATACGTGGTGAATCCCATCCGATCCAAAAATATTAAATTTGGACTCAGCGGAGAATATTACAGTTTGTCACTGTTCCAAGGTCCAATTGTCGTGGTCCTTTGCCCATAACTAGCCTTGCTTCCGCATTCTTCCATTTTAAAAAGGCTTCTTTGCGCGACGTCGGCCATGAAATTTACTCTCTCTGAGCCTTCGACGAACCGTTGATCCATCAATTTCTACCCCAATGGCATCCTTGAACTCTTTTTTAATGTCCGATGAACTTTTGAGCCGATCTCGCAGACAAGATCTCTGCATCAGTTTGTATTCGACTGATGTAGTCTTTCTCGGTCTTCCAGAACCCCATTTCCGGGCAGTAGACCCAGTGGCCCGGATTTTTTTTAATAAGTCAGCTACAGAGGTCTGACTAAAACCGACAACGACCATTATTTGTCGTGTGCTATATTTTTTATGAAATAAGGCAATTATTTCTCTTTTGTCGATGTCACTCATTTTACGTGTTTGCCATTTTTGTTCAATTAACGCATTTCAAAAACTTGCCACTGCGAAAAACCACAACCTAACTGTGCAAACACCGTCTTCACATGTCTTTATGGAACAAAAAAAACTGCTTGTCAATTGAAATGAAAATTAACTGATCGGATTTTTTTTGCCCAGTACTGTATTTTCGATTTACTTGGTGCATAAAAGTATACATATGTACCTATAAAGTACGTATATTGAATGCCGTTTGTTCAATGTGCAAATATATCTATTTGAATTAGGCACTACCCCAAAGCTCAATTTACATATACATACATATGTCTGCATCGAGTAATTGATGTCAATATATAAATGATTAAAACACTAAAACGAAATGTTTCCCTGCGACCTCGCATTCATGTGAGCTCACTCTGTTGTGGTATTGACGAATTGATATATTATGATGACGCCATAGACATAGAATGCACGAAATGCACATAACATGTAAAAGTTTCACCTTCTATGACTTTATTAATAATAGTTGGATTTCTTTCAAACTTCCCTAAATTATGTCTTATGTTATCCCTTATGCAATTGCCACTTTTGTACTCTTAGTATGAACTTCAGGGGGTTTCCGGCTAAATTTCTAAAATATGCTGATATACTATTATTAACTTTATTTGTGAAGATATCGGAACGGGATGTATTTTGAGGCCTAGTTTCGCTTATATAGAGCACTGATTTTTTTCAGATTTTTCGGTTGGAGGGGTTCTCAGAACGAGACCTGTTATACTTTTTGAGGGTCGTATTTTGAGCCATCACTCCCCTACATTTCACCCCAGATCAAATATGGGACCAGTTTCGAATAATACTAATTGAACCCTTTCATTTGATACCCCACATGGCCACATTCTGTGAAAAAATTACACCCTCCTTTCGCATGTGTGGGATGGAAAATGGCGCCACTTGCTGCATATAAAGGGATCTACAGACCACACGCTCTCAACAATTGTTGTGACAATCGGTCTAGCCATTTTTGAATTAATCAGGTGTGACAAAAAGACAGACAGACAGACATTCTCACAAGCTTTTATTTCACACAAAACCTTAATAAAAATTAGTCCTTTTCTTTTAATATTACATATTTGTTAGCAATGTATAATACATAATATGTTACGTCCGCGAAAAGGAGGTCAGTGATAAAAAGCACGTCGCAAATACAGCGTCACACCGTTTTATCACTCGATGCGGTCCGGTATACGGCTGCTCTGGCAGTTTCTTGATGGAGGGATGGTGGTCTTAATGCCTAGACGCTGGCAATGGGCGAATAGCTTTAAAGAGGCTGCACATGTCGGTGGCGAAGCCCTTGGGGCTGTTAGCTGGTTTATCGTGAGGAGCGATGAACTCGCCCAGAATACGGTGCGGTGAGCCGAAAATCATTTCAGCCGGAAAGGCTTCTCACGAGGCGGTTGAGCTGGACAAGCAGGTCAGCCTCAAATTACAGGCCTTTATCAGAGGCGATGCTAGGAAAAATTGTATCAAGGATTGGAACTGCTTGCGGCCATACGCGTTGGCCGATCAATAATAGGAAGGCAATTTCCATACCCTTCGCAAAGGGGAAGTTTGATGAAATCCATGTGGATGTGAGCAAACCGAGCGGCCGTTATTTTGTGAAATTACCGAAATCTGCTCTGATGTGGCGGTGTACCTTTGAGAGCTGGCATGACACACATTGCTTGATACAGCGCAAGGCATTCTTGCGAAGACTCGGCCAAAAGAACCTAAGCTTGGCTGTACCCGGGCGCTTGGATGTGTCAGTTGGTGAACGGTGTCAAAAGGCTGGCGGCAAAGTGAAACCGGTAGATACGAGGTGCGGCAGTTGTACGTTTTTCGTCTGCACCTCGCTGATAGCATGGGAACTGAGTGCATAGAGTCCGTTTCCACACAAGGCAGATCGTCTGCCACAAAGTTTTGGCCACCAAGCGTGTACTCGAAGCGGGTGTCAAACAGGTCCGACGTGGTGAAGGCTTGTCGGAGCGCTGCGTCAGCGCGAAGGTAAGCGAGTGATGGTTGGTGTATATCATGAACTAGGTTCCTCCAGGATTCGCTGGGAGTACTTGGCGGTAGCGAAAATGGTGAGAAGTTCGGGTTCGTAAGTGGAATATCGCTGCTCAGCCTCCGATAGTTTCCTTGAGAAGAAGCCTAATGGAGCAAAAGTGCCGTCTTCTCGCTGTTGGTCCAAGGCCACGCCGATAGCCATCTTGAAGGCGTCGGTGCGTAAAACTATCTTTTGGGTCCATGATATGAAGCATGAAGTCGCAGTAAAAGTGATACTCTGTTTATAATGTTCAAACTCGGAGTCAGCCTCGATTGTCCAACTGATTTTGGACTTCTTATTCGTACAGCCCTTAAGTAGCTCAGTTAGCGTGCCTGGAGCTCAGCGGCGTGTGGCGTGTTAAGCGTCGTTGCGTAAGCAGCGACGGTAATAATTAATGACCCCGAGAAAGCGTCTTAGCCACGTGAAGTTTATGAGCTTCAAGAAATCCGTGATAGGCTGAATTTTGGACTCTTGTGGACGAAAACCGTTCTTGCTGATGTGCTAGTCGGCGAATACGACCTCAGTCTGGCTGATCTGACATCTGTGCCAGTTGACCTGGCGCTTGGCCGCCTCGAGATGACGTTAATGTTCTTGCTAGTCACAGGAAGAAACTAGAATGTCATTTTGATAGCTGCAGACGAAAGAGGTGGTTCAAAGTCCGCTTCTGTGCTCGAGCTTCATTGCTCGGTCCCATTGGCATTCCTACGAACGCAAACAGGCCAAATTGCATAGTGACGATTGTTTTGCAGACATACATCCTCGCGAGCGACGGGAATCTCGTAGAAGGCTCATTGCATGTCGATGACTAAGCCTCTGGTCTCCTTGACCAGATTCTTTGTTATAGGCAGCGGATATCGGGCCCAGTGGGTGATCGAACTGAGTTGTCGGTAATCACCCGAAGCGGTCCATTTGTCGCCAGCCTTGGGCACTTTGTACAAGGAGCTGACCCACTGACTCGAAGAGGGTCGAATGGCACCACGCTCGAACAGGAGCTCCAACTCCTGCTTCGCTATGATGAGGCGTTCTCCCGCGAGGTGTCGAGACATGTGAAAACCGGTGGTCCCTTGATGACAATCAGGTGGTGAATTAACAGATCTGGCAAGCTTACCATTTCTCTTGGCAAAAACGCAGTCTTGAGAACGCCTATATTTCTTCTCCGAAAAGTCTCAAAGTGTCAATTTAGATGAGACGGCGCTGATGGTGTGAATTTGTGGAGCCGAGCATGCAGATCGTGAAAAGACTGGTGAGGTTGACGAGGAGGCGACGTTGTCGTAAGTCGATTATTATTCCTTGGTGCTTGAGCGTGGCGGATCCGAGCAACATCAGCGATGATGAATGGCCAGTAAAATGATCGGTGCAGGCCGAGGTCGAATGTGAGATGCTAAGTGTCAACTAAACAAGTCCCCATCGTCAGAGAGCTAGCTTAGAACCCTTTGTCACATTGCTTCGGGCTAGTCCCCGAACTCTCCCGCCTTGCGGAGCCTTCAAATTAGGGAATTCCTTTCATCAACAGGAGGAGGAGGGAGGAAGGGAACTGTCAGTTCAAGGCTCCTCCATCGGTCGAGCTCTATCTTCTTTGCAACAAGAAGGCCTCGAACGTAATGGGCAAGACGGCTCCACCTGTCAGCACTCCTCAGCATCACTTCGACAATGTTGTCTGGATAGAGATCCCCTGGGTTTCAATAGAGCTGCTAACGAATCCCATCCCACCTTCCACAAGAAAAAAAGGAGTGGTGGGCGTCGTCCACAACTTCATTACAAAACACACAATCCAGAGACCGTGCTTTTCCAATCTTGTGCAGGTAAGACTGAAAACCTCAATGCCCAATTAAGAACTGAGTCAGGAAATTGTCAGTCTCACCATGCTTCCGATTCAGCCACGCGCCTAAGTTGCCGATGAGCCGCGCTGTCCATCTGCGTCTAGTATCATTTTGCCAGGAGAGTTGCTACTCGTCTAGGTTGCATTACCGTTCTTCACCAGGAACCACCTCCCTTGCCCTTGTATATGGCTTGACACTCTTTCGCAAGAAGGGCAACGGAAATCACTCCCGTGACCATCATCACGTTTGGTTTAGAGACAGTGCGATACGCAGACGCCTCCCACAAAGCTCCCCGTCTCTGTATTTGCGTCAGAGTCTCATCATATACCTCCTTGCCTAGAACGTCAGCCCATACCTCTCCACCGTAGAGCAGGAAAGACTGCGTTGAACTTATCAGAAGAGGTCGCCTGCTATAGGACCCTCAATATTTGCCATTAGCCTATTTAACAACGAAACTCCAACTGCAGCTTTGTTCGCTGCTGCTTTGATTTGCTCAGAAAAGCTCATCTTTGAGTCAAGAGTCAACCCGAGATACTTTGCCGCTGGTTTTGACTCGATTATCGACTCGCCGAATGATATGGGACACAAGGTCGAAATTATCTTTTTAGTCAGGATGACTAAGCAAGGTTGACATCATGAGTAGTCATCCATCCGCTTACGCTCCACATCCATATGCTGAGTCTGCTTTGCGGCTGTTCGACCCTGAACCTCTAGTGTTTCATAGAGCAGGGAGCGGTTCCTCAGATAGTGCCTCAATATCCGTAAAAGAAAATTTGGCACGTGGAAATTATTGTCTAGTGTGCCTAGAATGTCTTTCCATCTTACGGAATTAAAGGCATTTTTGACGTCATGCGTTACGAGGAGCACCACCGGACGAGTTCGGCGGTTATGCGCCTCCGGGGTGCGCAGGGAATAGTACCCTTAAATGAACAGGTTACCAGTTTGTAACTGAGTCCTCACGGGTCCCCATTCACCTCGTCGACCAGATGCTGCCAGCAGCGAGCTTTGCTCCAGTTTATTGCACTGCGGAGTCTCCTTTTGGCTGATTTGTATTGCGTCATTATGGTACGCTTAGACGTTGTGTTAAGTGGCAGAGCCTGTGACACTCCCTCCGGACCTTTGCAATTTCCACCGTCCACCAATACATAGAAGATTTTCACGTCTCGATGTTCTTCCCGGCATGGAGGCTGCGCGGGTCGTCATTATCAGCTTCTTAACTGCATTTACGACAGTATAAGCTGCAGCACCACCACCCCCAGGAGTACTCTTTAGCGCAGCCCCAGCTGTTCCAGGAGTGTCGACAAATCGCCCGGTGTTCACTTTCGCAACGTTCCCTGCACAGAAAAAGCGCCGGAATGGCGAGAGTTTGTATCCACCATTTCGAAGGTAATGTATTGATGGTCGCTTACCGAGAAGTCTTCCAGAACTTGCCACCTGTCCACCAGCGGCACCAGCGACTCCAACGTGGAGGTTACGTCTGGAATGCTTCCCTCGCAGCCTGGTTTTATGGCCGGACTGACCGCATTTACGGCACTTTGCCTTTCTGTCACTTCCCCGACAGATTGCAGACATTTGCCCATAATCTAAATATCTGTAACATTTGGTTGGGATGGCTCAGATGCGTATCCTACACACTACCCAACCAATTCTGATTTTCCCGCTGTCTAGAAACTTTATCGCGTATTGCTCGGCAACTTCCTCCACAGCGAGTTTTTGGCCTCGTGAGTTCGCATTTGATGGCCCCTCTACCTCGTTCTTTTCTGTGAGGCAGTCAAGGTCTCGGATTTCCAGAGAACACGTGGGTTCCAGGTTGGAAAGCAAAGCTTTCTCTCCCAGAAGCTCTGTTTCACAGAGCTTAGCTTTATTTATTCTCGGGCCTAGTTCGACTAGGACTCCACCACCTTTCGTTTCACGAATGGAAAACACTTCTGCTCCGCTGTCTTCGAGTTTGATCTTGTAACGGATTTCACTGGTGACTTCCGCAAAAGTCTTGCTTTCCGTCGGCTTAAGAAACAGCGCTGGCGGTCTAGTCATCCTTCGTCTCTCCATCTTTTCTTTTGGTGCTCTCTATCCTTCATATCCGCCTTAATGTTAAGCAGATTTTTTTCTGATGATGCGGCATGTTCTTGTCTCTCTTCGCCTTCTTCTTATGAGGCCTGGCGAGTACCTCCTTCAAATGCCCCTTCTTCCTTTCGTTTTTCCCCCAGCTCACTCTGCAATGAGCTGTCTGCGATCCGTTTGGCACTCGTAGTGTTCTCATCGGGAGCCGCGGTTGTTTCTGTTTCCCGCGGATTTTCTTATACTCTTCTTGTCCGCCTATAATATGAAATTCTGTCCAGGAGCTCCTCCAGCTCTATAAGCCAGTTTTCACCCTTTTGTTGACGTTTTTCTGGAGGAACGTCGCAAATCGAAGCGCATACGTTTCACAACTGCCACGCATTTCTTAATTAACCTTCCCTCTTCAGCTCGCGCTAGAGTAGTCGGCAGGCCTCCCACTCGGCTTATATTCGAAATTTGGCTAGTTTCGGCAATTTCCACTGTGCCCCTTTCCGCAACTGTAGCACTGCGTGGTACTGTCTAGGTTCCCGTCTCCGTTGCAGGTGCCGTATCACTTTGCGATTCCTCCTCTCCTTTTGCGCATTCCAATGTCACGTCAGGTATTTCAGCACTTGCTGCATCCTTCGCAGCCAGCTCACTTCCCATGTTTGTATGCTTACTCATTGTTTCAGAGTACGCTTTCCTCCGACCAATGTCCCCGGCGCCTACTCCCTCTGCGTAAGGGATCCGTTAGTGACTACGTGTCGTGCTTCGTTGTCATGTTATGCCTTGGTATTTTATATGCCGCTTAGAAAAAATATCAATATTATTTCAATTAAGACAGCTCCTCGCCTCACTGGTACTCCAAGACATTTTGAAGATCGCCATTCTTTTCTACATCTTTATGTGCAGATAGAGAAGGGTCAATACAAGAAGGATTTCTAGGGATGCCCTGGGGTATGTTGCCCTATTGATACACATGCAACCCAGTGTTTAGAGTCTGTGCAACTCCCTGCCTGCTGTGGTGGGTCCCGTTCTGTCTGCCCACATTACCGCCCCATGGTAATCTTTGGCATAATTATTTCGGGGTGCATCAAAACGTGCTCAGGAATCTCGCGCATGTCAAAATTAGGATTATTTTAGTCTCAGCGTCGGAAACAAAGGGAAAGAGGAGGGGAGAAAGGGTCTGCCTGATCCGGCTAAAGTATTTCTTCCAGGAAGAGCGGCGCGCAACGCGTCCATTATGCCTTCTGGCAGCTGAGCTGAGGGAGACATGTGCTTGATTCTTCCCTGAAACCCCCTTTGGTGGAGTGCTTTGGCAGAGCATTTGTAATTTTCGAATAAATTCGCTTAATCTGGTGAAACGTGGATTGATTAGTGCTAGGTTGGTGGTGCATTGACTTATGTGCGGTTGGTCATGCAGCATACTCTGCGAGATGAATGTTTTTGTGTAGCTCACTTAACACGCACAGCGTTTGATTGGACCTTACTTGATTTTAACACGTTGACTGCCTTCTTTGTGGAAGCTTCGTTTCAAGTTTGTATGCATGTATTATCAAATATTTATTACTTTAATTCGTTTTTTTTTTTCAATGAAGAAATCCATACTACGGCCCAGAGTCAATTTGTGACCGACAATTCGTGAAGGTGAAGGAAATGTTTAAATTCTTTTTGGAACATGTGTCCGATGTACAATATAATTTACAAAATGTAACTAAACTGCGAGAATATATCGAGGGAAGCACACGACAGTTGAACACATAAACAAAAAGAAACTGAAGAGTAAAACTCTGTAGCATATACGGAGCCCGCAAGCAATGTGTTAAAGTACCAGCAGTTTATATACAATATTTACGCTTGCATCTCCGCGTTTCCCTTGCATTATTCGGTGCCTTGTCATCGTTTTTAATCCAGAACACCTTTCATAAATTAAAATGTTAGAATTATCGCGAACCTTATTGTTGCTTAGGATTCGAACGGTTCAGTATCGGGGTCGAGTCGTCTAGATCGGATTCGGCACTTTTCTTGGTCATAGGCTTGGTTCGGGAGGAGTCGAGAGGCTATAAAATCACCATCTAGCTTGGTCATCGCGGTTTCGGTGTACTTTTAGGTAATTTCCCATCGTTTATGTAAGAATATAATCATTATTCGATTTATGTTATCGATACTGGCAATTACTACCCGCGTAAACTACGAAAACCGGGTGGCCTTTTGAATTCATTTTCGCGCCTTCTGCACCTTTGGGCATTTTTCTGGTGCATTTCAAAGCACCCGGGACCGTTCTCTGAAAAGAAAACATCTGATCGCTGCACTTCTGCCGTTTCCCCGCTTGTAGGGAGTTGCGTTCTCCTGCGTCGCTCTCGCATTTCTTCGCCTTGGTCCGGAAAGCAACTTTACCTGCTTTGATTCCACCCGAAGACGTGAAAATAATAACAAAAGCAGCTGATCTGGTTTTGGAGTGTTTGCACGCAGTCCGCTGGCCGAGCGACGGCAATAAATAGGATTTGTTGTTGGTTTGCTGCACGCGGGAGGCGGAAAGAGGACCGAGCCTGACATCGTCGCGGCGCGCTGAAAGGTGCGAAGTGCGAAGCTGCTCTGCCGCGTCGCTCGTCGTTGGTACGAGGGAGAGCAAGAGCACGTACGGCGAGGCTTTCGGTTTCGTCATTGCTGTGGAGTTGAGCTGTTCGGAGTGCGGCGGCCGCTGCTTTTGTTATTTCGCCAGTCGAGTCTGCTTCCTTGTGCTGTCGTGCATTATTAGTTGGTGGGTTGTGCGCGAGGGTTCATCGTCGATCAGCCGTGAACTGTCTGCTGAAGGTAATTCGAAGGGTGCCAGAGGGCAAGAGACGGCGAGGAAGTAACAAATTCTAGTGCTTGTGCCTGCGAGGGTCCGGTAGAAGTTTTCTTTGCGCTGCCATAGCATCGGCCGTTCGGCTTTGTGCGTCATTTATTGTTGTTCTGCAACCCGACCGTGCGCTGAGTGCTCCGGGAAGGCACTCGAAGGCTGCAGATTCGCGTAGTGTCGGAAGTTGGCAAGGGGATTGCTTCTTTCGCTGGCGAATTCGGAATCATATCTGTGATCTGTGCAAGTATTTTCCCTCGTACAACTGCCTGGAACCAGGTAAGCTTCTATTTCTCAGTAAGTAGTTTGTGTTTCTTCAGGAAAATGTGCCAAAGTCGTTCCCGAGCGACAAGAAAACCGAGACGTCATCGGTGGTAGTTCCGAGAAAAAGTGACTTGCATCCGCTTTTACCTGGTTCTCAGGTCACCGTGTGCAGGTAAAAGGTCCCAAATGAAAAGGGATCGGCAATTCTTGGAGTTTCTTAAGTAGTTCCAAAAATTCGAGCAGTTTAAGAAAATTTTCTCGTTGCCTAGGATGACATATTCAGTTTGTCAGACTCGCAGTTGATGGCTGATACAAAGACATTTTCCATCCCGCTCTGGGCCACACGTCGACTTCATTATTGACATTTGACTATGGCCTCCTTGTCGCACACGGGCTGATGCCGTCGAGAAGTGTCGCTTTTAGATGAGGTAGTTAGAAGAAAAGTTGACGATGTGTTGTTTGTAGTGGTTAGGAGAACGTGTACGCAGTTGTTTTGTTATGACGGAAAACTCATGACGACAAGTGGAGTGTGGTGAGTTTGGTGAAAACTCGAGGGGTCGTTGGAAGCGCGAACGTTCTATTCGGCTGACATTCGTTTACCGAATGCGTCGGGGGTTGTTTTGCTTGCACCCGCTTCGGTGTGGTGACGTTTTTATGTTTTCTTTTATCTTGTGAAAATCTGTAACTTTTGTTTGAATTATCTATGCGTTTTGTGAGTGATTGGCTTTCGTCATCAAGTGCGTGTTGCAGGTAGGATTTGTTGAAACTTTCAATTTAGGATTTGCCGGCAGATTTCTTCGAATATCCTAGCTACGTTCCTGGAAGCCGAAAATGTCCATAAGGCAGGTTGGCGCAGATGGAATAATTTGGCATTCGCCCCTTGCCGTAAACAATGACTCGCCTAACCATGGGCAATATCCTTGCAAAAGTTCAGTTCCTGGATTTGAAATGCGAGTCATTTTTTGTGGTCGGCATTTATTGATTTCTGTAATGAAAACACGGTCAGAGAAAGCGTTGCGGGGATGCAAAGAATGTGTGAAAGTGTGGGTTACGTAGCGGGCGGTTGCTGTAAGGGGTAGGTAGTGGCGTGTGCTGTATATCGACCCCATTTGACTGTTTCGCGGGTGCCTGCGTTATGTGGGTGTGTTCGTGCATCCGAAGTAGTGCTGCAAGGAGCGGGAAGGATACCTCCGTACGTAGGTGAATGCATCTGGGAGACGGTAACCCGAAGTTCTTGTTTACCAATCCAGTTTTCCATCAGTGGCTTGGCAGGTTTCAAATATGTGTTTGACCGACATTAGTTGCCTTCGGAAATGAATATAGAATATTTCGAGTAAAGGCTTCGCCATTTCGGTATTTTGAATGATGGCAGTTGAAAATCTCTCAAGTGAGATTTTTGCTGACATAAATAAAGCGTATTGTACCTGTAGCGCGATAGTTGATAATAGGGCGTCCATTCTGAAAAAATATGGAAATTGGTCGACGAGTTGTATGAAACACTTCTTCCAGTTCCACCAGAATAAGAATGAGCGACACACAGAAGGGAGAAGACATTCATCATTCTGTGGGAAGAGAGAACTTTCACATGAGGTCTTTGATATCGGAGGAAGGCTGTATTCAGCAGATTGATTGGAAATCCTTCTCAGCTTTATCCTATAACCAAGAAATATTTCAGTAATATAGTCCATGATGTAAGGCATGACATTACCAAGTTTGGTGACAATCCTTCCATTGGTAACAAGTTATAGTAGGTCAAAATTTCCTCTTATTTAAATTTGCTGCGAACTAAAACATTGAATATCATATTAAAACGGATAGTCTGACGCACAAAATACATATATATTGGTAGATATGTGCAAATGGCACATTTTAATGCATAACCTTCCTACACAAGAAATCCACAAAGCCTTTCATATCTGAAGCGTCCAGCTCCGGGTTTTCGACTAGTTGTTTTCTTGCTGATGTACTTTGAGCATTAGTTTTCCTTTATATATTTTTTTTGCACAAACGATTCATTTTTTGGTGATTTATCGGTTTGCAATGTTCTGTGTGAAACAAAACCGTATTAAAACCGATTCAATGTCTGTCTATCACACGCAATTTATTCGGAAACGGCTGAAGCTGTTGCCACAAAATTTGGTGAGAACATGTGCGCCATTTTCCATTGAGTTTAAAGATAGGGACATGCATTTCAAAGAGTATGGTCATGTGGGGTATCAAACGAAAAGGTTCGATTAGTACTTTCCGATCTTGTTATCGATGTTGGCAGGAAAATAGGGGAGAGAGGGCTTAAGATGTGTGTCTCGCAAAGTGTAACATGTCTCGTTCTCAAAACCTATTCAACCAAAAAATCTAAACAAAAATGCACAATGGACGATCTAGACCTTAAAATACATCCCAGTTCGATACCGGCTCAGATAATAAGATATTTTAAATATTTACTCGAAGATTCCTTTTAAGTTCATCCTAGAAGTACAAAGTTTGGTACCATTATAAGTAATAACATAATACATAATACAGCTGGTGCCTCCGCAATGGACTCACGGTGAACGCTAGGAAGACTGGACTAGTTATGTTCACTAGGAACGTCAGGTGGGGCAGCTATACGCTACCCACCTTAGCAGGGGCGGAAATCTAGCTGGCACAAACAGTCAAGTACTTAGGAGTACATTTCGACTCCAAGTTAACGTGGAAGCATCATATCCAGGAACAATACCAGAAATCCGTCAGATTGCTCTGCTGCTGTAGGAATGCGATAGGTAAGACCTGGGGACTTTCACCTAAACGGATATATTGGATGTATACATCCATAATAAAACCCATTTTGATGTATGCATGCATCGTCTGGTGGCCAAGACTGAACTTTGTTAACAGCAGGAAGCTGCTAACGCAGATTCAGAGACTTGGTTGCCTAAGTATTAATGGAGCAATGAGTACTACGCCGACTGTAGCACTTGAAGCCATCCTAAATTTACCCCCCATCCACTTGGAGGTGAAACGGAAAGCCGACTGAACGAAACAACGCCGGTAATGAGGGGGCTGATAGACTGGCTCGCCGAGGGTCTGGATCCACAATGGTGGGCCTAGAACCAGCTCTTGCAATCCGACCATCTACTGTCAAGTCTACTCTAAAGGGTGAAATTGCAAGGATTCACGCAACCGAGTGGAGAAATTTGGACTCTTGCCGGCAAGCGAAAATCCTTGTGAAGGAACCTAGGGCCACTAGAGCGGCATTTTTCTTGTCCCTTAAGAAGTGGGACATGAAAACCCTAGTAGGGCTTTTGACGGGACACTGCCCCTTAAACTACCATATGGAAAAGATTGGGGTAGTGGTTTCGGCTGTGTGCAGACAATGTGAGGAGGAGGAGGAGACAGCCCTGCACTTTTTATGCAGCCGCCCGGCATCCTCAGATCTCAGACGAAGACACCTTGGCAAGGTTTTCTTCAATGAAGAATCTACACACTCTCTGCCTCTTGAGAATGTTCTCAGATTCGCTAAAGCCTGCGAACACCGTAGGCGGGAAGCCATTGAATAGGCAACTTACGGGGATAGTACAATGGGCCTAATAATGGCCTGAGCGCTCGGAGCTGCGGCTCCCCCCATTTAACTAAACTAAACTAAATAACATAATACACAATTTTGAAATGTGTGAAGTAAATGCAACTATTATGAACAAAGTTATAGAAAGTCAAAATTTTGTATTTCACATGAATTTATTGCGAACTAAGATGTGTGTGACGTCGTTATCATGCAAAGTGAACTCATATGAATGGCGTAGTTGGATATCACAAGGAATATTTTGAATGTTTGGCTATATATGAATGGAGAAATTTGCATAAGAAATTTTTCATACAAGATAAACACAAACCCTCTATAACCGTAGCCTTCTGTTTCCGGGTTTCCGACTTGTTTGTAATTTATCCGGTCTGAAGTTTGGACATAATAATAAATAATAAAAAATATATAATTTACTATTTAACAGCTTTCAATAGCTGCTGATGAGCATGTTTACTTTCTGAATCAACAAGTTGTCTGCCCACGGAACTTTATTTTACCAAATCGATAAACACTTCAGTAAAGTAGTTTCATTCAAATATTTGATCTAATCCGAGAACTACTGCACTATCTCCTGTACTTCTTGTAACTATAGTTGTCAAATCCTCTGTTTTCAACATTTTGTGGAAAACAAAACCATGTGCGGTATCAAATAAAAGGTCTCATGCTTCTAATGCTTTTCGTTACAAAAATTCATTTGTTTAATTTTTTGTAACACTGTGAAGTGAAAAAATGTTACTTTTGCCTAAAAATCAACTTATTTGCAGCTCAACTCGCGCTGAATCATCGATGCTAGGTCCACAAAGAATGTTGCTATTATCCATGACATCTAAAGCACTTTCTTGCTCCTGTCTACGACGAATCCTGATTTCTTTAGTTTGTTTTTCAACTGCCGGCCCCACTCGGCTAATCGCGCCCAAAAACCTTCATTGAAGACACAGGTTGTCACATAAGCTGGAATCTCAACGAAGACAGAGGTTCCACTCACATACTGTGATGAGATTTTCCAAATTAGTTAGTTCAGTGCAGCTGCAGCTTTTTGCAATTCGAACTACGAGCCTTATACATGACTCAGCACGGTCATGTATGAGGCGTCGTTACTTAAACCACTATATTTCCTTAGTTTTGCTCCGATTTATCTCAAATTGTCTCACTATATTCTTGAAAGGTTGCCCATTTAGAAAATCAGATAAAAACAAGTCGGGAGACCGGAAGCTGGACGCGAGAGTATCCACTTTCGGATGATATTGACATTCGTAGTCTTGAATTTTCAAAGAAGCAACAACTTTGACGTATTATAACTTTGTTAGTAATAGTGCAACTTCTGCCAAACTCTATAGCAGGTAGGGGGGTTGCAGTCAATTACTAAAAACTATAGTAACATATTATTATTAACTTTATTTGTATAGATATCAGTATAGAAGGTATTTCGGAGCCCAGGCACTATATGGTGCCTCCTGAATTTTTTCAGATTTTTCGGTTGGGTAGTTTCTAAGAATGGCCCCCTTAAAAGAATATTCATTTTCAACCCCCCGCACTCCCCACCTTTCTAACAAATTTCAAAATTAAGACCGGTTTCGAAAAGTACTAACCGAGACCTTTAATTTGATACCCCACATGACTATATTTGATGAAAAAAATTTACACCCCCCTTTTGCTTACACAAAACCTTAAAAAAATGGAAAAGAAAAAGTTTCAAAACGTTACCCCCCGTTAAAAGATTCATTCTTAGAAGTTACTAAATACTTCTTGACTACTGTTCTCTTCCCTTTGGAACTATCGCAAAGTACAGTGCCGGCAAAATTTCTAAAATATGCTAATATACTATTGTTAAATTTATTCCTGTAAATATAGGAACGGGATGTATTTTGAAGCCTTCGTTTAGATACACCACTGTGATTTTTTTTTAAATTTTTCGGTTGAATAGGTTCCAAGAACGAGACCTGTTACAGTTTTTGGGGGTCATATTATAAGCCCTCACTATATGAAATATGAGACCAGTTTCGAAAAGTACTAAATGAACCCTTTCGATTGATACCATATTTTGTGAAAAAAAAGTTGCACAAAATGCTCACGTGTATGGGGTGCAAAAAATTATACATATTGAATTATACGAAAAGAAAAAAATTATATTTTTTTGCTCCAAAATGACCGTGATAAAGCTGCTTCAAAAAATTG
Source organism: Hermetia illucens (assembly GCF_905115235.1). Lineage (NCBI taxonomy): Eukaryota > Metazoa > Arthropoda > Insecta > Diptera > Stratiomyidae > Hermetia > Hermetia illucens. The sequence goes on along the minus strand of NC_051851.1, from coordinate 113,960,216 downwards.
ATGAGCGATACCATGACCGTCTGGTTGTGGATAAAATCCGGCTCAATAAGTTGCCGTGGGCGGGTCATTCAACGTGGCAGACCCTGCCTCAGATTGAGCGATGGCTAGACCAGGACGCCAGACAGTCTTTAGGGATATCGAATTGGTGGAGCTCGGCGCAAAACCGGAGTGTCTAGAGTTTTTACTAAGGTAGGCATAGACTGGATACCGGCTGTTGCGCCGCTCATGATGATTTTTTCATTAGTTTATAAAATGATTAATTTTGATTTTGTTTTCTAATACTAACGATTTGTTTGGTTAATTTTCGTATGAATTGGACTCATTTTTGCACCATACTGTATTTTTTCGGAATTTCGTTTAATTGTATGGGTTTTGATATTGAAAGTATCGATTATGGGTTCCAGTCTGGGATTCACTGAACGGCGAATTTTCTTATAGTTACTGTGTAAACTGGGAGTTTACTTGAACGAGAAAGTTGACTGACGGTTTCGTCCAGGACAGAGGCAACTCATCAAACGTTGCCTCACCTCTGCCCTGGGAGCAGCGTGACCGAAAGTAACGACAGATGGCAATCGCTCCATTTAAATATAATCGCAAATACGTAATGGGTACGAATTATATTCAAGTGAAATCTGTCATAAGGCCGAAGTAAATTTTTTGTTGAGGATGCTGGGAGTCCTGAATCCGTACCCACTTGGTGATGGACCGGACCACCTGGGAAGCAACTTACTTCCTCTTTTGTATTCCATGGACTTCTCCTTTTTTAATTTCGGCATCCCCTTTCCATTTCAAAGGCAATACGCTTTTCCAAAACACCTCATCGCTGTTAGGAAAAAAAATGAGAGAGCCTCTTTCCTCAACCTGCATTTGAAGTCACTTTCACACTATCAAGTCATCTTTCCTTCTCCAACCATGTTCGGACTGTGAAGTAGTTGCAGACCAACCCAACCAAGTTTCGGGTGAGCCTTGATGAACTGGGTTGGTGGGCAGCAGCTCAGAGTAGATAACGCCCTTACAATCTCTCCGCCAAACCCAGCAAAATCTTCCTGGCCGTCAATTCTGGTTTGGCCACCATTTGGGACACTTCGTCTGGCTGCGGCCATAATCGCCGGCTTCACTACATCTCAAATATAATGTATGCAAAAGATCTTTGAAAGCGGGCAGATTATGCAAAAGTTGTCAAGTACTTTTGACATTTCTCTTCGGAATGGACGTGAGTCGCTAACGGCTACAAATCAGGTAGCACTATCCTGACGCTGATATATTTTTCAACGCGTTTGTAATTTTGGCAACTTTACTAGATAGCATAAGAGGAAGCTTGCAGGACTATTGCTATGTCATGTGATTTCATCTTATCGTAAATTTCGATGTTTTTATAACATAAATATTTTTCTGGTCACAATTCATATTTGTTCATGCAAGTCACTTTTAAATTCTGAAATTGCCACATGACTTTTTCAGCAATGCGAATCAAATAAAAATTGTATTTTGGTGGTACTGTATCCCAAAATTTGAAGAAATGGTGAAGAGTGATAATAATAGAACCATTGTTAAAACTCCATATGTAAATATCTGAATTGTTCAGATTCCAGATAGGTTCCCCAGTTACATTTATGCATTTAGGCACAAACCTAGGCAAGTAGTAGGAATCCGAAGGCACTTCTTCATTTAGATTTGAGCCAGCACTAACAACATGAAACAAATTCAAAATTTTAGTCGATAAGTTTTCACATTTATAGTATTCACATGTTTTTCGCTCGTTATTTCCCTAAATAGAAATTCTCCGAATTCCCAATAATCATATTCTACAATTCTTTTATTCACTCTTGATCCATGACCAATGGAATCTTCTATTTACAAACAGAAAATCTTCGACCTTCAAAACTAAAAAGTGAACTATATTTATATTCAAGCGCTTTCAGAAGGTTCACGTTTTCTTTCAATCGCCACACCATTGCAATATTTTCTTATATTAGACTTCAGCTAAACAAATACTAGCCAAACATGATATTATCACGGAAAATAAATGTGAATTTGGTTTGATAGCCCTGAGGAACGCGTGTGTTTGGAGCCGCTGATAATACAGTGGAAATATTGCTTCTTATTTTATGAATCTAAACCATGTTTCGATATGGTGACACGATTTCCGATAGTCTCAGTAAAGTAAACGTACGTAATTTAAATGAAGCCAACCACGATGACCTTGAATAATCTCAGCCACCATTGACTCCGCATGATGAGCTGTTTTTTAAAGCATGGAGCAGTCTGTGCTGAATCAATTCATAATTGAGATAAAAATTAGCTCGCTTCAACCTAGTGAAAAAATGAAGATGAAAATTTGATTTGCTGATGACTTGCGCCCGGAGCAACCTAATCACCTTCCTGTTGAGAAAAAAAAAACGCAAATTTAATATTTAACTAAAATATGTAATGTTCCGTTGTGGAGCACTTGAGATCTTTGCCTTAATTTTTTATCCAGAACTTGTAATTTATGCTTGGTTACATCAGGCTGGCGACTGCTGATGGTCGTTGTCAGTGTTCGTTTGGCCGCTTCTCTAGCAGATATGGCATGTGTTCTCGGCAATTTACTGGTGGTTTGTGGGTTTGTAATGAATATAACCATTCTAGGAACCTTCCACTTTCTGTGGATCTTACATATTGATTAGCTGGTAACTACCCTAAATATGAATGAAAAGTTTTTAAAATGCTTTTACTGTGAATCGCTATGACTACATCTTTACTCACTGTTTCTTCCTTCTTTTTCAGACAAGTCACAACTGTAGAACGTTCAGTGCCGAAAGCTGATTGTTAAGTTAATGAAATGTAGATATTCTTACAACAAAAGTCTCTTGAAATAAGCGAATTTTTCATCGAATAAGCTTCAAAAAGCGATGGTAATCATGTAAAAGATTGAAAGTACAAGTGGCCGCATAATACATAAGAGTAAACGTGTGCATTCAGTATTCGTAATTTCTAAAGTTCATACCATGCGCGTTAAAAGTTAAGAAAAAAAGTAGTTGTGTAAATACAAGTTGATAATATAAAGTAAAGCACACGCCATAGTGTAGATATGCTTCGGTTACTTGTTATTTAGCAGGCACATACTGAGATAGTCTGTGCAATCAAAAACAAAGTCTTCTGTGGTATGTTGACAAATAGTCGTGAGCCTAAACAACGCGTTATCCAGTTTAGATTGCAACAATTTTCGAAAAGAGGAGAACGGGTAAAACCCGTCTGAACAGCCGTCAGAATGTTGTACGTATTCCACGTTGACTGCGGTCGAATGATGAAATTCGACATGAACATGGCATTATCGAAGTAAGTTAACGCACATTATTTTGCTTTTATTTGTTTTACAAGAATATTATATAAGATTCGACTTATTGGTTTGTTCTCGCAGGATTGTAACAGGAGCAACAAGCCTATAATGAACCGAGAATTTTTATTTAGTGGCGTTTTTCACTTGATTTGTGAGCGTTGGTGAAGTTGATACCTTATCAAGAGCCATGACTCAAAGGTCTGAAGTCTACCAGCAATGAATGAATTGCCACTTTCTGAATTCGCCAGTCAACCTGTAGAAACTGGTTAGGTTTGCTTTTACCTTCTGAAGCTTGTTTCAAGTTTCCTAAATCTAGACGTTGCGGCGTCAACAGCAACCCTGCTCATATTTCTGACCAAGTAAAATGATTGGAGTGCACTTTCCACTTTACAGTCTCAAACGAAATAAATGATTCGAGTTCTATGTGCTGTGCAGCTTCATTCATATAACTGACATGCAATAAAAACAGGGAATAGAAAATGAAAACTTGATGCATAGTTTCTTTTCGACATGGTGGAACTCGTCTCTAGGCACTGATTTATTCTGTGCGAATTAAACGCTGCGTTTCATGTATTAAATGGCAGTGGTGTTGATAGTGGATGAATGTATTCACGTTTTATTTTAATGCTAGCCTTGACAGTTTCTATTAATTTACCGTCGTCATTGTCTGTTATGAATGCGAATTCAATTCTAGTTAGAGCAAATGGAATTAATGTTTGTGACCTCTAATAACGAGTAACAAAATAGGAAATTTGACGTGAAAAGTATTATAAACAATCAACTAAGTGGGACAAGTAATTAAAGAAGCATTTCCTGCACTTTCCTTTCTTGTATTAGATTGCGATTCCTGTAATATTTGGTTATTCACCCTTGCATGAGCACTTCTAATTCAAACAAGGGGAAGTGAAAGAAGTTTCCTGAACCACGGTTCTTCGTATAAAGATTAAATTGTTGCTTCCTTTAACATCCTTAAGGATAAAGTTAAGTTTTGCAAAATAGAGGTTTAGCCAGCATATAGGGGTATTTGATCAATCTAATGTGAGCTCAATACCAGCCGCATTTTTAGTTCTGAGAACCTAAAAATCATCGCCAGATAGAATGTCAGGTAAGTCATGGCCACTAGATTGGAGCAAGGAAATAGTTTCTCTTATAAAAGGTTTCGATGTTTTCCTTCTGTGCGGTCTCATACCTGTCATTACTGGATCAGATTTCAAAAGCAACCTGTAAATAAGATACGATGGTAGACATTTAATGGCGGTAAATTCCATTTTCACTTGTTTGAACATTAAGGAACCATTTCGTGTTTAGTATTTAGTAATCTTAATTAAATGTGAATAAGTGGACAGGCACAAAATAATTTATATAGATTGCATTTTACCTGTTTAGTATGTCCATGTTGAAGGCTTCTCGAGAAAATTTTCTCGCAAATTTTTGCCGATATAGGCGAGTGTACTTGATTCTCGCTTCTGATGCCTCTTTCAATAATTGGCAAGATTGGCCTTCGGAACATCCACTATGAGGCTCATCTTCCTCTCGAATTCACCTTGTATAGCAAGCGTCCTCTCTTTGACAGTTTATTTTTCTCTTGTTGTATTAGTGGCAGCATTGCATACTTTTCCATCAACCATTGTTAACATCATAGAGTAAGGTACTATATAAGATTTATCTCCGATTTCCACTTCAATTCTGGTTGCTTCTGGTCAATCGCCTGCTTTAAACGGTCGAGTTGTTCACAGTAGAGCACCGAATTGAGGGTCTGGCCATAGTTGAGCAGCTCATAGTAGATGACTCCCTTCCAATCCCACCAGAGACACAGCAAAACCTTCCGGGCTTGGCGATGGTTTTGGGCCGGCTCGCCGCGCTTCGACCACGATCTTTTTTGCTTGAGATTTTCGTACGTAATCCACTTTTCATCACCAGTCACCATCTGCTTCAAAAATGGGTCGAATTCGTTCCGTTTCAGCAGTGCATTGCAGGCGTTGATTCGGTCCAAAAGATTTTTTGCGTCAACTCACCCAAACATCCTGCTTTTTTTGGAATCCACTTTTCTGGAAATGGTTCCAAACGGTTTTATGGTCCTTACCCAGTTCCTGGCCAATCGAGCGAATGCTCACATGCCGGTCTACTTTGATGATTTGGACGATTTTATCGGTTTCCACGACGATTGGCCTACCAGTACGGGGGGTATCTTCGATATCCACTACACCAGAACGAAATCGATCGAACCAACGCTGTACAACCCAAGATATGTTTAAGTGTCGCCATCTATTAACAAAATGCGACATTACTTTTTCCCCAACCTAATATTTTGTATTGTCTTCGTGATAGATCAGCTTTTATAAACATAGACAAAGCTTATTGTGGTGTCAACTGCGCATTTGCTTTTGATTGGCTATTACTAGAGGTCTTTTTGTACTTCCTCGCCCGATTTGGTGACGAAATGACATCCTTGAGCACTAATGAAGCATCCCTTTTCCTTGCTCACGAAATTTAGACTGAGCAGCAAATGGAAACACTTCCAGTTCATTCTTTCTTCGTAGTGGTCCCGTATTTCTTCTTTTGTTTCTGCCGCTTGAATCGGGAAACATTATTTGTGGCCGTCGTCCAGACTGAGTTGTAGTTTTTGATACACTAAACGTTCCGTCTAACCATAGTTTGTGCTTTTTTAAAAATATTTCTTCTTTATTTTGTGAATTTATATATCTCTCTTTATTTTGATTGTATTCTCGTTTGAAAACGGTCCGAGGTTTAGAAGATATTCCTCTAAATAATTCAATTTCTCATTAATATTTGAAACTTCTGATTTCTTCATATAATTGGATAATTGTTTCGGAGTCATTATTCGACGATTGGATGGGCCTATAGATAGAAAAATGTCATATATTATGACACCAAGTACAAGATATGAATTTAAACAGTTATTTTCTCACACTATTTTCAAAAAGCGAGATCAACCTTTTTGGTATCTATAAAAGCTATTCAAAAAAGTAGAATTGATGCCACTATAATAAAAACACCGTTGAAAAAATATTTAGGAAAACAATTTGTCTAAAAACATTACTCTTTAAAAATTGAACAAGTCGGGAAGCCGGAAGCTGGGCGGTTCAGGTATGAAAGGTTTTGTTTGCTTCTTCTGTAAGTAAATTTGAGTGTAAAACTATCCAATTTGTACGTAGCCCGTTATGTATATGCATTTAGCATGTCAGATTTAGTACTTCGGGTTGTAAATTTACACGGTAAAGACAACTTTGAGCTATTGTAACTTCGTTACTAATAGTATGATTTTGATCAAACTTCGAGATAATATGTTTCATATTATATTTTACATGAGAATGGACGATTCCGTAGCCTACACAATGACGAAATCTATGAGCGATACCATGACTGTCCGGTTGTGGATAAAATTCGACTCAATAGGTTACGGTGGGCGGGTCAGTTAATCCGTATGGATGAGATGATCCCACCCGGAAAGTCTATAAGGGCAATATCTATGATATCTATAAAAGAAAAAGATGGAGCAATGGCGTAGGTCAGGACGCCAGACAGCTTTTAGGGATATCGAATTGGTGGACCTCGGCGCAAAACCGGGATGTCTGGAGTTCCTTACTAAGGCAGGCCTAGACCGGATACCGGTTGTTGCGCGATGATGATGATTATATTTTATACTACTACCGACTTTTATAACTCTGAGCTAAACTTAAGGGGGGTTTTACGCAATTTTCCCAAAAATATGGCAATTTACTATTATTAACTTAATTTGAACAGATATCGGTATGGAGAGTATTTTGAGGCCTGGGCACCATATAGAGGTAGCTTCATGATTTTTTCAGATTTTTCGGTTGGGTAGTTTTTGAGATTGGGTCCGTTAAAGAAATCATCACTTTCCACCCTTCCCACTCCCCGCCTTTTTAACAAATCTCAAAACTAAGACCGGCATCGAAAAGTACTAATTAAGACCTTTCATTTGATACCCCACAGACTATATTCGGTAAAAAAATGTTTACACCCCCCTTTTAAATGTATGGGGACCTCCCCTAATTTTCAACGTAGAAGGATATCACTCACTGCATGTCTGGGGGTCCACAGGTCCCACCTTCTCACCAATTCAATTTCGTGTCAATCGGTATAGCCGTTTCTGAGAAAAGTGCCTGTGACAAACAGACGGACTGACAGACAGAACCGATTTTAATAAGGTTTTGTTTTACAAACAAAACCTTAATAAAAAATAGACTACCGGCAAATGAAAATTTTAAAAAGATAAATATTCATCACATTTACCTGCTTTCTCGGAATCCATGACTTTCTTCTCAAAACCTTCACTTAACACCTTAGAAAACCAAATTAAAAATGCCTCTACGCAGAGGTCGTTAAAAGTTGTGATTTGCAGGTGTAGCAATGATCAATTTCCACTAACTGTAAAGCCTAAGTATTTGAACGATAAAAAAAAATCATACTTGGAAATAATCCGCAGAGGCAGTTATTTCAATTAAGAGCAGTTTCTAAGAAATAGGGTTTTGGCTGGCTAGATCGATGAAATACCCCTATGTGCAGTGTTGGTACGGATGTTAAATGCTAAATTTTTGTAATAAAAATAGCAATGCTTAATGCATGGTGCAGTATAAAAATGCTAAATCACCTAAAATTTGTGGAAGACGTATCGATGTATTTCCTGCTTATATTGAATTCGCACATATCGAGACTCTTTGTTTATCTGGACATGTTCTAAACACTTTGAATTAAATTTATCATAGAGTTTTACTATTATTTTTGCTACATTGTGCATTTTGAATGATGGGCATACTACAGTAGAATCCCGATAATTCGTACGGTCAAGGGATTGCCGACTTTGTACGAAATATCGAGACTACTAATTATCGGGAGTGTAAACTAAAGAAAATTAACTCTAGGGACCGGTAAATTTGTACGGATTAGCCAGAAATAGGAATAATCGATGTACGAATTATCGGGATTCCACTGCATTTATTTAAGTCTAATCTACTACATGGATGAATACTTGTATCTCGTTTTGTGACCCTGCACTACCGTCTGTTACCGCTAGATTCAGGAGATATTTGTCTAAGTGCACCTGATTAGGTGCCTTTGCAGTGCTTATTATTCCCCTGATAGTATATCTTCATCTGGAGCCGCGGAAGAATTTAGGTTAATATGAGAGGCCCTTTCCCCCTTCTCATTATAATAGTTAAGGGGGTCATCCCGTGTGAAAGCCGTTTTTTTTGCCTTTTTTAAGAAATTTTTTGTGAAGAACTGGAGAAAGATGCAAATACGAATTTTCCACCATAGATTTACTAATATCTTCAACGTGCATAGTAATTTTTCCAGCCAGATCACATAGTACATTATTAAAATACAGAGCAATTTATACACTCATTTCCAAAAAAAAGGTGTTTTTCTGCTGCCACGCTAGAGGGTGCTGTGATTATCTTAAAGAAAAAAAGTAAACGGCATTTTAACGTACTGACTTAACTACAGTCCGCAAACTAGGATTATTAAAAAATATTAAAAATATAATAGAATTTTTGGTGCCGTGTTAAACTTTTTTTTTTAATTGTGGCGTTTTTTACGGCTTCTTCAATGAATAAAAAAAACTACTGAATGAATCGCAATCATCCTAGTGTGCGGACCGTAGAAATATGTTCTGAATAAGTCGTGAAAATTTCAAAGAATTTGGTTGGATAGATTTTGGGCTATGGTGGCAGCCGATTTTCAACATGCGGTTTCGAGAAAAACGCATTTAAAAAGTAGAATGCGATTTTTAGCCATAAAACCTTAACTGACCATTAATCTGCTATACCTAGTCCATAAACCTTAGGTTTTTTGGAGAAACATATGTGCGGCCTGGCTTCAATTCTTGTCCTTTTAGCGAAGTGATTCGAACGTCATTCGGACCGATAAATACGCGTTTTATTACGGCAATCGACATAAATCTATCATGTGACTTATCACGATAATTTCCGAATGACTCCGAATATCAAAAAATCACTATCTACACTATAGCTAGATACAATTGATGCCAAAAAAAAATTCGATTCCGCTGATCCGACACCCGGGATGACCCCCTTAATTAGGTCTCAAGTATTCTTTCCCATAATGATGATATTTTGGTTTTCTTCGGTTGACCGCCTGTCCTGTAGTGTGAAACTGCTGTGCATATAGCCCTTCACTGCTTCTCATCCATGGATTAATTGCTTGACTTCCCAGCCTTCATGGTTTTCATAACTGTGGATTTTCTGTGTTCTTTTCTTCTTCAGACTTTATCCCGCCCAGCAGCGCGGTTGGCTCATCTTAATAGGTTTCGCCAATTTGCTCGGTCAAAGGACTGATCTGGATGGAGCCGTGTTACGTCACTAGTCCATTACGTTTTCGTTTTCATTACAGAGAGGTGTCCTTCACTCTCTTTTATAGTTGTTTTGCATCCAGTAATTTAAAGGGTAACAAGGCGGACGAAAGTGCGGTAAATTCTGCATTTTTGGCTTGCTTGGATAACAAGGAACGCCACTCTATCAAGTTGTGTTGATGTATGAAGCAGTTTCATAACACAGTTCACCATAGGTAAAGCATTGATGCGAAATATTAACTTTCTCAGTTGTAAATACGTCACTACCATTAACAGTGATAATGTCTGTTTTATTGGAATCGGTCGTCAAAAATTCTGTTTTATTCAGATTCAATCTGAGAGAGTGTTGCATGAGCAGTTCTTCGCCTTCTAGAGTTCAGCTGCGATATTGTCAGGTCCTGTCGTTTCCTCGATTTCATTCGTTGTATTGCTTCCTTGACTTCAAAGGCGATGGTAGGTGTAACTGCGGCGAATGTCAACAGTGTTTTTAGAAGTACTTCCGTTGATGCTGCTCGTCAATTGGTAAGTGTCATTAACGCAACAGAAGTGCGCCAAATCCTTTTCCCTCATGACAACTGTAAACTAATAATAATAATAATTGTTGGCGCAACAATCCAAGTGGATCAGGGCCTTGAACTGTGTTAGAGCACTTCATTCAAGATCGTAACGGTACACTACAGTATAGAGTAGAAGGCAATGTGGTCAGCATTGTGCTCGTCTGAGATCATTACCCTAATTTGACTCAACTATTCATTTACAGCTGAGTCGACTGGTACCCGACGTCAAAGCGCGATACAAATTTTATTGCCACCAGTGACATTTGAACCGCGACCTTCCGTATGACAGCCTTGTCCTCTAACCACTCGCCATCCAGACACCTGTTGACTAATGACTGATATAATAGGGAGCTTCGTCAACCGGCCATTAAATCGTTCGATTTTTTTTAAAGGCATCACACCACACCATATTGAGTGCGTAGGTTATGCGTTTGCGTTCTATGTCACAGTTTTTGACATCACGCATTCAGTTTCTTGTAGAGCGCAAAAACCGCTTCCAAAGAGCCCTTCTAGTGAGTGTACCAAGTTTGAAGGGGGCTCCCCATGCATGAGAAAGGGGGGTGTAATGTTTTTTTGCAGAATGTGGAGTATCAGATGAAAGGGCTCGATTAGTGTCTATGGCTAAAAATCCAAATTACTCCTTCATATTTTTCTCAAACTACAAAATATAAGTGCATATTATAGACATAGATATTATGCTCACCCTAAAGAAACATTCTAATCTGGTAATATATTATTATAAGCTTTGTTTGTATAGATTTGGGAACGGAATCTATTTTAAGGGGCGTAGATTTCGTTTAAACATCCTACTGCGATTTTTTCAGATTGTTCGGTTGAATAGGTTCTGAGAACGCATTTTTCTCGGGGACGGTTATAGTGGTTGACACGAAATTTGGGGAAAGGTGCTTACTGTGAAGGTCACGCATACGGTTATGTCATTCTACCTCGAATTTAATGGGAGCGCGAAATATAGTCATGTAGGGTATCAAATCTCGTTTCGGTTAATACTTTCCAAAGCAGCCGGTTTTAGTTTCGACATTTGTTCACGGACTGATTCTCGGAAACTGCCCAGCCGAAAAATCTGAAAAACAGGCTCCGAAATACCCTCCATACCGATATGTGACTTATGAAAGTTAATAATAATATACACATTACTATAATTTTTAGTAATTGACTGCAAACTCCGATTTAAGGTCATTCTAGAATCAATAAATGTTGCACCAATGTGAGCTATAACCTAGAACATGATTCTACCAAGTTTGGTGGAAATGGCACTATTACTAACAAAGTTCTTATAAGCCAAAATGGTCGCTTCTGTGTAAATTCAAGGCTTTGAATGTCAGTATCACGCGAAGGTCAATATTCTCACCTAATAAACGCATTAATAATGCATTTACATTACGTGTTAGCTACTATTGGGACACAAATACACAAAACTTTTCATACTTGAAGCATCCAGGTCCGGTTTCTCGACTTGCTTTAGTTGTTTGTATCAATTACTGGACGCCAACATGTGAGTGTATATGTGCTAATGAAGTTTGTGAGCATTGGTCAATAAGATGGACATGTGCATAGGGCAGAACCAGCGCTAGTTAATATATTTGCTATGTATGCCTTCGTGCACGAAGCAAACAGGAAATGCGTGAAGATGCGTTAGATCAATTTAGATGCATACATATATGTATATGTATGACATCAGGGCACGGTAGGCAATGCTTGTTTAGGACGAGCACCATATTTATGTGTTTAATTTGTATATGTACATATTTACATCTTGGATTTTCGGAATATATGAAGGAATATTTTGCATCCTTAACTATGTTCGAATGGATAAAACGTGTATAGAGGGTAGCTCATATAAGATGAACACAAAATTTGTATATCTGGAGCGGAGCTTCCGGAGCTTTGCTAGACCTAACCCAGGTGGAAAAACTTCTCTCATTTTTGAGGTGCTGCTTTTCAAGGTTTTGTGTAAAACAAAATTGCAATTACTTGAGCGCTGGTGCATCCAAAATCTTCACCTTAGTGCTAACAAATGCGATGCGATAAGTCATCGACTTTGACAAAGTTCTAGATAGCAAAATGCAACATAGAGTATAGCAAAATCGTATCCACCGCCAATAAACAATTTGATTTCATCAGAAAATATTCGAACGAGTTCAAAGACATTTGGGTCAACAAGTCATTAAATATAAAATTTTGTGCGCGCTGCTTAAATATGCCTTCGAGCTACATAGCGACAGAATCGAATCTATCTATATCTATATATGCTAGCCACTTTATGACTTCAAATTCTTGGTTTTTGATTCATTTCTTGACGATTTTTTCTATATCCTTAGGGTCATTATTATGTTGAAATTTGATCCCATGGCAATTCTTTCTTATTTTTACCACTAGAACGAGGAGTTTTTCACAAAAACGCAAATGCTACTAATTACGAATTACCCCGTTCACTTTAATAAGTAGCTCGACTACGATTGGGGTAGTACACCCTCAAACAATGTAAAAACAACGATCGTAAGTTGCACATGGAATGGATTTGGAGGATCTCGTTTCTTAGCCCAGGAGAATTGTTGACCCCCTACATGAGGATGGACGATTCCGTAGCCTACATAACGACGAAATCTATGAACAATCCAATGACGGTGTGGTTGTGGATAAAATCTGGCTTAAAGGTTCCAGTGGGCGAGTCACCTAATTTGTACGGAAGAGGATGATGCAGCCCAGAAAGCCCCTGCCTGAGATTTAGCGATGGCTTAGACCAGGACGCCAGATGGCTTTAGGGATATTGAATTAGTAGACCTCGGCACAGATGTCTGGAGTTCCTTATTAAAGCAAGCCTAGAGCGGGTACCGGCTGTTGCGCCGTCGATGATGGTGATTTGTGTAGAAATAAAAATAAAAAATTTTAACTTATTGAATTTCAATCTGAAGCAGTCGTTAATTCGTACTTTTCCAAAAAAAAATCCTTCTATTATTTGAGAATTTTTAGGCAAATTTTTAGTTTTCCTTCTCCTTCAGGTTGTTTACAAGAGCAGTAGCTTTAATCCTTTTTTAGCGAGAAAGCTCGTGCTTCAGCTGGGGTAATCCTGGGCGTAGGAAGGTCCATTCGGATTTCAACTATTTATAATTTTGATTACAGATTGTTGACCAATTTCCAATAATTCTGCAATATCTCGGCTTGATTTAGATCCCTTTTCACTAGAAATAACTTTGATTTTTATTGCAATCACAAGTGTTCTTATTGTAACAAAATAATGTTGAATAGCTTAGTACGTGTTCAAACAATGACCATAAAAATAAATTTTACCATTAGAAGAGCGATAGGGGAAAAACATTAAAGGAATAGTTTTTGAATTTGTGCAGAATTGAATCAATGCAGTACTAGTGTTCTCTATTAAAAGAAAGAGGGAGAGAAAGAAAGATTGAAAGGATTATTCTCACATTATAGAATAAGATGATAAGATGCGCAATAATGAGATCTATATACATAAAATTGACTCATTTTTGCACCATACTGTATATGCTAATCAAGTTTGCGGGTATAGATAGATATATCTACTATGTTAGTACCACATCGCATAGCAGCCAACCACGATTGCGCCCTATCTTTCCAGTTTCTGGTAATGTGTTTTAACTCGTCCTAGGACACTAGTTGAAAAATCGACTAGTGAAAAGGCAGGGAACTATCATAATTTCTCGACGACGTACTGACGTACTGTAGATGAAGTTGTAAGTAGGCAGTTAAATTCACTTATATGGTGGCGCTTTTGATAAGCAATGGTAACAGATCGCAATTTTCACTCTGTTTTATTTTACTTTTAATTTATACATTTTTGTCTTTCTTTGCAACCCTGGATGTAATGGTGCAAAAATGGGATAATTGAAAACGTTTCATACCTTACGATGCTCCTGGCTAGAATTTACGGGAGTGATCACCCAACAAGACTGACTGACTGACTGACCACCACGGACGAATTCGTTATTTTTTTGAGGAATTTAGTCGAGAAACCAAAAGCAGCCTCGGGTATGATAGGTTTTTTTGTATTTGTTATATGAAAACATGTGAGTGGACATTTGTCCCATTAGTATCTACACGTAATGTATATGCAAATATTATGCCAGAATATAAAAGGTGTCAAATTTACCGCAATGTCGTCCGTTCTGCCCCTCTCTATGGTTCTGAGTGTCGGTCAACTATAAAAGACAAGGAACGGTGTCTTGCGGTAATGGAGACGAAGATGTTGCGTTAGACTAGTGGCGTGAACGCCTTGATCACATTTGAAATGGGATATCCGCAATCGATATGGGGTTGCACCGATTATAGGAAATTGGCGAGAGAAGCGTATTTGATGGTATCATGTAATTCGGACTAACAAGAAAACATTTACCGAGATTGGTCTCAACATCGAAGTCGATGGTAAGCCCCGAAATAACGGTGGCTGGATACGTTGGATGGGGCTCGCGACTACATCCGGATCAGGTCTTCGATAAAATCAAACGGCGCAGCTGACCCCGCTTGTGAAGGGGACAAATGCTTAAGAGAAAAAAGATGTCAGAATAATCACTTTCGCGTGCTACTGACATTCAAAGTTTTGGAATTTGCACTGAAGTGTCAATATATTAGATACAGGTTCGCGAATATCAGTGTAACTGAACTCTCCAAACGGTACTGGACCAACGAATTATTTACAGTGGTTCACCAATTCCAAGGCTAAGAGGATCAACATATGAAACAGGTTGTCTACTACTCAATAGTGCAAAGAAAAGAAAAATGAAATGAAAACTTTGAAACAAATCTGGAAACTGAAGCTGAACGCTCAAGTTGTTAAAGGATGTGTGTTTTGATATGTGAGGAGCTTTCGCTGCACGTTTGACCACTTCCACATATGTAGTTGAAAATTGAACAGTTGGGGCAAATCCACCGTCGAGAAGTGGTTTGCTAACTTTAAACGAAGCGGAATGAGGACGACGCACACAGTGAACGCCCCCACAAAATAATTTTGGATGACCGCACAGTTAAATTTATCGAGATAGCGATCGTCATTTGAGTGGACTGCACGCGGGGTACCGGCTCTAAAGCGTGTAAAGGCACAACAGTCAGCTTCCAAGGTTATGGCATCATTTTTTTGGGATGCGCTTGGTGTAATATTCACCGACTCTCTTGCGAAGCGAAAAACTATCAATAGCGGCTACTACATAGCGTTATTAGAGCGTTTGAACGATAAAATCGCAAAAAACGGCCCAATTTGAAGGAAAAGAAAGTGATGTTGCATCAAGACAATGCACCGTTTTACAAATCAATGAAAACAATGGCAAAATTGCATGAATTGGACTTTGAATTGCTTCCGCATCCACCGTATTCTCCAGATCTTGATGCCCAGCCACTTTTTCCTGTTCACAGACTTCAAGAGAATGTTCGGTGGAGAGAAATTTGCGCCGATGAAGAGGTAATCGCCAAAACTGAGGTCTGTTTTGAGAAATGGTATCGAAAAATTATATGACCATAGCGGTCATCGTCCGCTGTATTTCCCTCGAAGGCAACTATATTGTATAATAAAATCATTTTATAAAAAAACATGTTTTTTGTGTTACCACACGAACTTTTCAGCCCAACTGCTATATACACTGAACACATAATTACTATTGAAATAATAAAAACTTGTTGTTTATTTTTCGTTGGTGTGGGTATTTATTCAACTTGTTTGCACTGATGAAGGGAACAAGTGGTTCCCGAAATATCGGTATTTGCAAGAATAAATACCCACACCAACGAAAAAGAAACAAGTTTTTATTATTTCAATTAATTAATCGTTGGAAACACCGCATAATTTCACTCTGATCATAATTACTATGTTTATTCTAAATGTCCGGAAAGCTGAGTGGTTAGAGCACAAAGCTTTCGTATGAAGGTCGCGGTTCAAATCTTTGACGTCGGATACCAGTCGACTCAGCTGTGAATGAGTACCTGAGTCAAATCAGGATAATCATCTCGGGGGAGCGCAATGCCGACCACATTGCCTCTTACAGTGCACTACTGTAGTGTACCGTTACGGCCTTGAATGAAGTGCTCCAACACACTTCAAGTCATCATCATCATCAACGGTGCAACAACCGGTATCCGGTCTAGGCCTGCCTTAATAAGAAACTCCGGACATCCCGGTTTTGTGCCGAGGTCCACCAATTCGATATCCCTGAAAGCTGTCTGGATTCCTGGCCTACGCCATCGCTCCATCTTAGGCAGGGTCTGCCTCGTCTTCTTTTTCGACCATAGATATTATAGACTTTCCGGGTGGGATCATCCTCATCCATACGGATTAAGCGACCCGCCCACCGTAACCTATTGAGCCGGATTTTATCCACAACTAGACCGTCATGGTATTGCTCGTCGCTATGTAGGCTACGGAATCGTCCATCCTCATGTAGGGGGCCAAAAATTCTTCGTAGGATTTTTCTCTCGAACGCGGCCAAGAGTTCGCACTTCAAGTCCCTGATCCAATATGGATTGTTGCGCCAACGATTATTACTATTATTCTAATCAGACAGAATTAGATATCTATTATCGTGTACTTCGTACAGATGTGTCTACATAATCGAGACAGATTTGTAATAATTTTTTTTTTTTTTAAATCAAATAAGTCAAGATTTTTTTTATTTATTTGTATTTGTTTTGAATTTGTCTTGGTTGAACTGTGTCAATGATAGATTTTCACTGCCAAAACTTTAAGAAAACTACTATTTTTGACACTAGCAACACTCAGGTCGACATTCTATTTAATGAATTCGCAGTGGAACGGAAGATTTTCCACGCGGAATGTTAAATAAGCCTAAGCACTAATGATTATTTGCAACATCATTGAACATTTTGGGAGCTAGGAGTTATAAGGCTCCAACCTATTACCAGGACAGTAGAGAATATTTCGACATTTTCATCATCTCTGAAAAATTGCAACGCCTCAACCATTGTCAACATTCGTTGTGTGCCCAAGCAACAGTTAGGCAAATGGCAAAAGCTGTATATTCTACATATGACAACTTTCGGTGTATTGAGCATCTTCAGGATGCAAAAGCAATAGAAATGCTTCGACCAGCTATCAGCCAACATGACTCACTTTGTGGGGCACACATTTAAATCCTTCACAGCTAATATTGAAAATAAAATAAATTTCGAAAGTACTCATCAAGCCCTTTCATTTGATGCCCTATATGTATTACCATATTCTGTTTTGCCTGTACACAAGACACTTCGCTGATATGAAAAATTTAACTTCCAAATTTCTAAAATGCTGGCTATAAATGTTCAATGCCTACGCACACTCTTTGTGCTAAAAATGTCAGCGTACAACCTTGGGATCGAAATCTAAATATCGACATCGCAAACATTATACAACTACATTTCCGCTGACCAAGTTAGAAGAATGGGGTCGAAGGATGCAATGAATATAAGGAAGAAATATTTCCTAGAAATTCAGCATTTTACACGCAGCCCTATCTCGAGCCTACTTCTAACTGTATTACCAAGTTTTAAACAAAAATATCGTATATAATTATATTTTTTCATTTCTTGTTTTTCCTTGGTAGACAAAATACTTTTTGGCGGCCCTTATTTATTAAAATCAGATATTCAGCTACATTTATATAAGAACCGAATTTTTATTTTACTTGTTCGCAAATCATACGTGACGTACATGTGCGGGCCAGACAGATTTTCACTCAATTCTGCTTTAAAAACGACAAATGACGCACACGTGGTGCCACGACCTCAAAAGGCTGAGAAATATGTTAGGCACCCCTGTATTGTCTGACAATAAGGTATGGGCAATGAATGCGCTAGGGAGAGCCAAGATTTAAAAATGAAAAAATTAAAGTTTTTTTTTTGACTAAACTTACTACACAGGGCCTCCTGGATCAAGGAATATCTAAGTAATCCTTATCTTAGGGCAAAAATATTTTTAAACAATTTTTGAAGTCAAAGTTAGGAGGCACAAATATTAGAACGTACACGTTTCTGTTTTCGGATTTTTAAAGATGTTCATAACACAACAGAAAGCAAAATATGCCGCGCATAATCTTAGAAATTAATTCATCAAATTTTTGTGTACGTGGGCAATAATATTGGTTTGGGGAAAAAGAAATGTCGTATTTTGCCAATAGATGGTGACATTTCAACATATCTTTTGTTGTACTTATCGCATCGGATCATACTATACGGCGATTTAAAGACGACAATCTGCGCTACAAGTGTCTCTTTGACAGTGTTGTGATCGTACGTTTCAGTCTCAAGTTATAGCGCTTCAAAGATGGAATCCATCAAGCAAGAAATTCGTCATATTTTACGTTTTTACTACCTGAGAGGCAAAAATACAACGAAGGCGGCCGAAAATATTTGTGAAGTTTATGGGTCCGATACTATAACCATTCGTATAGCGAAAAAAATCATGGTCGAAGCGCAGCGAGCCGGTCTAAACCATCGCCAAGCCCGGATTGAGGGCTGCTCAACTATATGGCCAGACCCTCAATTCGGTCCTCTAATGTGAGCAACTCGACCGTTTGAAACAGGCGATTGACCAGAAGCAGCCAGAATTGGTCAATAAGAATGGTGTTGTGTTCCACCAGGACAACGCTCGGCCTCACACATTTTTGATGACCCGCTAGAAGCTACGGGAGCTCGGATGGGATGTCATCGCACCTACCGTATAGTCCGGACCTGGCACCAAGTGCTTTTGGTGCTACTAAGTTGGCCTCAAAAGAGCCTTACGAAAACTGGCTGTTTGAGTTTTTTGCAAATAAGGAGGGAGGATAATGAAGTTGCCTTCTAAATGGCAACAAGTTTGCGAACAAAACGGCGCATATTTGACTTAAATCGGATAATTTTATGTTATATAAAGCGTTAAATTTCGACCACAAATACGACATTTCTTTTCCCAAACCCAATACATGAAGTGAATGAATAGCAATTTTTTCAAGGCTAGGGAAATCTTTTTCTAAATTTTCAATAAATAATTCAGTTTAAATTTTAGTAAGTTCATTATGGCTAGAAAAATGTAAAAAGCTGGAGCAGTTTTTTCCATAAGGATACACTAGGTCTTGTCTACCCCTCTTACTTTTGGGTCTAGACACCCTTGAGAATATCATGCCAACTTTTTCCCATTTCAAAGATAATGAACAACCAATCTATTCTTCACTAAATACGCCAGACGAATTAACAGGCTTTAAGAGGTATTCTGGTTCCAGGAGGCCAGACATTGAAAGTGATCTTCAACTTTGGTAGCCAACGCACTCAATATGATGTTGACATTATCATCTTTGATTGTTCCCGCAAATACACAATCAAATCGTGAACTTTTGATAAATCTGGCAGATTTCATTTTTTGAAATAATGTCGAAAATTTATAAAACGTGATCTTGTTAGTTGCCGACAAAATTTTATTAGTCTCTCCATATTCAAAATATATAATATTCTTAGAAGTTTAAACTATATAATATATTATTTTCAATTATTTATATATTGTTTCGAATCTTTGCAGGGTGGAAAATTTAAAACATACGATAGAGCTTCTACATGGCTTTTCTGCTGCGCACCAGGTACTTCTGGTGAGCGGTGGTGAAATGCTTCAACCTGGATCGATGGTTTGCAGCTATTCTGCCGGAACAGATACCAATCCAATCTACATGTTTACAACGGAGGATCCAGTAGATAGTAAAAACAATAAAATTCCATGGCCAAGTATAGAACCTAGTAAGTTTTGAAATTCTACACACTACTATTAAAAGAAATAGACGCGGATTATAGAGACATGATTTTTTTATACTTGCTGGTGGTCTGTTTCAAAAGTATGAATTAAATTATCATCCGCAATATAGTAAACACAGAGCATGTAATATTTATATCGAAACTAACTACCCTTTGGTGATTAAGGGGGTCCTCCCGTGTGTCAGATCCAAGGAATTGAATTTTTTTTGGCATCAATTGTATCTAGATATAGTGTAGGATTCATGGGCAAAGTGATTTGTTGATATTCGGAGTTGTTCGGAAATCACAGTGTCGATTGTCATAATAAAGCTAGTATTCGCTAAAATCATAACAATTGATGCCAAGGCTTTAGATGTGATTCTTCAAGAAACCTAAGGTTTATGGACTAGGTATAACAGATTAATGGTCAGTTAAGATTTTATGGATAAAAATCACATTCTTTTCTTCTACTTTTTAAATGCGTTTTTCTCGAAACCGCAAGTTGAAAATCTGCTGCCACCATAGCCCAAATTTGTCTAAAGAAATTCTTTGAAATCTTCAGGACTCATTCAGAACATATTTCCACGGTCCACAGACTAGGATAATGGAGATTCATTCGGTAGTTTTTTTTTATTTATTAAAGAGCCCTAAAAACACCAAAATTTACAGAAAAAGTTTAACATAAGGCACCAAAATTTAGTTTTTAATATTTTTGAATAATCCTAGTTTGCGGACTGTGGTTAAGTCATGATCATCATCAACGGTGCAACAACCGGTGTCCAATCTAGGCCTGTTGTAATAAGGAAGTCCTGACATCCAAATCAATATCCCTAAAAACTATCTGGTGTCCTGACCTACGCCATCGCTCCATCTCAGGCAGGGTCTGTCTCGTCTTCTTTTTCTATCATACCATAGATATTGCCCTTGTAGATTTTCCGGGCTGGATCAGTATCGCTCATAGAGTTCTTCGTTATGTAGGCTACGGAATTGTCCATCTTCACGTAGGGGGCCAAAAATTCTTCGAAGGATTCTTCTCTTGAACGCGGCCAGGTGTTCACAGTTTTTTTGTTAAGAACCCAGGTCTCCGAGGAATACATAAGGACTGGCAAAATAATAGTCATCATAGCGTTTCGAGCGAAATAGTTTTCGTAAGTTGAAACAAGCTTTGTTGGCTGCCAACAACCGTACCCGGAGCTGTTATCGATTGTGATTTTCAACCCTAGAGACGAGAAATTTTCAACGGTCTCAAAGTTGTAGTCTGGCTTCATTAATGTGCAGCCCAAGATCTCGCGCCGCCTGCTAGATTGTACATTGTAGATTGTACATCTCGAGTTGTTCTTCCCATGATGTCGATATCGTCAGCGTAGGCCAGTAGTTGGGTGGATTTGAAGAGGATGGTGCCTCTCGCATTTACATCGGCATCGCAAATCACTTTCCCGAGAGCCAAGTTGAAGAGGACGCATGATAGAGCATCCCTTTGTCTTAGGCCGTTGTTGATGTTAAATGGTTTCGAGAGTGATTCTGCTGCTTTTATCTGGCCACGCACATTGGTCAGGGTTAGCCTAGTCAGTCTTATCAATTTTTTGGGATACCGAATTCTCTCATGGCCGTGTACAGTTTTACCCTGGCCATGCTGGCTCAGGTGGCTTTAAAGTCGATGAAAAGATGGTGCAACCGATGTCCATATTCCAACAGTTTTTCCATCGCTTGTCGCAGAGAGAAAATTGGGGGTGTAAAATTGTTTTTCACCAAATATAGTCATGTGGGGTATCAAATGAAAGGTCTCGATTAGTACTTTTCGAAGCCAGTCTTAGTTTTCAGATTAATTAGAAAGGTGGGGAGCGGGAGGGGTGGAAAATGATGATTTCTTTAACGGAGCCATTCTCAGAAACTACCCAACCGAAAAATATGAAAAAAATCATGAAGCTGCTTCTATATGGTGCCCAGGCCTCAAAATACTCTCCTATCGATATCTGTTCAAATTAATTTAATAATAGTATATTACCATATTTTTGGGGAAATTGAGTAAAACCCCCCTTAAGTTTATCCCAGAGTTATAAAAGTTAGTAGTTGTATAAAATATAATATGAAGCATATTATCCCCAAATTTGATTAAAATCATACTATTAGTAACAAAGTTACAGTAGGTCAAAATTGACTTTACCGTGTAAATGTGCTGCAACTGAATATCAATACCACACTAAAGTGGGTAGTCAGACATGCTAAATGCATATACATAACGGGCTACATCGGCTCCTGGCGACTTATGGTTTCTAAGCCGATGAATTGCACGGACTGTTTCTTCTATGCTTATTGGTGGCAGTATTTGTCTGTCGTCTTCAGTTAGCGGTACCTCCAACTCGCCGATATTTTGGTTATTGAATAGTTCATTAAAATACTCAACCCATCGCTCCAATATGCCCATTCTGTCGGAAATCAGATTTCTCCCAGGCTTCCTTTTTCCGTTCCGACTTTTTTTGCGGCTGGGGCCAAGTATCTTTGTGGCCGTATCAATGATAACGTTCTTCAGGTGGTTGTAAAGATCATTTGTTGATGCTTCATCTCCAAGATCTCTGTTGACTGCGGTTATTGCGGCATCCATTTCGCCCTTATAGGCATTGCGGAGGGCTGTGTTGTGAATGGCTTCAGTATTCACTCTCACCTGATTATCAGAAGAGATTGTAGGTGCCAACGAGGTAATGGTCCGAGTCTATATTGGCCCCCCTATATGTTCTGACATTCATCAAGGCTGCGAGGGGCAGCGTTCAATCAGCACGTGGTCAATTTGGTTGAAAGTGGTCCCGTGTGGAGAGGCCCACGTATGTTTGTGCACCGCTTTCCGCGGGAGTATTTCTAATAATTTCGGGTGACAATATCGTGTTTCTTTTCTTAGCCGATTTTGTTGTTTGCAAGATCCAGCCAGTTCTTTATGTGTGATACGACGGTTGTCCCAAAAGTATCGGGCCTAACAAAGAAAACACAAATTTTTAAAAAAATATAATTATTTTTCAACGTAATCTCTTTCTATTTCTATTTATTTTTTCAATCGATATTTAATATGTTAAGTTTGATGTCCTTTTTATAAGAAGAACTGACTTGCTCCTCAAAATAGCCATTAACTGCCAACATCACTTCTTCATCTTCTGAAAATCTTTGACCACTGAGGCTTTTTTTCAAGTTTGGGGGCAGAAAATAATCCGAGGGGCTAAATCTAGAGAATCAATCCATTAATTTTGGCCATTGCAATAACAGATTTGTGAGTTGGTGCATTGCGTTGATAAAACAATGCTTTCTTCTTTGACAAATCAGGAGGTTTTTGTCTAATTTCTTCACTCAAAGGCTACAATTCTTTGGCATATTACTCGCCGTTGATTTCCTTTTTCAAAATAGTCAATGCAAATTATCCCAAAAACCCGACGCTATGATCTATCTTGTCTGGAGATGAAACGCTCTTCGCAGCGTCTGATGAGTTGTCTCTCCCCTGGTACGAAATCGTAGCCGTCTTCGTCTTTTCATTTTTGAACTTTGAGTGTTAACCGAAAAAGAGGAGTCCGTGGACCATAGAGAGTCGGAGCAAGTTGCTCTCCATTTGGTCCGGTCCGACATTAAATGGATGTGGACTTAGGACTCCTCAATCCCCAAAAAGAAACTTTTATACTGAGGCTTTTAAAATAAAAGTATTGTATCACATAACGATGGCCAATTTTATCATTTTCACAAATCGTAAACAAAATGGCCTCTTCAAGTTTGAATTGGGACGCCGAAATTTTAAATGAAAGATTTGACTTTGAAGATATTTTCCTTTATTGGCTATTAGTATTTTGAAATGTATACCAATACGTATTTGTATTATCTTCAAAAAAGATAAAACACTGAAGATGGGGACGATGGGTCTCCGAAATACGTATTTGTATACATTTCAAATACTATTAGCCAATAAAAGAAAATATTTTCAAAGTCAAATCTTTCACATATGCTCCATAGAGTGTGTACTTTCTAATACAGTGATATTTTTGTCAAACTGGTACTTTTGGGATCACTCTTGTATCCTATTGGCTCATTATTACTAGAGCTGCCACAGTTCGCTGCGAGTAAGTTAGCCTGAAATGTTCTATTGAGGATTTCGTTTTCCTACTCTAGTTCTGTGCTGTACAACTGATTTTGTAATTGATGAGTTTACATAGGTTTCAAAATGAAAGTTGACAAAGAGCATCGGCTTCATACTTCAGTTTTTCGTTTCTAAAAAGCAAGAATGCCGATCAAGCCGGCCGAAAGCTGTTGATTTCGACGTTAAGGGTGCATTTCGGATGATCTGCTGAAATTGGCGAAGACCGTATAAAAATATTAGTCGCTAAATTGTGGGCGATCAAAACAAGTGGACAAAAATAGCTGGTTAGTCTTAACTTGTTAAAAAAAAGGAAATTTTCTTGACACACATCCTATAGTTTTGTTTTTGCATGTATGTATGTAATTGTGTGGTAATCAATATACGCCATTAAGTCTTCTGGACAATGGAAACAACTCGTTATAGGTTCTGTGCGATTACACTTCAATCGACTGAGGGCAGAATCGCTGCTTAATTACCAGATTAGCAAATTTGCTAAATTATTGCCCCAATAATAATACAATTTCAATTTTAGAGAAATTCTAATTTCAGGATACCTCGCCATTCAAATGACATACTTAGTTCTATAGTTCGGCGCTTCGGATGTAAAGCCTTTGTGCTCATCTTATGTGAGAAATCTATGCACATTTTTCCATTCCTCCGTAGTTAAGAAAGCAAAATATTTCTTCACATATTGCCGAATTCCAAGATGCAAGTATCGAGCCATTTTATTTGATATTAAATTTACACCCTCTTTTCGTATATATGAGGAGCCCCTCCCGCAGATAGACGGATAGGAGACATTGAATCGATTTTAATAAGGTTTTGTTTCACACGAAAACTTAAAAAGAGTAATCTGTGAAAAACCTCAATGCATGGAGCATTATGAACCTGTGTGAATGAACTTTGATGCGGGCACAATATAGTCTAGGCGAAAAGGGGTTTCCTGAATTTCCTACATGAACTTCATTCGACCTTATTAAAATCGGTTCACTGTCTGTCTGTCTGTCACACGCACTTTTTACCAAAACGGCTAAGCCCATCCAAGCGAAATTTGGAGGGCATATGGGAACTATGAAATTCTATGCATACAGTTACATAAATTTACGTGGAGTTTAAAGGGGGGTGTAATTTTTTTTTTATCGAATATGCCACCTTTCGTGTACTTCGATTAGTACTTTTCGAAACTACTTTGGTGGTGAATTGTAAAGTGTGCGAGTAAGAAGTCAAAATGAGGATTTGAATTGTTTTGATTACGTTATCAAACTGTAGCATATACTAATCAATAGAACACGTTCAGAAAACGCATTAGTCATAAACACGACACAATAAAATCTCTCTCCAATTTGCAAATTTGAATTGGGCCAAGTTCGTCTGTTTACCCATGACAATCTACTATACTCTCACATTATTCGAGTGTACGCGCTTTCATATTGTTTATCATGCCGGGTAGACGAAGCAATCAGAAAATGTTTGCTAGACAGTTTGATAAGAAAACACGATGATAACACACCACGCACCATGGAAGTGGGTCACATATTTGTATGACAAGGGCGAGATGTGGTTTCTTGATCTCAGAATACGCCATAGGCTTATGGAGGTATTTGACTATTTCAAAATATATTTGCAGACGTCTACGGAGCCCATGCATCTGAATCTACAAAGAAAATGTTTCGCATGTCGAGCTCTAGGTACAATTAATTATGAGAATACTTAATTATTATCAACTAGCGCACTTGTAACAACCAAAATTTAATTTTTAACGAAAACGTACAGAAATGAAAGTTCTGAATTAACAACTCTCAGCGGATGTTTCAATCCTATTTTTTTTTACAGAGTTTCGCTCATTTTATTTGGTCTGTTTTTTGGCTTCTGCTGACTTGACAATAATATTTATATTTACAAAGTTCATTTATAAATATGAAATTTTTCACAAGTGAATAGAAAGTCATATTCGCACACGATAAAGAAATGCATCTACAATTCTCTCAATAATTAATTGCGATTTTTAATTAAATGACCTACCCCATAGCTATTTGATTACTTGTCATTGTTTTCGAGCAGACTCGTATTTGGTCTTACTTATAAACGGCTAACTGCAGTCATTGCCTTATCTCTGATTTTCCAAAAATAAATACCTTGAAGTCGATTGACGCTTCATTGCTTTGAAGGAATTGACAATACGACTTGACCATGTCTCATTCATAATATTTTTGCAGCCGCTTCATTCCATTTATATTTTGATGTGTGAATAACCTGTAGCTGCAAATGCAAAAGCTCAAAATCGGTGCTGCGATCATTTCTTTTATGCTTGCACGATTTTGACTAGCAAATTTACTTCTAGGAAAAAACAAACCATTTGATGCATGTATATATATACATATATGTTATCTTGCGGATGAATAACTAACATTTGGCGAGCGACATTTCTCTGCTCGTTTGCCTGTGTGATATTCATTTTACATTTCAATTGATCAAAGATTGTTCCGTGGCACGTACACATAATACGGGACAATTTCACAAATCAGAGACTTGGTGTCACTGTTTACTTTGTTTACAAAAGATGATTGGCTCAGGATCAAAATGCTGTGATCACCATAGGGAATCAATTAGTTATGAAATGAGAGGGTTGACTAAGTTGCTCTACTTGTATTTCCAATGTTATGGGGAAAACACTTGGAAGGTCATGGACGTAGCAAATGAGGTACTTCCAAGGCCTTACGATAAATGATTCTTTCGTTTTATTTGTAAAAGTTATCGACTTTCCAGTAGGCAGATTCGAATCTTAACTCACCTAAAGAAAGTTAAATGTGATGTAATTAAAGGATTTAAATTGAATTTTCAGTTGTTTTAGACGTGGATCTCAAGGATCAAGTTGAAAGATGCTTAGCCCTACCAGCAACATATGCAACAGTGGTACAACGAGCCCAACTCTCGCAGCAAATTTTCGACTTGGCTCGAGAGGAAGAATCGATTTGTGAAAGACTTGTTCATGAGCAACATCTGCAACAACAAGGCTGGTCAGCAGTTATAGCGAACATGGAAGATTTGGTTACCGATTTCAAAGAACGATATAAACACTTCACGGAAGCATTCGAGGTCTATATGGGCCAACGAGGCGCGCTGTGCGAAGCTTTGAAGACTTTTGAAATTGACGTTGAGGTTCTAGGACGTATTCCTGTCTTACCTAATTTATTGAAAGGAGTGGAATACGATTCGCATGGATTCGATGAAATATCTGAAAAAGACGTTTCTGAAGAGGTATCACATTCGAGAAATGAGGAATTGTTAGCCATGGCCAGGGCGAAAACAGTTTCTAAATCTGAAGAACTAGCGGTAGTGAAGAGTGAACAAGAAAATCGAAGTTTGAAGTCGGAAGGAAGTCTTTCACATTCATCACAACTTCAAATTAGTTTACTGCAATGGATGTCATTGAAGGATAATCATTTAGCCCTAAAATCGATGTCGGAAGAATGCCTTCGTGGTATGGAAATGTTGGAAGATAGAAAAGTTCAACTCCTTAGAACTGATATTGCCAATATTCTCAAAATGGCTGAACAGGTAAAGTAATTTGTTAATTCACAATTGGATACTATACGACTCAGTTACGAAATGATTGGATGAAAGTAGAAATGATTGTCGTATGATTCAAAATAAATGTATTATTAAATTTCACTTTAACTTGAATGAAACAAAAATTTCTAGGAGGAAATAAAAGAAATTAAAGGTCTAGAAGATCGGCTGTGTGGTCTTGAAAAACTTATGTTTGATCTCAAGAAAATTGTCCAGGAACAACGTGAATTGGCTACTGCTTTTCAACAGGTAAAATTTCCTTTCTCTTCGAATGAAAATGATTTGTATTTTGGCATTGAAAATAACGATTTCATTTACAGAATCAAAACCGTGCCAGCAATCTGGGCGATCCATCAATCCTTCCTGATTTGTGTGCTTCGCATCGAAGCCAATTGTTAGTTATGCTACAAAGCCAAAGAAAAATTCGCGATATACGTCGGCGCATTTCAAAAGCGAAAGAAGAATTGTCCGACAATCTTTATAAAAGACTAAAGTGAGTACTACAGATAAGGCCTATACAGACCATTAAGTAAGTTTGAACTGATGTAGTTTATGGAATTGAGAACTTTTTGGTAGTGATATGTGTATACAGTCCACGCCCCAAAAAACCACACCCACTTGTATCACGGATATCTTAATTTCGAGTGTGATCAAAACGTGTCACGCCAATAATCCAATGCAATATCTTCGTATCCATTACCGCAAGATGCCGTCCATTGTTTTTTATAGCTGACTAACACTTGAAACAATAGTGGGTGACGACAGTGCGGTCATATTAGATTTGAGACGTTCGCCAGTTGTGGAATGCCACTTCCTCCAGGTTGCGCTAATGCGTGAAGAAATTTCATAACGCAGTTCTCCATTGGCTTGTAAATAGGTCAAAACGCTTTATTTTTCTATATTGGAACTGTGGTACTTTCTTGCTAGTCAGATGATGTTTTATATTGCTCATCCGCATCCGATTGAAGAATTCATTGCGTCACAGTTTTGGGTCTCAGCTCTTAACTTTCCAGAGATCAGATGCGATGTCGTCAGGTCCTGTTGCTTTCCCCCATTTCATTCGTTTGACTGCTTCTTACGTCTATGGTTTTACGTGGGTACCTATCTCGGGCACTTAATCGCACTTTCTTTTTAAGACACAATGATTTTGTGACCACAATCAGAGCCCCGCTCCGGCGAGCTACAACTGTACTAGTCTATACCGATTGCATGGCTCAGCATTCATACTGGTGGATGAAAGACAAATTAAATCTCTACCCAACTAAGGAGTACCACACCCGTGTTGAAAGGCTACACCACGTCGAGGCCCGAGATTTCTCGCTTGAACGTAACCAACAACCCCTATGAAGCTCTCACTAGGGGGCCAACCGCAATAACCGAGCTGAACGCACATACAACAGGAATTCTCCTGAAATATGTGAATTCAGGGGCTATCCCGGTTCCCATGGTACCAGTAAACCCCAGGTAAGGTTTCGTGACATATTGCTACTTCAATGAGTCCCCCTGCAGACTTGAGCCTGATCTCCCTAATTAGGCCTTGGGAGCATTCGCTTACTGCATCACGGCCCGCAAACCAATACGATACAACGTCTCCTGGTGCCACTATGAAGGTTCTCCTCGGCCCCTTGGTTCTGGTTCGGCCTCATCTTCCTCACCGCCACCTCTGCGCACCACTTGGGGTGACAGGTGGAATTGCTCCAAATGTCGGCAATGCAAGATGAACAAATTCTTCTGTTGAAATTTGCTCCATCTTGGGTCGACGGTTGGTAAGCAAAATACCGTTTTTATCATTAACGCAACAGAAGTGCTTGGTATTCTGTGTGCGAGTCGATACAGATCGCAAGTGTCTAGTTTATCGCAAAGATCTTTGTAATGGACCGTTCAGGAGGCAGCGATCACTTTCTTTACTTCCCGGTTGGCATTCTTATAAATTGAACAATTGGCCAGTGTTTTATCACTGAAAAAGCTGTTTTATCGGTCCCTTATTCGCAAGACGGCGATCAGCGGTCGATGTTGAGGGTCGTTGGTTTCATAGGGAGCGGTGATAAAATGTCGGCGTCTTATGAGAATATAGTCGATTTGCGTGTTACTGTTCCCACTACAAAATGTAGGAAGATGAGGCAATCGTTTGATGAAATATGCATTCATAAGTACAAGGTCATGGGTGTCCGTAAAATCGATTATACGCTCGTCACCCTCACTGCGAGCTCTAAACTCTTTTCTCCCTTGGCACCTGTTACCGGCTGCCTTTTCACCACATGACCATTAAGGTCGCCAGCGAGCACGTTGCAGGTTTTGCATCGAAGTGTTGCCAGGCATCCTTCTCGGCATCAGGTTGACTGTCTGGAGCGTAGACGGTGAAGAAGCGAATAGTGCGATCAGCTGATATAATGGTGAGCTTCATCAGTTGCCCGGATAACCGAGTGGTTAGAGTACAAGGTAGTCTTACGGAAGGTCTTGGTTCAAATCTCACTAGTGGCAGTGGAATTTGTATCATGATTTGATGTCGGATACCAGTCGACTCAACTGTGAATGAGTATCTGAGTCAAAACACGGTAATAATCTCGGGCGAGCGCAATGCTCACCACATCGTGTCCAACATTGTACTGAAGGGCACCGTTACGGTCTTGAATCAAATGCTCTAACATACGTCAAGGGCCTGGTCCCATTGAATTGTTGCGCCAACGATTATTATTATTCATCAGCCGGTCATCAAATCGTTCGATTTCCTTAATGCCGTCACGGAAATCCTTAGAGATGGCAATACCAACACTGTATTGAGTGTGTGGGCTACCAATAGACAATTTTATAGTCATTTTTACCATGTTCGCGTTCTATATTGCAGCTTTTGGCAACAAACCATCGCGCTTCTTATAAAGCGCAGTTATCAATGCGCCTTTTCCGAGTTCTTCGATGTTTTCTGTGATGGTGCCAATATTTAGCGTGATTTGGTTTGATTAGTTCGTCCTGGCGCGGTCCATGCATCAGAAACTCTTGCACATTTCTGCTTTTAACGACATTGGATGCATTTGCTTAGTCCGCCTGTCCCGTGTCACCAAGGAAAATCAGGTAGGATTTGGCATAGTGGAATAACTACCTATACTTTGTCTCTTTCCCTGCTCTCACCACCCGCCTCCTTTACCTTGGCTTGGGGCCAGCATGCTACGTAAATAGCATGTCGGGGTTTAAATGCGATTTCTCATAAGTTTCCTTATGATTTTGATGAAAACAAAACCTGATTAAAATCGATTCATTGTCCGTTTGTGTGTTGCACGCACTTTTCTCAGAAAGAGTTACACCTATTGACACGAAATTTGGTAGAAGGATTAGAATTGTGAATTGTCCTCTACACATGCGGTGAATTACATTGCTGCACGTTGAATTTTAAGGGGGTTGCTTTACACGTACAAAATGAATGCATTTTTTACCGAATATAGCCATGTGGAGCATCACATGAAATGTCTCGATTAGTATCTTCGTAAGCAGATATTTGTTTTGACATTGTTGCAAATGGGGGAGTGCGGGGACCGAAAGGTCCCATTACTTCAAGGATCCCTTCTCAGAAACTATCGAACCAAACAATTTGAAAAAACAGTATAGTGTCCAATGCACATGGTATCTAGGCTTCTTCATTATGATAACTGCTCAGATTAACTTTATAATAGTATATTTTAATATTTTGAAAATTTACTGCGAACCTCAGACAGAACAGACTTAACACTGTTAAGTCACTCTAAACAAAACCTTTCATACCTGAAGCGCCGAGTTTCCGGCGTCCGATTTGTTTATTTCTGTCATAAGACTTTTACTAAATATAGTTGTAGAATCTTGTGATTCTTTTCATTATTTACTAGAAATATCGCTACACTATTCAAAAACATCTATGCTTTTGTTTGAGACAACTCTTCGACGACGTCGAGGGCTTTTTAGTGTTGCAGGCGCGGTTTAAAAAAAACATTTGTGAAGGCGCAATTATCTTCCATAGTTCTTTTGCAATTTACAAAAATAGGCTTGAATTTTCGGCTCAAAAGAGAATGACTCCCTTAATAACTTAATTTGTCACAGTGAGTTAACGAGGAGCGTTTTTTCTTAAACTATGCAACCAGCGAGTTAAAACTAATTCTTCAAAATAGTTTAGCCCTTATTAGTTCCACTTATATCTTCTTCTTCGTCCTTTGTCTCCATTTACAGCGAGGTCGGCTGATATGTATCAAGTTGGCCTCTTCTCGTCCGTAGGTTTGGCTCGACTGGAGTCGGGCAGTTTTCAGGTCTTTTAGGGTGTCAAGCTATCATAAATGCATTTTGATAGTTTTCCATAAACTTGGACAATTACAGAACGATCGACGCTACGGTCTCATCGAAGTCGCTGTAGAACCTCTTTTCTTCAGATTTAGCCGTGGACCATGTTAAATGAGACGATGAACCTAAATTGTGCTTAAGTTTCATTATAATAATAATGTGCCACAGAATCGACATACAAAAAACATCCTTAATTGGAAGCAATATTCGATCCTGCGACACGGAGGCAAGGAACTGAAGTTCAACCCACTCCTTCTATAGATATAAATTTTGCAATAGCATAGATGTTAGATAATATTAAGATATTGCTTTGTTTTGAATGCAAACTGTAATTCGATTTCCAATTTTTCTTCTCAGATATATTGTCCACATAGAAAACACTATGTTGGAACTGGCTAACAATTTGTTATTCTATCATCGTTGTTTAAGACGAATCGACAGTCACCTAAGTGTTATAAAGCAAATTCACGAGGCACCCACAATTTATGTGACCGCTGTGATGGAGGTGGTGCAGAGGCGCTCGTACTCAACGGCGTTTAGTTCTTGGGCTTCCAGTTTAGCCAGTGATCTATTGAATATTTATAAGGACGAAATAACACGGCGACAAGAATTTGATATTATGTTTCGCGGTCATTTTTTGGGATCATTGTTCCCTGGCTTAACAGACATGCCACCTGAATTTGCCACGGAAATCCCAGCTCCTTTCGATGAATGCTTACCAGATTTGACAAAAAATGGTAAATGATGCAATTCTATTTTTGGCTTCCAATAAATTATTTTATTGCTTTAATTGATTTGCAGATCTGGAAACTTTATCAACATATATGCCAGATATAACTTCGAACTTTCCCCTTTCGCCTGTAAACCCTGTGATAGAATTTTTCAATTCCAGGTAAGTGTAGAGTGAAGTTTTGCAATAGAATATAGCTAGAAGTTTGATAGTAACTTTCTTTTTAGATCTGGAAATAGGAGTACACAAGATAAAAGTTGCTTATCAGGCAAACTGCAGTCTATCGAAGGTCCGCAGGTATTGCCCCGGCCTATTGATATATATTCCCATTTGAAGGAGTGAGTATAAAAACGAAATATCATCGCAGCGAATTATATTTTACATCTTTGATTCTCAACAGTGGGTTTGAATCTGAAACTGATACAGAAGAATTCGAGAAAGTGGGCCAAAGTCCTAATGAGCGGAAATTATCAGCAGCTGCAACAGCCGTGACTATCGCTACTTCAACAAGTCAGTTGAAAGTGGAGACTGTGACCATAAGTACAACCACTGAGCGGGTCGAAATGCAAACGGCGCAGACTTCCACTGAGGTAAATATTGATTAACCATCGATAGATCTTATAATAAAATATAAGTTAGTGTATAAAACAATTTTTTTGCCAATATTAAAAGATGAAAAAGAAATCATCGCGTCTGAATACACTCCCCATATCTTCGAGGACAAATGAATTAATGTTGCCAGCTATCCCTGAAAGTGATTCCACTGAAACCTCTCCCCACTCCCTTACTCAGTTCGAAGATAGTAGAAGATCCCCTGATCCTTTACAAAATCCCTCAACAAATACATTTCCTTTATTACTGGGCCACCAACATCCGCAGCAGCATTTGCATACTCAACAAGGACCCTCTAGATCGCCATCTTCACCATCTAATCAGGCGGCCAACAATGTATTACTAATTGATAATGAATTTATTAATTCGGAATTTTATATCGATGAATCTCTACCGTCAAGCCTGAAAGGCGACAATGGATACAGTGAGGATGGAGATAGTGACTCTTTCGACCGGCACTGTGGTGATGAAGAGTATGAGAATAACCAAAATGTGGACACATCCTTTTCATATCAATACAAGAATAGAAGCGAGGATAATTCATGTCCCCTGGACGCTTCGTTAACCAACAATAGTCGCGAGTCATTGGAGACAGTAATTAGTTTACTTCAGGTATCAGACTATATACATATATATGTAATTGCATATTCTCAAGTATTCTTAAATACACTCTATTTAATCATTTAGTATGTAATGATAAAATTTGATATTCTATAAACGGAGTTGATGTTGCATTTATCGCATAGTCTAAAGCTTATCAAGAGCTTCCGTTAGTATTTTGTGTTCAATTTATCTACACTTGGGCACGCACTTCTGTTAATTTTTGGAATGCCATTGCTATTTTGTAGCATGACCGTTAGAAACTATGATCAGATGTTGTATGCTATATTATCAGCTGACATGTGGAAACGTCCAGTTTACACTTTTGAAAAGCATTTTGGATTAACTTATGTTTTGTAGTTTAATCGTAATTGATATCGAATTAATTTTGAAATTTCTATTTACTAGTTCTCACCAAAAGTTGGTCATAGCGCAAACTTAAAATTTAATTAACAGCGAAAATGATAGAAGTACAACCTGCATTCTAGCTCATCGGCAATGTTTAGCGAAAATGACGTTTTCGCTTTTCTGCAAAGTGCATATGATGGAACATATCCCAGTAAAGCACTTTTCCGACGGGCATTAAAATTTCGACCCAACTCCTTAAATGTGAACATATTCAATTCATGCACTCTCAACAATTTTAATGATCATCATGCCACCGAATGAAGCAAGTGCTCACTTAAATACCGGACTTCACCATTAAATTCATTCCTATTTAGGGAGTTACAGCTCTATCAAATCAAAACAATATTTGGAAATTGTGTTTTATTTTTATTTAAGTTTTAACATAGTTACAGCTTTGAAACAGTAGTTTTCTATTGATATTCCAGCATTGGTGGCCCATAAACAAATCGGTTGAATTGTCATCTCCTAATTCCTCACATCCATTGAACATGTCCATACAAACTTTCCTATCCCACCCGTGGTTCAAACAGTTTGTTATATTTCTTTCAAAAATTAAACACTTATTAACGAATAAAAGTGTATATTTAGTCTAATGTTTGCTCAATAATATATATCTTTTGCAGGATAATTTGGGTTCAACGACATTAGAGGTGGAGCGGTTGAAAGCCTTACTAAAATCGATGTCACAATTATCGTTGGAAGCTTTAACTTTGCTACGATCGGAAATGCAACGAACCAAATGCGAGACTGAGTCTTGCAATCGCGAAATGCAAGATGAGATAAAGCATTTGCATGAACGATGGTTCACTATGAAAAGTGAATGTGAGGCCAAGGAGGCGGAAAATAATAGACTTATTGCCGAGCAGCATGACATGGCTATCAAAGAACTCTGCTCGACTCTCAAGAAGAAGCAGGATGAATTCATTACCTTAGAAGGTAACTACAAGGAACTCGAAACAAAATTGACAAAGGATGCTGAGGAGTTCGAAACGAGAGAGATTACTTTGAAGGAAGAAATTGCGAGGATGAATGCGAGAATTTGTGAACTGGAGACACAGCTGCAAAACGCGGAAATCGAAAAAGAACGAGCGGTAGCCGACTGTCGCGACAAGATAATTCACGAACATAAAACAGAAATAGAATCTCTTCGTTGCCGCTTTAAACTAATGACAAATATGGAACGGTCGCCATCCGACATAAGCCTCGAAAAGATCGAACGACCTGACGTAATTGATATCATGAGTCATGAATCGATAATACAGCAACTCCGTGAAGATTTCGAAAACGAGAAGACACGAGCTATCGAAGCAGCCATTGAGAAGGAGCGCCTGAAATGGGCGGAGAATCAAAAATCTGCCTCATCGAGTAGCATTAGTCCCGATGCATTCCGAAAGATAATTGAAGAGAAAGAGCGACAACTTGATGTTATGCGGGAACGTGATTTGATATTGTCAAAGGAAAATGCGCAATTAAAAGTAAAAATCGAAGCGCTCGCAAACGAAGAGGAAAGTGATAGGGTGTATCTAAAGGATCAAATAGACATTTTGAATAGAGACAAAGTGCGCATGGAGTCCGAATTGCGTGCTGAGAAGATGCGTCGATTGGAAATGGAATCATCGGTTGCGACTATGAAATTGTAAGTATATCAAATGATTCATATATTCCAATTGTTTTTCTTAATTCATTCAATGATTTTTTTCTGCCAAATTCACATCGAATAAAAAGTCCATGCGTAATGGAATCCGGGTAATTTTTTTATTTACTATAATAACATGTGGTGATCAAAAGATCATCCCGAGTGATAGGAGTCAATCAAGAGAGGAAAGCTATTCCAAAAACCTAGACATTTGGCGAAATTGGCCGTGAAAGTTCGCCCGCAAATATTGAAGCTCCACTGAAATGTCCAATGAAAATGCCCTGGCATGCCTCTGTGTTAGCCAAGCACGAGGAATCTTTGGGAACAGAGGAGGAGGCCGTCCTTTTGAACACTTCAGGTGAAAATTAATGAAGAGAATATCGTGCGAACTTGGCGAATAAAAAAGGATAAAACTGGAAAATAAAAAAAGGCGACCGTATGTGGGGAGCCGTAAAACTCGGAACCTATATGCCACGATCAACAGGGGGACCCACGATGGATCACATCCTCAATCGATGCTTCTCCGACCTCAAATGTTTATGAGGCATCGCCTTTTGGATATAAATAATAATAATAAAATAAGCGCTCTAAATGTATTCGCTATCCCTTCACTGACAGATACATTAGGAATATTTCGGTAGTCCATACATCGGACAAACATCAAAACTCTGCATACAAGCAAGGGCACTTAATAGTTCTGCTTGCGGCACGTGTTGTGACCGGCAAGTTCTACTGATCGCCATATACCGCACAAGAAGCCTGGGTTGGTGTTAGTTGACAAGAGCAGTCTTTTGCGTGTATTATTGATGCTGTTATACTCCAAAATAACATTGAACGGAAATACGTGTATAACTATTTTTATTGGAGACGTATTTGCGACCGTCAATGTTCCTAAAGGCGGTCATCGACGATCCGGCAAGCCTGTCAATTACGCCTGAACAGTCGATAGTCCATTCGGCCGCCTATCGGACTAAAAATATTACCGAAGAACCGACAAGCCAGACGGCACCATCAGTTCAACTCTGACCGTGAAAAAGAGGTCGAGCCCAAATTTGAGATATTCTTATGTTTGAGTGATGAAGATGCGCATGAAAGTTTCGCTCACTCAGCGACCATCGCGTCGGTCAGGCGCATTCATGCGCACAAGTACAGGTTTGCTTGATCTCCTTTCCAGCCGGATGAATGAATCAATCGTTTCGCAATTGCTTCGATTTCGCCAACCCTTGAGTCTACTCGCCTCTTTTGTGGTGAGTCGCAGCACTTACACGAATGGACTGAGTTGTAGATTTGAGTCGGTTCACTCATGACTTACCCATTTCTAGTTCTGTGTGCGTGGCGGCTCTTTGTCCATTTTATCGGTTTATTCATTATAGTTTATTCCCTAGTAGCCTGAGGTAAATTTCAAAGCTCTGTAGGCGGCTTGCTTAGTTTTGAATAAAGGCTTCAACTGGGGATTGCACAATGAACACTTTTGTTCCGAAATCTGCTGGCTTTTTGCTGAATGGTTCTAGTTATTTTGTCAATATTTACTTCTGGACTAATCTCTGACTTTCAGCTTTAGGTGAACTCGCTAGTTCTGTCTCGACAGCTGAAACTTTGGCTTTGCGCAGCAATGCTGCCTCATGTTCATGAGTCAGAGATTATATCAAACTGTGACGATACTCTCGATATTAGCTATTTCATGTCATTATTTCATCTATGATGAAAACATATTAGCTTGATTAGTTATTGACTGACGAGAACGGTATGAATCTAACTTTATCCTCTGGATTCCTTCCTTCTTCTTACAGTGGGAATGGGAAATGATATTCCAATTAAATCTCAAAGTCTGGCGATCTTCATCATCACATTTGATGTGTTCTTTATGTTCGAAATTTATTGAACACGTCTTATTATCACAAATAAAACTAAACGTTGGCGAATTTTTGATTCACTATTTTTTTGCTTACACTAGGCCTAGGCACTTTCGTCAATATTCGGTAAATATCGTTATCGTTAAGTTTGACGATTTCGTTTTTAGTGATATTCACTTTTTTATCAATTTTGAACATTTGCGTAAACTGCTTTTGCTAAAATATCTGAAACATTTTCGATTGAATTCCTAGACCTAGACTTCTGGCTTTCCAGTCAAAAAATAGTATTGAACGAGGCAGAATTTTTTTGACTTTTTGCTACCTGAATACTGTTATTAATCATGCGGAATTATGAATTCTATGCTAATTTTTAATTTTTGAATAGCTAATTAGAACATTGTCCAAGATTCCCAACGACATGAAATTTGTCCTCATTTTGTTTATTATAAAAATAATTAGAGTTTTCCGTAATAAGAATTTACTCCCCATACCATGATCGACGCATGGTTCAGTCTTGAGGCGTCCTTCGCACGCAGATTTCTTTTCTCATTTGAAATAATGACATGCCAATTTTACATCCAAGCCATATGTTTTTTTAAATAGTTCAATGTGACAGCTTTGTGAGAAGACGCAGGCTGGGGTTTTATGCTGGCTTAGAATCGAGTCGATGTCTGTCTATCTGTCACACCTGATTTATTTGGTAATGGCTAGACCGATTGTCACGAAAATTGTGTGCCGTTTTGTGTTAAGTTTAAGGGGGTATGCATATGGGATATCGAATGAAAGGGTTCAATTAGTACTTTTCGAAACTGGTCCCATATTTGATAACAGGTGAAACATAGGGGAGTGAGGGCTCAAAATATGACCATCAAAAAGTGTAACAGGTCTCATTCTCAGTACCTATTCAATCGATCTATTAAATCGGCGACAAATCGCATGATTTGGAAATCCAGTTTCTTTTAAAACGGCGATTTTGTTTGTTTCCACTTCTAGGAGGTTTCTCTTGCCATTTTTAAATTCCGCTTTTTGCAATTGAATTTATTAGCCTGAAATAATCTCAAGAAATTAGTTTTTCCGAAATATTTACAAAACACTGAGAATTGAAGAGGGCTCACCGACAGGACGCTTAAAATAGCACTGCGGCTAACCAATTTCGCGCTATAAAAATGACATCGAAAATGCGCATATTGAAACTGGAAAACCGTTATATTCTCAATTTCGTTATTGCACTCATCATATGAAAGATAGGATTCAGAACATAATGTTACATAATTAAAATTTTGTGTGCCTGCGTTTTACCGTTACTTTTTAAGGTTTTGTGTATAATAAAACCTTATTAAAACACTGTCTGTCTGTCTCAGAAACGATTGATACGAAATTTGAAGGTGAGACCTGTGCAGGGATCCAAAAAGCGTCAATTACTTCAGGGTTCCATTCTCAGAAACCACCCAACCCAAATACCTGACAAGAAATATGGTCATCCATGCACATTGTATCAAGGCCTCAAAATACTTTCCATACCGATACCAGTTTAAATACAAGTTAAAAATAGTATATTACCACATATATTATAAATATATTTTTTAGATATTGCCTGAGAACCCCCCTTAAGTTTATCCTAGGATCATCAACGAAATAGTAGCAATATAGGCTATATTATAGAGCATAATAATGCTAAGTTTGGTGGAAATAACGCTATTACTAACGAAGTTAGTGTAACGGTACACTACAGAACACTGTAGGAGGCAAATGTTGTCAGCATTGCGCTCGCCCGATATTATTACCCTGATTTGACTCAGGTACTCATTCACAGCTGAGTCGACTGGTATCCGACGTTAAATCACGATATAAATCCCACTGCCGCCAGCGAGATTTGAACCGCAACCTCCCGTACGACAGCCTTGTGCTTTAACCACTCAGCTATCCGGACACACATATACATATATTAAAATATATATGCATATATGCAAAAGGGGGGTGAAATTTTTTTTTTCACCAAATACATTCATATGGGGTATTAAATGAAAGTTCTCGATTAGTACTCCCCGAAGACGGTCTTTGTGTTGACATTTGTTGGAAAGGTGGGGAGTGCGGGGGATGGAAGTGGATCATCTCTTTAACGGACCCAGTCATCTAGGCTCCGAAATATCCTCTATATCAATATCCTTTCAAATAAAGTTAATAATAGTATATTACTATAATTTTTAGTAATTGGCTGCAAAACCCCCGTTAAGTTCATCCTAACACCATCAATCTAGGTTAAGACAGAGAGAATGATCCTGATAAGTTTGGTGGAAATCGCACTAGTACTAACAAAGTTATAATAGGTCAAAATTGTCGTGTTCAAGACTATGAATGTCGATATCACCCGCACATAATATACTCATATGTATGTACTGTATGTACTACGTATCACTGGGGCAAATGCACACTCAAATGTGTTTATATAAGAAATACACAAAACCTTTGATACTTGAAGCGTCCAGCTCCCGATTTCCCGACTTGTTTGTTTTCTAGCTTTACCAGAGATTTTTGGAAAGTTAGTGTGATGCAATCGCCTTTTGAATGATAGCAATTTGCATTTCAACATTAATATCGTGTACTTTTCCCATTCTTGGGACGTCTTCATAAATATGGGGTAATAAAAGCAATAATCAATGTGAGTAAAGGCTAAAACAAAAAGAAATTTAGGTGAGTGTAAAATAAAGGCATAAAAGCACTGAAAACCTAACACAAATTTAACCCTATCCCTCGGCACTCATTGAAGTTATTAATTTCTCGGACAAATATACAAACGAATGATTCTTCAGACAAAAGAATATACATGTGTGCAGCTTTTTTGTTTTTGCCAGTAGTTTTTGAATATTGAGAGATGGCATAAGTTTCTTAGGAACAGTTCCAAACTGTTGGCCGGCAGTGTATGTAAAGAAAAAAACAGTAAAATATCATATATTGAACTTAAGAGGCGATTTCCTCCAATTTCCTCTGTTTTTACGGTTTCACTAAAAAACTTACCTGCTTACTATTGCCTACTTAAATATGCAAACCTCTTGTCTGTTACAGATCAACATGTCGCGATTTGGAAGGCGGAAGCACTTCACGCTCAAAACCTACTACTTCTAGTCAATCGCCTTTGAAACTAGGCGTTCAAATAGATAGCTGCAACAGAGGCGATACAATATTCGTAGTTTGGAATAATAGACATGGTCAATATATTATTGTCCAAGATTCAGCGACATTATATTTCCTACATAGCGATAGCCACAGTGCGTTAAACTTGAAAGCGCCCAGCTGCACAATATCGGACTTCCCCGAGCCATACTACTGTGTCGGGCGAGTGGTCGATAAGGAGTACTGCCATGCAAGAAAGGTAATCAAGCTTTTCATGTTTTCCTTTACAGTTTTATACGTTACCATTTATCGACAGGACGAAAATCGTTATAAAGTATCGAAAGGAACGAAATTTTATCGAGTTAGAGTACAACCAATTATTAAATCAGAATCCAGCCGCCATAGCCGCCGTGAACGCAATGAATGTAAGTAAATAAACAATTTATCCCTGATTTCAGTTGTCTGTAAATTATGGGATTCATTTATTCACGTCAGCACATCTGAAAGTTGAATGTCTTTGATCTATTCCAGCCACTTCTAGCGCGTCAAGTGTTGCTGTAAGCCGCTCAACGAGTACTCAGCATTTGATAGATTCCTTTGCGCAAACGGATACATCAGGAATTTGCACCTCGGCGAGTCAAGATATGACAGATTCTATAAATACTAGAGATAGGACTATAAGTGTCACAGAAGAGGATGAAGAGCAAGTCTCATTAACCGACCGCTATCGTTGTGTTAGTTTAAGTGAGGAGGATGAACGAACTCTAGAAGGAAGTGCAATCGCAGCGGCAACAAATTTGCCTGGAAGTCAGGTTAGTTTCAAATGAAACGATATTTTCTAGAATAAGTAGAGTTATTTCCATGCATAAGGAAAGAACCTTTAAGAGTAAGTTCTA
This sequence comes from Hermetia illucens, assembly GCF_905115235.1. NCBI lineage: Eukaryota > Metazoa > Arthropoda > Insecta > Diptera > Stratiomyidae > Hermetia > Hermetia illucens. The sequence continues at coordinate 113,918,430 of NC_051851.1, read as the reverse complement.
ATGACCACGGTGTAAATATGTGTTGGCATATATACAAGTCCAATGGTCGTTGTAGTGTACTCGAATAGTGCAAATTGACTCAAGGGATGAAAATATTAAAGATAAACTCATAAAATGTACCCCTTTAGGACTTCAGTACTGCTACAGCCTCTACTACTGCTACTAACCCTCCACCACAAATATCAACTGAGTGTTCGTCAGAGAAAGATCAAGACGATTCCGATGAATATCGATCGTTAGAAGCTAAAGACGAAACATATTTTTCATCTGGAATAGTTTAGAAAAACACAATATTCATTTGCAGTCGTTCATCTTATTTTGTATTTTGTAAAGTTTACGCTGTACGTACGTAGAGAAATTTTATAGATAAGACGTAATTTTCATTTTATTTGAAAAGATGTTGGATCACAAATTTTATAAAAACTAATAAAATTGCAATAGAAACTTATGATCCGTTTTCGCCTTAATTGATATTGAGACAGTGTAGCTTTCATTTTGGAGAAAGAGACACATTTTAATAGTTAAAGCCTTTCCTGCAGATGACAAATTTTATCTTTAAACTGAGGAAATATATTTTTTTAAAGTCTATACCGCTGAAGTTTTCGTTTTGAGGAGAAGAATATTTACACGAGAGCAAGTTCAAGATGAAGCTGAAGAAGCGTAGAATGTGGAAAATATAAATATATTCGATCCATTCGACACGTGTAATTGTGTTAGGTCGATACTTATTCGCATGAGGACCGCAACGAGCCCTTATTAGCGTGGGCCAAGTGGAAGTTTGAGTGCCAATCAATTAAAAGCCTATGAATTAAAACAACGAAATTGTATAATGCAGCTAAACTTCTCTGGTAATTCGCTTGCATTTACCTCTTCATATATTTTCAATATTATATTTAATAGAACATGACCATGACTCAGAAAATTGATAATAACAATAATCAAGAGAGTTCGATTTGCGGAAGGAAACTTGTAGAAGTTTCAACTGTTTTGAGCATACAAAAAGGTCTTCTCGCTATTTGACTTTCAAGGCAGCACGAAAGAAACGAATATATTTATATGAACAAGTCTAGATCTTCGTTTATATTTTGTAGTGTTTCCAATAAAACCAAGTCCATACAAATTTATTCGTGTGATTCTTTGAATATCAAAATATTTTTATCGCTCTTTCTACTAAAGTAAAATCCTTTCTGTAAACCTACAGCCCAAATAAATCTAAACATATTTTAATAGGATCAAAATATCTAGAATTAAACTGTTTACCTTATAAATAAAAATCTGTATCTCTATGTATATTATGTATTTCCAGAATACGACCTTTCGTAGTATTGGAATATTCACACTTATTGAACCACTTTTATCGCCATTACAAATAAATATGGACGCTTGAGGTAGAGTTTTGATGTTTTTTTGTGTTATTTTTCGAATGTTTTGTTTTTCACAAGCTCAAGAATTAAGTAGAACTACGATTTGTATCGAAAATTCACGACGCAAACAGTATGTTATCCATACGGTATCGAAGTATCCAATGTATATATAAATAAAACATGTCTTTCACAAATGCAGAGAAAATAAATAGAAGGTAGACAACAATTTGGATGATGATGATATCTATCAAAGCAGGCGGGATTTTTAAAACAGTGATGAAATCAGTTGATGTAGATAGGCGCAAGTAGTGAACTTAATATACAAGCGACTTCTAAGACTATTGGATATAAGTTGATACTTGGTTTATGCTTTCTATGTTAAATGACTTTATACCACGGCATGGGATGAAGCGAAAATGGAATTCAGTTTTAGACATAATTCTCCGACTGGAGTGTAAAATAAATCAAAAGCAGACGTTCCCTAGAGTACATATCTGCACAGCTTTCATTGCCTTGACTCAACTATGAAGTGTTAAAATAAGTAGATTCGCTCGGACTATGATTTTATGCTTGGTTTATCCTACACGGTTTTCAAAAATTTAGTTGTGAGGCTTACTTTACATGAACGTCTAATTATATATAATTTTAAGTGATTCTCACCATCCAATTCGATATAAAAATACATTTTAGTAAATAATTGTCCGTGGTTTAGAATGAAAATGATTTATGAAAAACACATCAATTTGAAGTAGTTGGTTTGCGACAATTATTCCATTTTTTATCCAGCACAAATAGAAACATTTCTCTTCGCTTAGCTTACATAGAAAACCGCGATTCGTCCCATTTATAGGATATTCTAAAGCTCTGGAATTCAATTTGGAAATTGAAATGATCAGTGTTTGATTAACAATAGTTGAATGAACAGCATCATGTGTTGCCGCAAAAATTTAATACAGCTAAAGGATTTCATTTGCTTAAATAACCTACGGGAAATAATATCATTCAACATAAATACTAGAATAGAAAAATGATAAAATTGACAAGTTTTTTACAACCAACTCTATTTTTATATTATGATTTCTCTGATATATTTTCAAATACTGTATTCATCAAAATTTTCATTCGACGACTACTACTAAGAAGTAAGGAAACAAATGTGATAGTTAAAGGAAAATTTATTATAAGAAAATGTATGAGAACAAAACATAGCAAGACGAGAATTCTTTCTTAACTTATTTTAGAATGGTGTGTAGCCAGAAATGGTGATGAGAATGGCGCGATTGAAAAGAAAACAGAAGTTTGTTGCCGAATATTGATATGTATATAATAAGCAAAAGAAATGAAGACGGTATGAGATGTTAGCGAACGACGTTGGTATATTATCTTTGTCGTGATTATATTTGTAAACTATATAAGATAATGAACTGTAATTTTTAGGTAACAAAAGTTATATAAAACAATTTACAAGTGATTAAATAAAAGCAGAATTTTTTTAAAATTTACCGACGTGTTTCTTTGTTCAATGTTAAATTTAGTACCTAAGGATTTAGAAGAGTTCAATTAGAACATATAATTTGGATTTGGCAATGTCGTTGACGCTGAAGACTCAAAGTTCACATGTGTATCCGGTTTTAAGTTGTCGCTTCGATCTTGGATTCTTCTTTCTTTCTTTCTTTGTAAAAGCAAACATGGAGCGTTTAAGTGAGTATACATACATTGTTTTGTTGTTAGAATCAACCGAACTATATGTTAGGAGTTCCACAGGCTTAGGTTCCAACTGGATATGTTATCGTTACCGCCATTACAGACGGAGCAAATATTAGTAGTCTCATTGCGGTTTTATTATGAAATACTTTTTTTCCCGCAATCTATTGGCTGTGATTTGATACTTTATTTTTCACTTCATACACCAATTTCGCGTTTGTGTGCTGAGATTTTTCTGGGTTCCTAAGAGACATTTCCGTGATTGCCGAAAGTTTATCAAATTTTCGGACACGCGTGGCCAGCTTCCCTTTCGCAGGTCTTCACTGTTTCATCCCTCCTTCATGCAAGGTTTGCAAATCTCATTATGGCGGAGAACATATCTTACCTAGGCTTAAGATTCCAAGTGCAGCCTTAATAGAAAACTTATTCAAGAAAACTGGTGGCACCGGAGGCATACTCATTTACTTGGATGAGTGGTTGCTTTAAGGGAACGTAGTCTCATTTAATTCGAATGGAAATTGGCTCCTAAGTGTAAAATGTTTGGAAAAAGCTTAAGTCAAAGTTGATGTGGCTTCTGTTTAAAATTTCGCGTACGTACAACAAAGTAGAATATACAGGGTGGGTACGGTATTTGAGAGTAAAACTAATTAGCTTTTAGTTTGAACCTGAATGAATAAAACTTGACGAATTTTTTACACAACATTAACTTATTATATATCCATAAACTCATTCAATAAAATTTCCATTTGCTGCAATAACCTCCACGATCCGAGTCCGGAAACGATTGCATGGCCGAATCATATGCTCCTTGTACATATTGACCATAACGGTATTAATTGCAGCCTTCAGAGAAGAAATAGTGTTATGAGGATGTTTGTTCATTTCACGCTCAACTACACTCCATACGTAATAATCCAGAGGATGGGGAGCTAGGCGGCCATAAGTTCAGTGTTATATGGTCATGGAAATTTTCAGCCATTCAATCTTGTGTCACCATCGCTTTGTGTGAAGGAGCAGAGTCTTGTTGAAAGACGTATAGGCTGTCACCACGAACACTATCAATCCAGGTTTTCACTACTGTCTCTAGAACCTCGATATATGCAGCAGAATTCACTTGAAGTCCTTGAGTGAAGAAGTGAGGTTTTATGACATGTCCTTTGTTGCTCACAACACCCAAAACCATAACAGTAGCTGGAAGCTTCGTATGCATGACAACAGGAACCTCTGTGCGATCGTAACAGAGCCATCTTGGTAAAAAAAAAATTTCATCAGAAAAAAACCATAACATCTCAGGTACTTCAGGGTGATTAATTTTGTTTAAAAGGCGTTTTGATCGGATACTCCGCCGTGAAATAAACTGTCGTCTGCGGAAAACGTAGGATTTATACCGGAGATCTTCTTGGGCAAGTCGACGGATAAGACGGTCAGAAACATTAAGCTCCCTCGCAAGGTTCCTCATTGATTTTGAAGGGTCCTCATCAATGATCATTTGCACTTTTTGAATAAATTTTGCAGATCGGACAGTGTCAGATTCTGTATCGCCGCCTAATACTTCAATTTCACGGCGAACCTTATGAGCGAAGGAACGTGGTGGTGTGATTTGCACATATAGCGACGATAACCGCATGTTTCTTCATTTCTTGAGTTAAGTTGTAGTCCTCCATGTCTTATCTGAAAAAGAGCAAAAAGAAAAATAATGGTTTCGGGAAATTATAGCGACATATATGCATGTTCTCAAATACACAGTACTAGAGTGTTTGGTGCACATTTTATTCTAAGCAATTTTAGAAGATCAAAATTGTATTTGTTTGAATTTTATGCGTGCTAAAGCGGGTAATGATGGCAAGAACTATAGGAAGGAAAATATACTATGTATTCAATAAGAAAGTGCGTGGCGAAAATTAGGTTAAAAAGGAATTGTAGTTTGAATTATCTTTTATTATTACAAATGTTATTATTCATTACAAATATAGCTACGAATAATGGTTTCACACCTTTTCTACATACTTCTTTGCACTCGATTTTCTCCCTGCTTCCATATTCATTTCAACGTGATTTACAAATGTCGAAGTTTGCCACTTGTTCTGATAATCTTTGGTTTGGCGCATGTAGTCTGGCCAGACCAGTCTATATTTGCCACGTAGGCATATATGTATATTTCATTGTTTCGTATTTCTAGCGGTTTTCAATATATTCAATTAATACAAATGAAATTATCTTTTTCTCCACTTTTTTTTTTGTCGTTCAAAATACGCTAAAGCATCCCTAGATTCATAATCAATAACGTTCTTGTATGAAAACAACTTGAAATATAAGAAAGAATCCGATGACTTTTCCGATCAACCGCAAAGTTTGGATGAAATTTCTTTATTTGATTTACACGCGGCGACTTTAATAAAAGTTTTAAGGAGAGATATACAATTAGAACCTTGTGTGAAGCAAAACCTAATTAAAATCGGTTCAATGTCTGTCGGTTTGTCATACCCAATTTTCTCGGCTGAACAAAATTTGGTGAGAAGATGTAGGCTGTGTGTCCCTTTACATGCAGCGAGTGGCGCCATTTTGTGTTGAGTTTAAAGGGGAACCCATATATGCGAACGGGGGGCGGGGCGCTTTAAATTATTGTTTATCGAATATGGTCATGTGTGGTATCAAATGGAAGGGCTTGATTAGTACTTTCCAAAACTGTTCGGTTTCTGGTATTCGGTGAAACGAGATAGGGCTCAAAATGTGTTCCCCAAAAAGTGAAACAGGTCTCGTTCTCAGAATCTATCCAACTGAAAAATCTGAAAAAAAAATCACAGTGATGCAGCCAGATGAAATTTAAGACGCAAAATACATCCCATTCTGCTTTCTGTGCAAATGAAATAAATAATAGTATATTACCATGTTTTTGAAATTTAACGGAAAACCACCTTAAGCTCTTCCCAGAGGTATGAAATTTGACATTAACATAGACGCATATATATTTTAAAGTGGAAGTGCGTGAAGATGCGTTAGATCAATTTTGCTATGCACATATATATGTATGTCTCGTCATGTGGTAATAGACAATATTTGTTTATTTAGGATGAACACAGTATTTATGTCGTTGAAATGTATGTACATATGTGTTTCTTGGAGTTTGTGAAAATATGGCTGAATATTTTGTATCCTTGGGTATGTACGAATGGAAAATCGTGCAGACAGAATTTCTCACATAAGATAAACATAAAATCTTTATATCCGAAACGCCCAGCTTCCGGTAAAACCTTATTAAAATCGATTCACTGTCTGTCGCACGCACTTTTGTCCAAAACTGCTAAACCGATCCGAACTAAATTTGGTGAACATATGGGAACTATGAAATTTCACGCATAAAGTGAGCGATATAAATTTACGTGGAGTTTCAAGGGGGGCTCTCATACATACAAAGGGGGGATGTAAAATTTTTTTTCATCGATTGTAGTCATGTGGGATATCAAATGAAAGTTCTCTAACGTGAATTGTAAAGTGCACCAGTAAGGAGTCAAAATGTGCCCTCTGAAATTGAGACAGGACTCATTTGCAGAAACTACCCATCCCAAAAACCCAAGAAAAAACAGCATGATGCGCTTATATAAAATCTAGGACTCGAAGTATATCCCATTCCGATATCTGTTCAAATACTAATAATATATTATCAACTTTTAGAAAAAAAAACCCGCATCGCAGGGGTGCCAGCATAGAGGAAAATTTTTTCGGATACGTGTGCCAAGTTTCATGGAAATTCGGCCGATACCGCCAAAGTGATAGCAGTTCAAACTTGTAAATTTCGAGCGAATTTACTGCATCCTTAGCCATGCAAATAAGATGCTGACGTCATAATTATCGAGAATAATTAATATTCGAGTGAAATATTAAAATATTAAGTCATATTGGACTCCTAGTGTGAAGCGTATGGAATTAGCTATAATCGATAGAGTATTTGCAGAGCAAATTATTTGTGTAAATAGTTGCTGACGTAGTTGAATTTTAAATTAAATCATGCAAGTGCAACTGCCACGCATTCAAAGTTCCCCAAATAGGGAAACACCTGAAACGTCCAGCTTCCGGTTTCCCGACTTGTCTATTTCCTTTAATCGGTTGTAATATACTGGAGAATATTTCCCCAATATTTCAAAGTGACCCACTGCATGCTTTTGAAACGAACATTAGGCTTCAATAAGGAAATCCAGTCCTGAAAAGTATTTTTTCTAATGTAAACAGTTGTGCACTGTAAAACATTAAAGTTACGTATGGATGCTTCGTTCGTTTATATTTTCTGTGTTCACATTACAGGGAAACGTTTCTATCCCCATAGCGATAGCTTTAGATGGGTTAACAAACAATCTTTTCAAAATCGACGTACACTATAGCCTGAAAACTATTGGACCGATAAAATTGAAATTTTGTACCCATCTAAATATATCATTCCTTTATGATGGAATTTATGAAAATCTGATGTAAAATTGTAACTTATTATTGTTCGTCATTTTTTTTCCTTTGTATTTTTAAAATTTTCGGCCACGTCATATAGAAGCTATGTATGTATGTATGTCTCTAAAATGAAATTCTATTATGTCCAGATCAAAGACTATGGAGCTAATTTAAACCTCCCGAAATTATGTGGCATTACTCCACCATTCGTCTTTCGACGAATCGATATATTGTTTTCTAGTTTCTATAGTTTCATAATTATTGAATGTTGAACTAAACTCAAGTCGCTCATGATAAATGTGTCGGTCTGCCTGTTTGTCTGTCATATGCTTATTTCTGAGGGACGGTGAATCCTCATGCACGCAGTGAGTAATAATATTCCACGGACCATGTATTTATATTTACAAGGTCATGGATATCCGCAAAATCGATTATACGCTCATCACCCTTATTGCACGCCCCAAACCCTTTTCTACAATTGCACCTGTTGCTGTCTGCCTTTTCACCCACACAATTTTTAAGGTTGCCTGCAATAATGATATAGTCATTAGTGAGCATGTTGCAGGTTTTCGCATCGAGAAGTTGCCAGAAGGCATCTTTCCCGGCATCAGGTCGAGCTGTGGATAGTGCGATCAGTTGATATTAAGGTAAACTTCAGGGGGTCGTCTACTCGTTCGACTTCTTTAATGGTATTACCGAAGCCAGAGATTGCAATGCCAATATTGAGTGTACGAGTTACGAAAATAGAGTAGTTTATAGCCATTTTTATTGTGTTCGCGTTCTGTGTCGCAATTTTGACACCGAACCATCGGGTTCCTTGTAGAGCGTAGATATTAGTGAAAGTGCCAATATTTAGTGCGCAGATACCTATTTTTTCGCTAGAACTAATTTACTTACGTCCTCATGCAATTTATGCGTGAAGTAACTGTTCATTTCTCAACAGCACCGGGGCCCGTCCCACCACGTCGACTGAGGTGAACGCCCCAGCATTTTTCCGAAGTTTATGATTCAACGCATTTGCTGGGACGTGTCACCAAGAGAGAGCAGGTAGGATTTAACATAGTAGAATAACTCCAACTATATTTATTTCTACATCTGATTTTAACATTTATTTTTGTTTCTCTGAGGAAGGTACAAAGTGCGTCGTTTCAAACCCTACTCCGTTACCGGGACTTGGCACCAGTATGCTATGTAAATAACATGGCGGAGTCCAGTATCACAGTAAAGTGAATAGTCTGAAACACATATTAAATTCATATACATTGTAGCTACTAGTTAGGTACAAATTTAATCGTCATGCAACGACATATTCCCAAATATGAAACACACAAAACCTATCATCCGGCACTGAGTTTCAGTTTTCCGATTTGTTCTCTTTGCAACGCATATACAATCGGCTACGATGTTTGGGATCGTTATCCACACCGAAAATCCATTTCCACGAAAGCGTACCATTCAACGATATCGCAGACTTCACCAATATTTTCTGGTATAACTTCACCGAAAACTCCGTGTCGAGATTTCCGGTGAAATCATGGAGTGTACCGAATCTCCACTGAAAGGAGCATTCACAAATGTGACCCTAAATGCTGAGGTACATTCCAAAATCGTTTCCCTTCTTTTAGTCAAGCTTGGTTCTAGCAACTGCTAATCAGATGTTTTTTCGTTATGCTCTCGTGAAAAACATCAGCTTCTCGACGTCTTCATCTGATTGTGTTTAATGACAGAGAGTGTTGGAGACTACGTGAACAAAGCGATGATGATCGTCTTTAACGTAGATAATCGACATTGCCATGCGGTTTGAAGTTTCTGACCAATTTGGGAACGGATGTCCTGTAATATTTTAGTATCTAGGGTACATTCATTTTTGGGCCTTTTTTATGGGAGGCGACAAATACCGTTTCGATTTGGTACTCATTTTCGTTAAACAGTTGACTACTTCTGAATTTGGCACGGACTGGAAGGAAAATGTAATTGTGATCTTACTTTTATACTAGAGGATTTAAATTCGGATTACCTGAACTCCACGTCCATAAATGAGAAAATAATGGCGTACTCGTTCTGGATGAACATAAATTTTTTCTTAGATTGAAATTCTGTTTTGTTGTAAAGACATAACATATATCAATAATTTAATTCAGATGACTAGCAGGTAAATGTTATATAAATTATATACGGAAGCAACGCTGGTGCTACTATTTTGTCAGATATCGTCGTGAAAACGAGCGCAGGGAGAGTTGCAGGCAGGACCGTTGAGAGTAAAGCCGGATCCAAGGTGAAAGGTATGTGGAAAAACTAGGCGTGGATCCGAGGCCTATATTATCCCATTGGCATTGAAATTTCTATTCAGAGCTCCCAATAAAACTTTAGATCCGGAGGATTCTCCTCTTTCTAGCTCCCTCCTATCAGGCCTGGTAGCGGGTATCATATTCATTCATGGATTAAATATTTGCACGCTTTGGATTTATTTAGGTCAGGAACTCATTAAGAAAGAATAATCTGAAAGTTAACCGAAACATACTTGCCATCATCGCCATTAGGGGAAATTTTCATATTCTAAGCTCGATGATTAATGAAGAATGCTTGACATCTAGAGCTTAGCATAGACAGTATTTCCACCTTTAGAGTGGGTTCGAATAATATGCAATAATAATGTGCTTTATCTGCAAGTGCATAAATATGTACATTCAAACAGGCATCTTCCTTTAGATCACATTGAAATGGCAATAGTATGTAAAGCTGCATGCCAAATGCCTCCACCCTGTGGTGTCATAATCGGTAGCAACAACTAGCTAAATATTCAAAGTAATTGGAGCCTTGGTTTTGATGGCAGTTGTCTTCAGTCCAACTCCAATTACCTCCTTAACCAAATCTAGAGTTGTTCGGCTAAGGTTCATGACTTTGTGAGATAGCACACATATCAGCGTAGATGCGGCGTTTAAGGAAAGGTGTTACGGCCCATTGAATCTTTCGACGTTGTCTTGTGAAAACAGCCTAAAGAACGTCGCCGAATCGGCACAGAATAGTATTGACATTAGAATGTAACTTTGCCGTATTCCGCTTTGGACTTTTAATTCGTCAGAGATTTTACTTTGATATAGCATGTGATATTTTGCATCATCGTATGTCTTTCTGATAGCAGCTATTGTCTCTCTGGGATGCCATCCCGCATAGAGTACCTCAGGTAGACTCACTGTCGAAGCGAAATTCTTGTTCCACAACGAACACAGGCATGTAGTCAGTGTAGGAGGATTAAAAGCATAAACCAACCTTCTATGATTATTTTAGCTATACAACTCGGTGCAGACGAATACCCCTTTAATCGTTTTACTCAAAACGCATTCCCTTCCACTCCCTTCAATACATCAGAGTTTGGCGGAATTCTCGCATATATCGAAGTAGCAGCTCTACAGAAATCACAGTGGTTTGAAAGAATAATTTAGTGGCGAGCAGTCAAGCGCAGTCTGCTGGAACACATAGATAGCTGATGATTTCTATTTAGAGATGTAGTCCGTATGTGCATCCAGCCGTGACTAGTGATTTGATCCGCGAAGATGAAACTTCTCCAGATATCATGCGTTTGAGAATCGTGGTGACGACCTATTGGGTGCTGCTCGTAACTCTGTATGAGGAGTCTAGCATAAACCTTCTTGAGGGTATATGCCTTACGTCGTTGTTATTTGTGGTAGCTTCTGTTTCCCTCACTAGCGCCATAGTGAAGTCCCTCATTGCTAATCTTCGTTGCTCCCACCGCCTTTTTATCTACTATAGATTGCTCAACATATGTGTAATCGAATCAGACCTACTACATTCCGATCTGCGACCGAGATGACAGGCTTGCCCCAAAAAGGTAGACAATTTGGTCGGACACTGTATGTTCCCATCCAACAACTGAACACGAAACCTTTTAATTGCTCAGCCATAGAGCATTGGATTTTTTTTTTTGATTCAAGACGAAGTTTCAGTAATCCATTAGGAAGTTTTGATCTTTGATGCGAGCTTAGTAATAGAACACGTTCAAAAAGCTGGACCATCAAACCATGGAACAAAACTGCAGACGTCAAGAGTTGCTTTGAGTAGAATAACTTTATAGAATATTTTTTAGTGAAAACTAGTTTATACAACCTAACCCCTGAAAGGATCATTTCAAAAATATAATCTTTGGCCAAGTGGCTCTGAATTTACATTTCTAAAAATATGTACAGTTAATTCTTAATCCATTGGTTGGTATCTAGCTAAAGCTTTCAATATTCATATCTCGATAGAATTCCACATAAAAAATTTAGATTTACATTCAAAATTTCATTCAAAAATGATTCCAATACTACCGTGTTTTCGTTTTTATGAGTGGAGGTGGAAATGCTAAAAAGACGCTTTTGCGCCAGGTTGCAGCAGTGTGTGGGATTTTCATCCACAAAAACTACCCCCGCTTCTCCGTCCATATCCTCGCGGGACCACCGTAAAGTATTACTTCGCGAGGAGGGCTCTGGTTTACACCAGCGCAACTATGTCACGCGTCTGTCGCGCTTTCCAGGCTCGTTCGAGTTTCTGCATAGCAGTTACGTGGTTTTTAGGATTTCGGTAGCAAAACCAACTTCTGCCTATGCCACTGCGCGGGAAACACTCCTTTCATCACCATGCGTGCCTAATTTTTACTGCCAACTTCATTGCTTTGTTCGAAATCCCATCCAACACCCCCCCCCCCCCCGAATCCCCCAATTCGTCCATAGATATCCTGTACTTCCTCTTTGGTCACCCCTGGGATTGTGAAGACGTCCTGTTGCATCGTTTGTTGGGGTCCACTGTCTTCTTTTTGTGGCAAAAAAATTGATTGATTTTTTTGAATAAGAGTCGCGGGCACGTCACTTGGGGAGACTTTTGTCCCCGAATCTTGTTCATTACGACCTTGTAAGCGGCTCCCCACGGTTTCGTATTTGCCTCAAGGCACAACTGCTTGTAGCAATTCCCTGCTTACTTTCCCGTATAGCCTTCTTAAGGCTACTTCGAAGATCGCGGTATTCCTTCTCTTACTGCCGATGTTCTGGCTTCCCTCTGGTCATTTGGCAAAGCCTTCTCGCTCGCCAACACGATGCTCTCAATAGCGTAAATTCATGGTTTCACCATTAGTTTGGTTTATGGTGAAACTTCGGTCGCGGCATTGTCGAGTCGCATGCCTCAGTTACCGTTGACATAACTGGCTCACTATTTCTAGCGCCATTCCTTTCGGGTTGTAACCTCCTTTAAAGTCGGCAGGAATGTCTTTTTTTGAAAGCTTCTAGTTATCCTAGATTTTCCACTTCTACTGCTCACTTGACTCTCGCCCCCTCCCCCGTTTCTGATGTCGAGAAAGATGACCTGGTGGTCACTCTCACCAACGACGTAGGTTAGATCGACAATTGAGCCTAGCCCTCTGCCTCCAAAGGTGGGCACGCATCCACATTGTCAGAGCAGTGTCCACCTTCGTGAAGGTTTTAGCAAGATTATCCCCTGGTGTTTGTTACTCGATTTCCCCAGTCTAACGCCCACGTGTTGAAATCGCCGGGAATGATTTTGGAAGTGTGGTCCCTAGTATCCAACACCAAGCTCTCTATCACCTCCTCATATTGCGCTAATATTGCAGGAAGAGCATAACAGCTGTAGATATGGACGCCGTTGACTTTTGCCCTTACAAAGCCCGCTCCTGGGATTGCGATTGTTTTTTGGATGGCTTGCCGTCCACATGCCCATATCGCCGCGTTTCACTATGAGTCTTTCACCCACGTAGCACCAACGTAATTTCGGTAAAGTTCACATATCACGTCCAAATTCGACTCTCGAATGGTTTGTGAAAGTGATTTTTGAGCTGCCTCGCAATGGTTGAGGTTGATTTGTATCGATCTCATTTGACCCTACGATTCAGTTCCGTCTTGGCCTGAGTGCTCGGAAGCTGTAGCTTCTCCCCACCATACACACATACACAGTCCCGTCTGATATGTCGGGCACCTAGCACCACCAGCAACGTGCCGGTCATCCACTCCCTTTTTCCCTTTGCACAACATGCATCGTAGATCTACCTTGCAGTCTTTGATAAGGTGGCCCTCTTCACCACACTTCCTGCACCTTCTCGACCTATCATGTTCAATAGTACATGCTGCCGCAAAATGACCGAAGTCGAGATATCTGAAGCATCTCTTAAGAGATACTTGCTCCCTAAGTCGGCACGCGGCCCAACCTATCCTTACCTTGCCCGCAGTGATCAGTTTAATCCTTGATTCGTAATATCGGTATGTATACCTCCATATGTCTTCTTCATACTTATGATAGCACTTTCTTTTATTTCGCTAAGGTTGAATTGTTCCCTTAGCGCAGCACAGATATCCTCCCGTGATGTGACCTCGTCTAAGTTTTGGACTCGATTACCATCTGTTACTTTCGAGTTTTCACATCTGCTTGCTCATATAGCACCTTTTCCACCTGACCACGAAAACTGTCCACTGTCTTCTCGCTAGATTTGTTTAGTTCCAGCATCAGATCCCTCTTTTGCGTACGCCTGATTCGACTTACACTACCGCGCAAGTCTGTCAATTCCGGATCGGCTTTGCCTTTCCGGAGGATATCGGTGTAGGATATATCTCCTTTCTTGGAAATAATAATTATTTCCGGACGAGAATTTTGTTCTCTCCTCCCCCTCACGTAGGGTATCAAATGAAAGGTCTCGATTAGTATTTTCCGAAGCTTATTTTTGACATTTATTGGAAAGCTGGGGAGTGCGCGGGGTCGAAAGTGATCATTTCTTTAACGGACCCATTCTCAGAAACTACCCAACCGAAAAATTTGATAAAAATCACAAGGCTACCACTATATGGTATGTATCTGCTCAAATAAACTTAATAATAGTATATTGCTATAATTTTTAGTAATTGGCTGAAAAACCCTCCTTAAGTTCATCTTAGCACCATGATGTGCAGTGATGTAGGCTATAGCATAGAGCATGGTCTTACCAAGTTTGGTGCAAATCGCACTATTACTAACAAAGTTATAATAGGTCAACGTTGTCGCCTCTTTGCAAATTCAAGACTATGAATGTAAATATCATCCGAAAGTGGATATCCTAACATAATATATGCATATATTACGTCCTACGTACTAATGGGGACAAATGCATACTCAAATGTCTTTATATAATATAACAAATACACAAAACCTTTCTTACCGGAAGCGTCTAGCTTCCGGTTTCCCGACTTGTTTCAAAGTTAGGCCCGTAGTCGAAGACCTACCCGGACAGGCTTTTTCTTCTTGCTCGCGTATTGGACACCAAGTGATTCACTTATTCCATCCCTGCTCTGTTTTCCCGCGTTCTCACCTACCTTATGTTCAGCGTCACCTACCTCTCCTGTGTGGCTTTGCCACATGACGCTTGGGTGTTTTCTATCGTTCGAACAACGTTTATAATTTTATCTTACTAAATATTAAAATGGTGGGGTTTAAAAGAAAAACTCTTCAAAAATAGAGTCTATTTTTTATTGAAAATAAGAAAAATAAAAAAATAAGAAATTGTGAACGGAAAAACATAATTGTGGTTGTGATGTGTAAAATAATGTGTAAAAATTTCAGCTCGCTTGATTCAACAAAACTTTACTTGTGCTTCTCTCCAGGTGAAAAATATGGTTTCAGCAAAAATACGCGTATGCACGTCAGCATGGCGCCTGTTCTCCTGTTTGCTGAAATTTGCAAAATATTTTGAATTTCAGTCTGAAATTTCTGCTGTATATTCCCCACATTTTCCGCTGTCAAAATAGATATAACACAAAAAATGCTCAATGTAAGGAGAGTTCCGTTTCATGCTGGGCTAGTATTTTAGATATCGAGGTGGACGTATCACCCCGGTCGAAGCAGAACAAGAATTGCTCTCGTTGATCGGTCGTCCCCTAGCAATGTTCTTGAACTCATCCCACGATTTTCTGAGAAGCTTGCACTGCTTCGCCACTGTTCTACACTAATTTGTAGGATGACCCAATATCCGGCAATCCTGTGATAGTGGGTTTCATTGCATGACGAGAGCGAACACCGATTTAGCGCCAAACGACATCAAGTTCCGTGCCAGTGATGATTAGTGAGACTGAGGACCTGGGTTTTGTTGGTGTTTATCATCAACCCGACTCTGTTTGCTTTTTTCTCCAAATCCAGAGCCTTTGGCTATGATCAAAGATTTGGGGAGAGAATAAGTGCGAGTAGATATCATCCGCGTAGTTTACATATTTATATTATGTATGTTTAGATTACCGTTAAACCCTTTCACGTCGTCCAGCTAAGGCATCATGAGGAAAGTCATCGACAACAGGAAGAATAAGTATCGATAGCAAAATGCAACTTTGCTTGACTTCGCATCCTTTGAGATTTTACCTCCATGTTACGTACTATACTTTTTGCGTTATCATATCTCGTTTTGATAATGGTTATTAGTTCTTCAACCTCCCTCCATTCTCCAACAAGATATCCTTGTGTATGTGGACGAATGAGGCAACCCGTAGAGCCGCTATACAGTTTCGGTAACAAAATAGCAGCGCCGACTGACATGAACTGTGATTGGTGAATATTTCAAAGTTCGATTAAAATTAGAATATAGCAAGCAAATATGTGTAGTAAGAGTAAAGTGCAAGGAAATTTATATAGAGAATTTTGATAGAAAACAAGTCGGGAAACCGGAAGCTTGACGCTTCAAGTATAAAAAGTTTTGTGTTTCCCTATGTGAGGAGCATAACGCAATTTTCCATTGGCTGATAGCATTGACTCGAAATATTTAAATATTTAAATCTCAATTCTATCAGCCAATGGAGAACTACATTATGAAATTGCTTCACGCATTAACGTAACCTGAATGAAGTGGCATTCCACAACTGGTGTTCTTTGTGATCGATGTATCAGCGAACGTCTCATATCTAAAATTTACCGCAATGTCGTCCATCTGCCGAACGGCGTCTTGCAGTAATTGAGACGAAGCTTTTGCATTGGGCTAGTGGCATGACACGTTTTGATTACATCCGAAATGGGGATATCTGCGATCGATATGGGGTTGCACCGATCGTCGAAAAACTGCCAGTGAGGCGTTTTCGATGGTGTGGTCACGTAATTCGCGCTAACGGGAATTCAATTGCCAATATTGATCTGAACATCGAAGTCAATGGTAAGCGACCAAAAGGCCGGCCAAAAGAACGGTGGCTTGATACGCTGGATGAGGATTTAAAAGCCTCGCCATTACATCCAGAAGAGTGAAGAGTGCATGACAGCTCCGTGTCACAAAGCTAAAAATTCCATTGCCCTCTATTTTTATAGAAACAATTTAAATAAATCATTTGATGGGAAGCCCTGTATTGATAATAGTCAACCTCATACGCTTCACACTCTGAGTGTAATATTATAAGCGCATACGAAGAATTTAATCTACATCAGGTATAAAAAAAGGATGGGGAGAAATAGATTCATCATGAATGAACTTTTAATGTTTCACCCGAATGTCAATTATTCTTGTTAATTATGACGTCAGCATCTTATTTGTAAGGCTTAGGATGCGGTAAATTCGCACGAAATCGATAAGTTTGAACTTCTCTAACTTTGTCACTAATAGTCATAGTTCCATAAAATTTGACATATGGGGACAATGGGACATACTTTGAGGCCTAGATTTCATCTAAGCGCACCACCCTGATTTTTTTTCGGATTTTTGGGTTGGGTAGTTTCCGAAAATGACTAAAAGCACTAATTGAGACCTTTCAACCGATACTCCACATGACAATATTCGATGAAAAAATTTTTTTAACCTTAACTGCTTCTCCACGATGTGCCATTGAGTCCAAAAGCTTTTGTTACCTTTCAATAAGGGTCGCCTACCAGAAACTTTCTACTATAGTCCAAAAATCGTTATTATTTTTTGGTTTTTGATTTCAAACGGTTTTCTGACCTCCGCGTAAATATTTTCTATTGGATTGAAGTTAGGCAATTTAGCAGACAAATTTAATTACAACAATTTCATTGTCCAAAACATTCTTTAGACTTTCAGTCCGTATGTTTTGGGTCATTGCCCTACTGGAGGACCTGTTTAAGAGGCATTTCGTGCTTAGCATACAGGAGGTTAATTTCCTGCAAAATGTCTGTAACGACATTTTGATCCACGGTGCTCTTGGTTCAGAATATTCGACCAAGACCATAGTAGGAAAAGTAATTCCATATCATGAGGCTGGATAAGAACTACTCTTCCGTTTTTAATCGCTCTCGTTGCCAAGCGAGAATCATATTCACAATTTGACGGATCTTAAACATACTATCTTGTTCCTTTGAAACCAAAAAAGAACGATTTTACTTTCGTGCGTCTGTAAAATATAATATTTATCCATTTTTAAAGGAGCCAGTCCACATGTTGTTTTGCATATAGAATTGTTTTTGCAATATGTGTTGTTTTCAAAATTGGCTCGTTCCTTGGGCTTCCATCAAATTATGGTCCCTTAAGGGGGTCATCCCGTGCGAAGGCCGTTTTATTTGTCTATTTTTGAAAAATTATTTTGGAAGACTGGATAAAGATAGAAACGTGATTTTTTCACCATATGTTTATTGATATCTATATATATATAGTATATGTGATAAATTTTTCAGCTTGATATCGTAACTAGTTTTCGGAATACGTGTCAATTTATGCACCCATCTCCAAAAAAAGGTGTTTTTCTGCTGCCACGCTGGAGGGCGCTGTGTTCATCTGAGAAAAAAAAACTAAACGGCATTTTAATGTGGACAATATTCCACGGTCCGCAAACTAGGATAATTAGAAAATATTAAAAGGTAAATTTTTGGTGGGCTTTTAAGCTTAATTTTTTGGACTTTGGTGTTTTTTTACCGCTTTTTGTAAGAATAAAAAAAAACGGCCCATCCGATTGCAATTATCCTAGTTTGCGGACCGTAGAAATATGTATGAAAAAAGTTGTGAAAATTTCAAAGAATTTGGTTGGATAGATTTTGAGCTATAGTGGCAGCCGATTTTCAAGATGCAGTTTCGAGAAAAACGCATTTGAAAATTTAAATGTGATTATTAACTGTAAAATTTTCACTCAGCATTAATCTGCTATACCTGGTCCATAGAGAGCACCCTCCGTTTCTTCAAAAAAGTCTTGTAAGGCCGATTGTTGCTCTCTGGTTTCAATTCTGGCTCTTTGAGCTAGGTCAGTCGATCGTCGTTCGGACCGCCAAATTCGCGCTTCATTACGGCGGTCGACATAAACCTGAAATACGAGCCCAACTTGAGATCCCATTGTCACTAGGATTTTGAGAATGCCATTGAATCCTTCATTGAAAATAATTAAAGCCAGAAAAGTGGCTATTTCTACGACCTTGGCCCCAGAATGAAGGGGCTTAGGAGCGAAAGTCCAGATCAATGCATTTAACGACTCATTGTTATTCTGGGTCTCTGCTCCTAAACATCTGTTCAAGAGATCATCTCATCTCAAAACTTCGTAGATTGGTTTGATGACTGTTTGAATTTCTTCAGTCAAAGGTGCCTTCTCGTGGTGGAAACTATCCAGTTCTCCTTTAGCTTCCACTTTGCGCCATTTGCACCAACTGTCCTCGCCTGCTGTACAATTTTAATGCTGAGGATTTTCGTCTGTAGAACATTTATGGAAGACAGTTGCCCAAATTTCTTGCTTCATTCCTTCTGTCGAATTTGCGTCTCGACCAATAGCTAGTCCAAAAAATGTAGTGAGGTCGTTAATAACCTTATCAGTAAGTTTTCCAACCCCTTTTCCACCAATGCCTTTGTGATTCTTCTTTGCATTTCTAAGCCGCGTTCCCATTCTTTTCTCGACATGTCCAACGCCTTCCTTTTTTACTACTACGTATATTTTATTATTTGCAGAAATTTGCAAAAATACCGCAGAAAACTCCAGCAAAATCCAATATACAATATACAAAACTTGTCGCAATTGGAACATCCATGTTCATGCTTGCTAGAAGTTTCTTTGCTGATGTTGATGCGAAGTCCTTTTTCTTCTCTGATAAGTATCGATTCCCATGAAATACTGGTTTTTTAGTTGGAGCATGACGTTGAACGTTAAAGCGATCGCCCTTCGTACGATCCACTTAAAAAAAATCACTGAACGCACAAACAGCACAATACTTACAAGAAAATATAACTGAGTATAGCTTGAAAGCCTTTCAGGCTATCACTTTAGACTGGATTATCCTTTTTATTCCAAACAGCAAATAAGTTTAGACGATCGATTGGTTTTCCATATTTTTATATTTATACCTGTGTTCGAATTTATAACGCTCAGGTAAAAAAGATTCGATGCTTTTTCTCATCAAGTACTCTAGCCGCGGCTGCAAACTCCTTACCTGTTTAACACTGTAATTTCTGAACAACTCGGAATATCGGAAAATCTCTTTGCCCACATATTCTCCACTATATATAGATACAATTCATGCGAAATCGATCTCTCCAACCCGGCACACGGGATAACCCCCTTGATCTGTTCCGAACTGTTTTAAAGCATATCTTCAAGTTGAATTCCTCTTTTATATCAACTGCATGCAGCCACGCACTTCTGTACGAAAACTTGACGATACATTTTACGTCCGAAAGTTTCACGGACCACGAGTTTCAAATGTTTTTTTTATATTATGATTTGAAACTTCCTCTTTTATTTTTACCGTGCTGAATTACCAGAATTACCACCTTTGAACAGAAATTATATTTAAAAAAATTCTGCTGTTGTAAATTATAACCACTTTCACACTTCGCTGGAAGTAACATTTCAAAATAGATAAATTAATAAAAACTTGAAAGAAAGAGGAATACAATGTGTAATGTCGCATGCTACTTTCCAAATGTGTACGAGATAAAATAGAGCACTCGTTTTCTGGGTGGTGTTTGCCATGCTATAAGAAGAATTTGTGTTCAGCATTGAGTATTTTTTATCTTTACGAGCGATGTATGCATTAAAAGCACAATAAATATAATATGTGTATGGGAGCAAAATATAATTAGAAGCGGTGTAGATAATTCAATAAAAAGTCGGTAGTTATTTGCTTGGAATAAAAAAAGCCACCTCTCGCAGTCGGTAGGATTCGAACCTACGCTCCCAGAGGGAATCTGATTTCTAGTCAGACGCCTTAACCGCTCGGCCACGACTGCACGCTATGTTCATTTGTTTTGTGTCCACATATATTTATGTAGCACATACTCATCTACAAATTGTTTTGTTCTCTCTGTGTGCATCTGAAAGCCATATGGCGCGTGTTTGCAAAGTTTATAAGTTTTTTATTTTCGATAGTGTCTAACATGATTAATTACATTCTAGCTTAAATATTTAGCTTAACTAACTTAACTTTATTTCAATGGGTGGCTATTACAATTGTTTGGCCTACCCGGCCTTCTGTGTAATTCTTACGTTAATTGTATTGATTTAATACATGAATCTTCACATGTATTTTCAACTGATCTGAATTATTTCAAAACTGCGCTTGCACTAAAAGCGGCATTACTTACTTACTTAAACTAACTAAGCCTAAACTTAATCTTACTTAATCTAACTTACTCTAACAATAAATACTTAACCTACTATTTACAATAGCACATTACATGTCTTGTGCTTAGCCTCGATGTACCCCTACCAGGCAGGGAGAATCATATAGGGAAAGGATGGCGGGTTTAAGAGCTTCGTTCACTATTTGGCAGGGCCTTAGGAAGTTGGCC
Organism: Hermetia illucens; assembly: GCF_905115235.1. Lineage (NCBI taxonomy): Eukaryota > Metazoa > Arthropoda > Insecta > Diptera > Stratiomyidae > Hermetia > Hermetia illucens. Next base: position 113,897,208 of record NC_051851.1, on the reverse strand, counting down.
AATGGGAAGGTGCTACCCTGTTGGTAGAGTTGCCGGATTAGTGGATTTGGATGATTCTCCGTTCTTTCGAAGAACCGTTCAACCAAGTTGAGAACGAATTCTCGAAGAGGTTGTAACTTGGCGCACCGATATACTTCGGCGTTTTTTCCAACCTTCTTGGTTTTCCAATTATAGGAAAGACCAGTGCAGTACCTTAATATCCGGCGTTCGAATGCCTCACATTTGGACATGGTTCGGGTGGAGCAAATGATCCACGTGGGCGCTCCATAGCAGATAATGGGTCTGATCAGGGTCTTGTAGAGAGTCAGTTTGGCCTTGGTGCTGAGTCCTACCTTCTTTCGAAGAAGGAAGTAGATCCTACTGAGTGCACCGCGTGCTCATTATAGTGTTTCCGATCTTCATTTTCAAGCGTTTAGCTTTTCTATGGATTCCTCTAGAACCTAGGTATCTAGCTTTCCTCCGGAAGGTGCAGAATTGCGTTTTGGCCTCATTAATCTTAATGCCCCATGCCAGGTAATATTTGCCGAGGTCTTTCAAGTATCTCTCGACCGTTTTGGCTGTCCTGTTGGGGTGGAGGCTTGAAGCGAAGATGAGAGTATCATCGGCATATTGAATAAGTTCGGTGCCGGTCTCGGGAGTTGGGACGTCAGCCGTGAAGATATTATAAAAGGTGGGTCCAGAAATGGATCCTTGCCGTACTCCCGATGTTACCGACAAGAGATCGGAGAATTCGTTCCCCACGCTGACGTAGAAATACCTATCTTCGAAGAAGCTTAGTGCAATTCTAATGATCGGAATTGGGAACTCATGATCTATCAGTTTGTAGATTAGTCCGTTTACCCATACGGAGTGAAAGGCCTTTTCTAAGTCGAATGCACATGCTACGGTCGGTTTATTATTGACGTTAAGTCTTGCTACGACGGTGTCGTGAAGGTAGCTAAGTGCATGTTGAGTTCCGTGCTTGCTGCGGAACCCGAACTGATGGTTCGGTATAACCTCTTTGAGATTGCAATATTGGACTAGCCCGATTGTCCATGCTCTCTCAAAGAGTTTGCCTAAATTGGATAATAATGAAACGGGTCTAACATTTTTAGGCTCAGTAGAGCCACCTTTTTTCCCAATCGCAATTATTTTAGCAACTTTCCAGGTGGTGGGAAAGTAGCCATTATTTATGCAGTTATTAAATACTGCCAGCAAAAATTTGATGGAGACTCGGGGGAGTTGCCTAATGACGTAATTAGGAATTTCGTCAGGCCCGGCTGATTTTTTACCGTTTAGGTTTGAGGTCAAGGCGGTGAGTTGTGATAAACTCAGGAATTGTTGCGAATCCGTTGGTTTTACCGAGGAGTTCCTTTGGGAGAATGTGACTAATTTATTTGAATGCCTAGAGACAAAGTCGGCGATAGTTGTTTCAACCATCGACACTATTGCCGAGTTACTATGAGGCGGAGGGGTATTGAGCTGAGACTCAAATGATTCCGCAAGGACTTGCGCCTTTCTGGTGTCTCCGCAGATTGGTTTCTTGCTCCTGTTAAGAACGAAATTACGGGACTTATTTTTCCCCGCTAGCCTATTTATATGTTGAAACATATCTGGCCCGGGCTTAATATCTGCGAGATTACGGGTTAACTCTTTATTGCGGAATTGTGCCACCATTTCCCGGATAATTGTACTCAGGCAATTAATCCGAGAGAGCAATGGTTTGTATTCAGCATTAACTTTATTTTCATTTTTATGGAAGTTGCGCTTGAGGTTCCTGCGCCAAATCTGTCTGACCTTCATATGTAGCATGATGTCATGCGGGAGTTTGTTGTATACAAACTCATCGACTTTGATCAGCCTGGTATTCCTGCGTGTAGCAGTATTGATGGCGTCCGTGGCCAAAATGATTGCTTCGTCGATTTCTTTGTCCGACAGATTGCGATCTTTAGCGAGTTTCTTCAAGTTCAGCCTTGGTGCTAGATCTGACTTGAATTTGTCCCAATCGCTTCTGCAGTTGTGAAGTTGAGGCCATTTTGAGTTCAACTGCAAAATGGTCGGACATGCCTGGCAAGGTTTTACAGGAAGTTACCTGAAAACTTTACTTGGTTTCATCAGGCAGCAGGAAAAAGTCAAGGATGGATTGACTAGCGGGTCTTGTCGGCGAATCCGGCGAGACCACCTCAAGGTTGGCTGGCGTGAAAGGGTCGGATCCAGTTATACAGGGTTTTCCCATTTAAATTTTCTACCTTATCGCCCCAGGATTTGTGCCGTGAGTTAAAGTCGCCACCGAAAATAAGATATTTTGATTTTAACTGGAGATTGCCCAAGACTTTTAAGTCATGGCCCAGTTGCTCACTTGGAGAATTGTATTTGAAATAAACGGAAACTACCAAAATCCGCTTATTATCGATAGTTTTAACTATTGCCGCTACAGCGGAACAGACTAGTAAACCCTCGATGACGAGGTCTCCTCAAAATGGTAGTCTTTTTTGACTAGAAGGGCAGCGCCCGTGTTGCTGTTGTGCCGAATACTAGTGTATCCGGTGAAATTGACATTATGTCTGTGGTTTAGATGAGTCTCAGAAACGCAGAATATGTCTGCTTTCAGAGCATAAATCAACTCTTGGGCAGTGGCACGTTGGGCGTGTGAGACCAGGGACGCGGAGTTAAAAGTGACTATGTTTAACTCCATAAGTTCATAATTAATTGTATGGCGGCAAACTGCCGCTGCTCGTTCATTTGGGCGGTAGGAAGACTTTCGACCAGATTCTTGAAGGCCAGTTTGTTGTCTTGTGGAGCTTGAGGAGCTGCAGCTCTTGGAAGACTATTCCTAGCTGCTTCGGCGTACGATACGCCTGGCCGAGACAAACTTTGTGACATCTGTGTCACCGTTTGCTTGTTCCTCGCCGATTCCGCGTTTTTCTTAGCCCTGCCAGCTTCTCTTCTGGCAACCATATCTTTATATGCCGGGCATCCGCGGTAGTTGGCGGGATGTCCGGTCTGGCCGCAATTGCAGCAATGTGGCGTCTCCGCCGAGGGTGTAGGGCATTCCCCGCGAACGTGTGTTTTTGTGCCCTTCACGCACCTGTGCACAATCGAACAGTTGAGGGCGATGTGCCCGAAATTCTGGCAGTTGTAGCACTGCACTTCTTGAATTGGCGTGACTTTCTCAAGCGAAATCTTTTGGTGAAGTATATATTTCACTTTATATACTTCACTGAGTGAGGTAGCTGTCTAGTATCTAACTGTGGTCTAACCATCTTATCATCACAGAGGCACAATTAGATACTAGACCGCCCGGACTTGCCAATGTATTGGTGAGATTGGCAAGTTTTTGCTTATGGATAAGTGAATACGTGAAACAACTTTTTGCTATATGGGTGAGCACGCCGTAGTACCAGAATAGCAGCTCTTACCAATACGATTTGACGAAGATTATGCCTTTTCCTTGTTTAGCGTCTCTGATGTGTACAGATAAGCTTCCGCAAGCACATTTGCAAGTGGGGTCATTTTTGTAAGGGTACTGCCTATAGTAGATCTACTGTGGGTTAGACCATTAAGAGGACTTCATTTTTCACCAACAGACTAGAACATGCGATAAGTTACTCATAGGTTTCAGTCCGGCAAGCGAATATTCAATGTTCAACAATATTCAATTTGAATTTGACAATATACAGTCAGTCCCAAGGGTGTTCACTCCCTCAGTGTAAATGAGAAATCTTTTAAAATTTTATAAGTAAAATTTACGTGAACCAATAAAGTTAAGAAACTTTGATATGTATATTTCAAAGTCTAGATTATTTAGCATAACTAAAATAAGTAATATTTGAATTCAAATCAGGAAATTAGACACAAAAAATGTTTGACAATGTTGCCTGGAATTACAGGAATCTCCGAATTATTCTTCTGAGCAGTCTCAATAGGGCAACAAAATATTTAGCTAAATTTGTTCATTGTGAAGATTGAGATTGAGAAGATTTTAGTCTGCTATTATGCCTAAAGTACGTAAAAAGACGCTGACGGAAAGAATACTGATAATTTCTTTTCATCCCTATTTACAGAGAAAAATAGGAAGCGAGTTAGAAATACCTCACGGAACGGTGAAAAATATAATAAAAAAAAAAAAAACTGGAAAAAAACCATTGAAAATAAATCACGTTCGAAACGAGTGAGGTAATTTTACGAAAACATATAAGACCGGTCGTGGAAAGGAAACTGCAGTATTAGTGCGAGCGAAATTTATAAAATATAAAGACCGAAACACAACAGCGGAATTGCTGCGTGTGTGCGGATTGGGAGAGCTGTTAAATTAAGTTCATTACACGGATTTGTATGAAGCAATAAACAAGTCCGATTCGCAATGCCGCACGCAAAAAATTTGGGAAAATTGAATTTTTGCGATGCCAGACAGATAATAGTTTGTTGACCGTTCACGTTATTTGTAATATGGCGACTGGAAGGATGGACATAATGGTTGCTTCGGCCGCCAAGAAATCGTTGATCTATTGTAGAATATACTTCACTCTTCCATCCTTTTCTGTCTTTAAGTACAAACACTTATCTACACTTCCGTTGCTGAACCCCACTTCTTATAAAATAGGAGTTGCTTTCAAGTCCCAGATCCTTGTTGACTATTTCAGCCCGTATAGGCCTTTGTGTAATCCCAAAACCTTGTCTTATTACCCTCTTTCTGCAACCGAAGGAGCCCTATGTATGTAGATCTTTCCATCACTGATGACCTTCCTCTTGAGTATTTTCCATTTCCCAGACCTGATATTCGTCTATCGCCCCAGATATTGCTCTCTCAGAGCCATTTGTAGCACATCATTCTAATATTTTGGTTCTACCCCAACGCAGGCTCCTCAACCTTCTACCCTAAGCTCAGCGGTGGTAGATTTTTGTTGTGATGCTGAAGCGCCCTTCTCTAAACTGGCGGACCTCTCATCTTTCTTTTTCTTCAGACTTTATCCCGTTCACAAGCGGGGTCGGCTCGTCGTGATCGGTTTCGCCATTTGGCTCTATCGAATGCCTGATCTGGGTGCAATCTCGAGGCTTTTAAGTCCCCATCCAGCGTATCAAGCCACCGTTGCTTAGGTCTGCCTTTTGGTCGTTTACCATCGATTGCGATGTTCGGACCAATTTTGGCAAGTGAATTCTCGTTAGCACAAATTGCGTGACTATACCATTGAAGACGCCTCACTCGCAACTTTTCCACGATCTGTGCAATCCCATAACGATTGCGGATATCCTCATTTCGGATGTCATCAAAACGTGTCACGCCACTAGTTCAACGCAACATCTTCGTCTCCATTACCGCAAGACGCCGTTCATTGTCTTTTATAGTTGGCCACCACTCAGAACCACAGAGAGCGACAGGACGGACAACATTTCGGTAAATTTTAGATTTGAAACATTCGTTGATACGTCGTTCACAAAGAACACCAGTTGTGGAACGTCACTTCATCCAGGTTGCATTAATGCGTGAAGCAAATTCATAAGGCAGTTCTCCATTGGCTGATAGCGTTGTCCCGAGGTATTTAAATCGCTCAGTTCTGGGCAAATCACTGCCGCTAACAATGATTGTACCTGTTTCATGGGGATCGGTCGTCAAAAATTCAGTTTTGTTTAAATTCAATCTGAGACCATTTTTGGACAAGTTGCTCGAGATCATTTTTGCTATCAGATGCTAGCGTTGGACATTGGATATCCTATGTGATGGTGTCCATAACAAGAACAAAGAGGAGTGGTGAGAGGGCGCTTCCTTGATGAACACCAACAGAGACACGAAGCGGTTTTGATACCCCGCCATACTTCGAACTTTACTTTTCGGATCGTGGCAGAACAATTGAACCCAGCGCACGAGTTCTTCTGGTACTAAGTGTTGTCGTAAAGCATACCAGATGAGTTCATGTGGCACACGGTCAAACGCTTTCTCTAGATCCAGAAATGCAATGTAAAGAGGGCGATGCTTCTAATGGTGTTTCTCCATGAGTAACCGCGTAGCGTGTATTGCGTCAGTAGTCCGCAGTTTTTGATACATCTGGCTTGATTCACGGTTATTTCAACGATTTCGTAAATACGGTTGTCAAGAATGCGCTAAAAAATTTTAATGGTATGGGAAAGTAATCGAATCGGACGGTAATTTGAACATTCTGCTGGACCACTTTTCTTTTTTCATATTGGAACAGTGGTACTTTCTTGCCAGTCAGATGGTGTTATTCCTTCCTGAATAACCCGGTTAAAGAATTCACTGAGTCACAGTGTTGGGTCCCAGCTCTTCGCTTTCCAGAGCTCGGATGCGATGGTGTCAGGTCCAGTGGCTTTCCCCGATTTCATTCGTTTTATTGCCTCCTCGACTTCAGTTGCGCTGACAGTTAAGTGCTTGATGGTTTTACGTGACAGACAGGTGGAAGACTTAATCCCGCGATTTTCTTAAGAACGGATTGATTGAATCAAAGCCCCGCTGAGAGAAGCAACAACGGTACTAGTCTATATCAAGTGCATGGCTTAGCATTCATACTGGTGGATGCAAAACCTACCTAAATCTCTACCGAACTAAGGAGTACGGTACCCGTGCTGAAACGCAACACCACGCCGAGGCCCGAAGGTCTCTTCTCGCTTGAGCATAACCACAACCCCCATGAAACTCCCACTAGGGGGCCAACCGCAAACAACCGAGCTGTACTCACATATAACAGGAATTCACCCGAGGTATGAGAGTCCAGGGGCTATCCCGGTTCCTATGGTGCCAGTATAACCCTGATAAGGTTTCGTGACCAATTTGCCACTTCAGATGATCGCCCTGATTAGGCCTTTGGAGCATTCGCCTACTGCATCACGGCCGGCAAGCCAAAGTGAGTACAGCGTCTCCCGGTGCCACCATTATGGAGGTTCTCCTCGGCCACTTGGTTTTGGTTTGACCGACAGGGTTGCTGCCCCGTCTTCCTCACCGCCATCTCTAAGCACCAGTTGCGCTGACTGGTGGAACTGCTCCAAATGTCGGTAATGATTGTGGAAGTGGAGGATGAGTAAATTTTTCAGTTGAAATCTGCTCGAAGTATTCTCTCCACCTATCCGTTGCGGCTCGATAGTTGGTAAGCAAAGTACCGTTCTTGTCATTAACGCAACGGAAGTGGTCGATATCCTGTGTACGTTCGTTACGGCTTTTAGCAAGTCGATACAGATCTCTCTCGCCATCGCGAGTGTCCAGTTTATCGTAAAGATTTTTGTTATGGTTCGCTCGGGTGACAGTGACCGCTTTCTTTGCTTCCCGGTTGGCATTCTTATAAATTTGCCAATTAGCAGGCGTTTTATCGTCGACAAATTTGTGGTAGAGGACCTTCACTCCAACATCATCATTCCAAAGCCAAGTATCTCGGTTGATATACCGCTTACCCGGCTTGGTGACCCCGAGGGTTGCAGAGGCCGCTTTGTGGATCGTGTCTTTCATTTTGTTCCACAATTCTTCCACACTCGTAATGGTCGGCAATCGTATGAATCTTTTTTCTCACCAAATCGCCACCGCGAGCCAGTGCGTTCCCCACGCTGTTTTATCGGTGGCTTAATTCGCAGGACGGCAATCAACGGCCGATGTTGAGGTGCGATGGTCTCATAGGGAACGACTTTGCAATCAGTGACAGTGGTAAAATGTCGGCGTCTTATGAGAATATAATCGATTTGCGTTTTATTGTTCCCATTATAAAATGTAGGGAGGTGAGACAATCGTTTGATGAATCATGTATTCATAAGTAAAAGGTCATGGGTGTCCGCAAAATTGATTATACGCTCGCCACTCTCATCGCGCGCTCCGAACCCCTTTCCCCCATGGCACCTGTTACCGGCTGCCTTTTCACCCACATGACCAATATAATAATATAGTCGTCGGCAGGCACGTGACAAGTCTTTTCATCGAGAAGTTGTCAGAAGGCATCTTTATCGGCATCAGGTTGACCTGTCTGTGGTGCGTACGGGATGAAGAAGTGAATAGTGCGATCAGCTGATGTAATGGTGAGCTTCATTAGCCGATCATCAAATCGTTCGACTTCATTAATGGCATCACGGAAACGCTCTAAGATGCCAATGCCAACACCATATTGAGTGTGTGGGGTACCAAAATAGGCACCAGACCATCGGGTTTCTTGCAGAGCGCAGATATCAATGCGCCTTTTCTGAAGGGCTCTTGCGAGTTCGCCCCGTCTTGCTAGTTAGGATAACAACATTTAGCGTACAGACACGTATTTGTTTTGTTTGTTTTGTTCGGACTAACTTGCTTACGTCTTGATGACGTCCATAAGTCAAGAATCCTTGCCCATTTCTCGACAGGACTGGGGTCCATTCTGCCGCGTCGACTGAGGTGGACGTCCTAGCATTTCTCCGAGGCTTGTGACTGAATCCGAGCATCATGTTTGTAACCACATTGTATGCATTTTCTTGGTCGGCCTGTCGCGGGACTTGTCGCCAAGAGAGGTCAGGTAGGATTTAGCATAGTGGAATAACTCCAACTATACTCTATTTATCTCTTTCCCTGATCTCAGCATTTTATTTTTGTTTTACTGAGGATAGTACAGAGTACGTTGCCCCAAACCCTCCTCCTTTACCTGGGCTTGGGACTAGCATATTATGTTAATAGCATGGCGGAGTTTGGCGGACCTCTCATCTCACATGTTATATACCGCTTTGGCGACTTCTTGTTTTTTAAGGTTTTGTTTGTAAAACAAAACCTTATTAAAATCGGTTTACTGTCTGTCTGTCTGTCCGTCTGTCTGTCTGTCTGTCTGTCTGTCTGTCTGTCTGTCTGTCCGTCACACGCATTTTTCTCAGAGACGGTTGTAGCGATTGGCACCAAATTCGGTAGAAAGGTGGGAACTGTGAACGCTCACGCATATAGTGAGTTACATCCTTTTACGTCGAATTTAAGGGGGGGTCCTCATACATGCAAAGGGAGGGTGTAAATTTTTTTTTCATCAAATATAGTCATGTGGGGTATCAAATTAAAGGTCTCGATTAGTACTTTTCGAAGCCAGTCTTAGTTTTGACATTTGTTGAAAAGGTGGGGGGTGCGGGGGGTTGAAAGTGGTCATTTCTTTAACGAACCCATTCTCAGAAACTACCCAACCGAAAAATTTGAAAGAAATCAGGGGGCTGTCACTATATGGTCCCTAGGCTCCGAAATTCCCTCCATACCGATACCTGTTCAAATAAAGTTAATAATAGTACATTACTATAATTTTTAGTAATTGACAGGAAAACCCCCCTTAAATTCACCCTAGAATCACAAAATTTTGCAACAATATAGGCTACAGCATAGAGCATGATCCTGCCAAATTTGGTGAAAATCGCACTATTACTAACAAAGTAATACTAAGTCAAAGCTGCAAATTCGAGACTATGAATGTCAATATCACTTGAAAGTGGCTATTTTCACATAATATATGCTTATTTTACGTGCTACATGCTAATGGGACAAATGCACACCCAAATCTCTTTATAAAAGAAATAAACAAAACCTTTCATACCTGAAGCGTGTAGCTTCCGGTTTCCCGACTTGTTTTCTCTTAATGGCAGCTCTTCTTTCGAGTGAGTTTTCGACGATCTTTACCGACCTGCTAATCCAGACCTCTTCCGATGTTGGATCTGGGATCCTGTATTTTGTAGCGTTGTAATGGTAACGCTTACCAAGACTCCTTCTCGCGCTTCGACGTCTCACTTTCTTTATTGTTTCGTTGGGACCAGCGATAAAACTTTGGAGCCAAATGTATTCATGTGTGGTAGGTCTGGTTTTTAACTTATTAGCAACCCAACTGGTATTTTCTTGATGGTTCTACTTAGTATTCTGTTTTGCTAGTATGCCACTATCAGCACTGCTTCTCATCAGAACCGCTTGCCTGGTCCAGTTTTAAGCAGCATGCACTTCGCAGATTCACTCAACGTCTTGTTGTTTCTTTTCCCAATTCCGTTCTGCTATGGCGTATACGGAACCAATTTCTATTCCATTTTTTCTCGTCGAAGAAAGTGTTGCAGTTCTTTGTGGATGTATTCTTTTCCGGTGTTAGATTTGTTCGCCGCTGGTTTTCTGCCAAATCTTTTTCCCACGATTGAACCATACCTTTCAAAACCACTTAAATTCTCCCTTCATGGTTCTTTTGACTGAAATTAAATTGTCATTGATTTTGGGAATGAATAAAACTTCCTTCAGTTAAACCTTTTGTAATCGACCATTTTTCATAATGTTATCGAAGAAACTTTCGCCATTTGTCATGCCGCTTGTATCTCTCAAATCCATGCACCAAACATCTGGCCGAGTTCTAGATTTCACGGTGAGCTTAAGAGCCCCAGTGTGTATACCGTTCAGACCGAATTTTGTTCCCACCTATTCTAAAGCAGGCCTCCTACAGATTGCCTTTAGTTACTGCAGGAATTGCTGTCACATCTCGAGATTTCTGCAAGGTTATTCGAAGAATTCCAAGAAGAGAGTAGGTCCGTGATCTCTGGGAATAACTGACTTTAGAGCTGTCCCATCACATTTTTGTAGGCGCTCTCCCATGAGTTTAAATCTACTTCCGAATAGATCTCTTTAAAAATTTCCACTTGGTCCGCTGGGAGTCTAATCCGTCCTATCTACTATCTTACAAGCCATTTGTCTGAACCGGTGGCAAGCTGATCGAATATTGTTCAGTTTACCATTTCACCAGTAATTGGGCCTTCTACTGTGGAATGTCCATCTCCTAGCGATGGACGCATCAAATACTTTGGCCTGATGTCCTTCTCAGCTTCGGGTGTATTGTTTTCCTGCCATGTGACTCTCTTCGTAGTTTGAAAATAATTGCCTGGCCTTCGCTAACGTGCCAGGATATACCACTTTCCATTCCGAAAGGTTTTTACATGACACTCGACGTATATATATGCTATAATTGAATATGAATATCTTTTATTCGTAAGTCTCTATTTCAGTAAGATTATATTTAAGGTTGGCGAAGTTCAGGCTAAAGTCACAGAAGCAGAACAAATTTCTGTTTCAACATCGAGCGCTTCTCCCGTTTTCGTTTGGGAACAGCGTGCCTGAAAGTGGTTTCCAGTTGATATCTGCTCGCTTATATTTTTCGCACGGTTTAGACGTAAGCTAAATAGTTTTCGACTTCAATATGATCCACACCCACCTTGTATTTGTGGAGTTATCTTTTGTAGATAAATTTGCTATACTTTTCAATTCACAAATTTCAATTGGGAAAGGCTTTTGTTTGAGGCAAAGAGAGGAGCAAAATATGTAAATCGCAGAAATGATAGTTGCAAGTTTATTTTTAACTTAATCGCGCAGTGAAAACACTTATTAAATTATTGGAAACTATTGGAACATTTTTGTTGGGTGTTTTGGTGAATATTTTCGAAACTTCCCCGCCAATATCTACCATTGTGATTATTATTATCACTTAAGATGAAGTAAATATTTGGTTGACAGCGGTTATATGAGAACCGCGATGTAAATTAAACTTTCTATAATAGTATTTTGTCCGAAAAAGAATCGCTTTCAAATCTGCTCATAGCCATAATCCCAACATAATTCTTATCATCCAATCTCATAATTTCTCGTAAGGGTTTATAACACAACTGGAGATATCATTAAATAAATCAAATAATTTAGCGGAAAACCACCTGTAAAATGACATAATGTAGTTGGATGAGTCTATTCCTCAACATCACATAAAGTCAATTTGTTAGGACGTCTATAGTCGTTCACATTGTTTATTTCAATGGTTTAAACAAATCGCCTAGGGCCACAAAAGCCGAATTCATTCATAAACTGGATTAACCAGAAGACCAAATCAAAATGTTTCGATATGAATGGGCTCCGACCACACATCCTATTATCATAAAGTCCATAATTTTCAATGGTAATGGGATTTTTATATGAACCCATTCCGACGGGGTGTCGGGTTTGACACCTATCTTTATGTTTTACGTATTAATTATCTGAAATTGTGATCACTCTTTTCGAGGTGTTATAATGTATTCATTCACAAGAGGTAGGCGCCTCGGGACTTGTTCCACATTAAGAGTGCTTCTTTTATGATTTGCTCGATAAGATCACGCTCCAAAGAATAATCGAACCCGTACAGAGAAAAGGGAGGCAAGCGTGCACCTGTTTTGGGTATTGGCTCAATTAAAAATGATTCCCAAAAGATAAAATACAAAATTATCCACTTGAGTGTGGAAGATGATAATCACTCTGATGTGCAATTTACACTTGAATTCTACAAATTGATCGTTTTGTAATGTGTAGTCTCTTTCCGAGATTTGAAGATAACATATTTACACAATCAAAGTCTCTTATTATACTTATGACTGTATCAAGCGCCATTCATATTAGCAGTATGAGAAATGTATCTATATCTCAAATTTCTCAAAGGTGTTTAGCATACAAAAGTATTATTTATATAGTCGAAATGTTGAACTGCACTGTTAGAACTAATAATCAATCATTCGCACATTCTACGCCTTCAGGACCAAGTGGAGATCAGCCAATACTTCCAAGTTTGAATACTGAGCATTCCCAAGAATCAAATGCAACGTCTAGTGTGCTGCTACTGTTTTTCCGGTCAGAGTTGAATTATTTAACAAGAAATTTATGGCTACCAAAAGATGCAATAGTCCGTGTAATTCATCGGCTTAAAAATCATAAGTCGCCAGGAGCCGATGGAATTACATCTGAATTGGTTAAATATGGAGGCGACCAATTACACCAAGTGGTTCATCAACTTGTGCTCAAGGTATAGCACAGCGGATCAATGCCTGGCGATTGGCAACGAGGCATTATTTGTCCCATACATAAAAAGGGAGATATCACAGAGTGCAGCAATTATAGAGGTATCACGTTGCTGAGTACCATCTATAAGATATTCTCCGCTATCTTGCTAGGTCGGATAGCCCCATACGCCCAGAACATCATTGGCCCATACCAAAGAGGCTTCACTCCAGGCAAATCAGCAGCAAATTAGATTTTCTCTCTGCGGCAAACAATGGAAAAACTGTTGGAATATGGACATCAGTTGCACCATCTATTCATCGACTTTAAAGCCGCCTATGATAGCAAAGCCAGGGTAAAACTGTACACGGCCATGAGAGAATTCGGTATCCCGACGAAATTGATAAGACTGACTAGGCTGACCCTGATCAATGTGCGAGGCCAGATAAAAGCAGCAGGATCACTCTCAAGACCATTCGACATCAACAACGGTCTACGACAAGGGGATGCCCTGTCATGCGTCTTCTTTAACCTGACCCTAGAGAACGTGATCCGTGATACTGATGTAAATGCAATAGGTACGATCCTCTTTAAATCCATCCAACTACTGGCCTATACTGATGATATCGACATCATGGAAAGAACCACCCGAGACGTACAAACTGCCTTCATCCAGATCGAGCAGGCGGCACGAGATCTTGGGCTGCACATAAATGAAGGCAAGACAAAGTATATGGTGGCAACGTCAGTATCCAAAACCAACCAATCAACAACATCGAACCGCACTGGTCAAACGAGAAGAATAAAGATAGGAGACTACAACTTTGAGACCGTTGATAATTTCTCCTATTTAGGGTCGAAAATGACAACCGATAACAGCTACAATGATGAAATCCGCGCACGGTTGTTGTCAGCCCACAGAGCCTATTTCAACTTACAAAAACTGTTCCGTTCGAAAAGGCTCACCATATGGTCAAAGCTCTTACTGTGCAAGACAAAATTTTGACAGTCCTCATGTATTCCTCGGAGACTTGGATTCCTAGCAAGAAAAATTGTTAACTCTTGGCCGCGTTCGAGTGAAAAATCCTCCGAAGAATTTTTGGCCCACTACATGAGGATGGACGATTCCGTAGTCTACATAACGACGAAATCTATGAGGAAGACCATGACCGTCAGGTTGTGGATAAAATAAGTTACGGTGGGCGGGTTACTTAATCCGTATGAATGAGGCAATATCTATGGTAGAAAAAGAAGACGTCTGAGATGGAGCGATAGCGTAGGCCAGGACCCCAGACAGCTTTTAGGGATATCAAATTGGTGGATGTCGGGCAAAACCGAGATGTCTGGAGTTCCTTATTAAGGCAGGCCTAGACCGGATACCGGTTGTTGCGCCGTTGAAGATGATGAAAAGGCGCAGTAGAACGCTTGTATTGGGAACACACGAAAAGATTTTGGTTAATTTGATCTTATTGGTAGCGTAATTAAAAGAATTTTTTGCAACTCAAATATAGGTGAATTGATTATTAAAAGATAAGCTTAAACCACATTTACTCAACTATGGACAAGTGACGTCACTGCGCAAGTAGTTTGAATTTTAGTTACATACATCAAAACATACGGTTTACTGTTTGATAATATCGACCAAGAAGACTATATACAGGGGATCCAACTCCCAGGGTATTCTTTGGAATTGAATGGAGACCGAAAATCCTTGTATATCTTTGATTGCGATGGGAGTTGCGCGACATAAATTCCGCGCAGACGGGCTGGTGTTAGTGCCGTGTATGTGATACAGTGCTCTGGTGTGCGCCCACGTGGTTGCGAGCAAGTGGCAGCATCTTTCACAACAATAGAAAACACGCAGCTGTTTATGGCTTCGCATATCCCAGAGGGAACCAATGATTCATTTTGGATTAATGGCAATGTATCTTAATGGAATCAGTTCACAATTCCCCTATTGGAAGTTTAGTAAAAGCAAAATCATGCGCAAAATTCTCGGCAACAGATCGATGTTTGCTCTCTGAAGTGAGGAGGAAATAAGTAGATGCATCCAAGATCAATCTTCCCGGTGCATCCGCTTCCTAAGATGAAGAAATACACACAAGAAAACCATCTAGATGACATCGACACGCCGACATACCAATACCATTTACCTACCTTGTCCCTACCCGAAAGGCGCGAAAATCTAAATTGATCTAACGCTTTTCCACTTTACATATATTTACGTAAATTAAATACCAGTTTACTAACGTACACACACATCCATCTTATTAAACCTTGACTGCCTCACAGAAAAGAACGAAGTAGAAGAAGCCATCAGATGCGAGTGTCCGGAGGTAACCAATGCCCGGATTGGTATCACTTCTGCGAACTCCTGAGGTTAAAAACTCGCTGTCGTGGAAGTTGCCGAGCAATACGCGAGGGAGCTTTTAAACAGCGGGAAAATAAGAATTCGTTGGGTAGTGTGTAGGATACGAATCCGGGCAACATGCCGTAAATGCGGTCAGGTAGCACCTGAGGAAGGAGTGTCACAGGCTCCGCCGCTTAACACAACGTCGGAATACAAATCAGCCAAAGGGAGACTCCGTGGCGCAATAAACAAGAGCAAAGCTCGCTGCTGGCAGAATCTGATCGACGAGGTGAATGGGGACCCGTGGGTACTCGGTTACAAGCTGGTAATCTGAAAAATCGGGGCTCTGGGGAAACCCTGTTCACTTAAGACGAGCAGATGGACCGCATTGTAAGGGCACTATTCCCGGCGCACCCCGTATGGGATGATGACGTCGGCGTGGAGAGCGTAGAGGACTGTCCACTTTTCTTTATAAAAGAGTTGGAACGCCTGTTCCTCCGCCTGTCCTTTCTATGAAAAGCAAGAAGGCGCCAGGGCCCGATGGTATTTTAGCAGAGGTATGCAAACTAGTATTCCAACACCGGCCAGGCCTACTGTTCGGTGCGTACAACGCTTGCCTGAAAGAGGGCACTTTCCCTGCTTGTTGGAAGGTGGCGAGGCTTGCGATGATCCACAAAGGGAAAAGCGACCTGGAGTTGCCGTTTTTATACTGCCCACTATGTATGCTTAACACAGCTGGAAAAGTGCTCGAAAAGCTCATCAGAAGTAGACTCGCTGAAGCGATATGCGCAGCCAAAGGTTTATCTCCCCGTCAGTTTGGTTTTAGAACAGGGAGATCCACAGTTGATGCTGTCATGCAAGTCGTGGATGCCGTTTGATGAGCGGAGGCACATAGCCGTCGAACTCGATGGGTGGTGCTCCTCGTAACGGTTGACGTCAGAAACGCTTTTAATTCCGTAAGATGGAAAGACATTCTAGGAACACTAGAAAATACTTTCCACGTGCTGAACTATCTCTTGCGGATATTGAGGGACTATCTGAAGAACCGCTCCCTGCTCTATGAAACACTAGAGGGTCAGAGGAGGATGGAGGTCACGTCGGGGTAGCACAGGGATCCATCCTACGGTCGAAATTCCGGAACGCTCCCTATGATAGTCTACTTAAACTCGACATGCCAGAAGAGTCGCGCCTGGTCGGTTATCTAGATGATGTCGCGGCGCTTGTTGTTGGTCACACTGTCGAACAGACCCAAAACAGACTCGGTATATTGATGCGACGGGTAAGCGGATAAATGACTATTCATGGTTTCAACTTTGCGCTGGAAAAAACCGAAGTAGTTATCCTGGCTAAGAAGAAAATTCCGCCCCTGTGTCCCATATCGTTCGGCGAGTCGACAATCGAGTCAAAACCAGCAGTAAAGTACCTCGGACTGAGTCTTGACTCAGAGATGAGCTTTTTTGAGCAAATCAAAGCAGCAACGATCAAGGCTGTAGCTGGAGTTTCGGCGTTAAGTAGGCTAATGTCAAACATTGGGGGCCCTACGTCTAGCAGGCGACGTCTCCTGATGAGTTCAATGCAGTCTGTTCTGCTCTACGGCGCAGAGGTATGGGCTGGCGCTCTTGGTAAGGATTTATATCATGTACGTCTCGCGTCTCTCGTGATGGTGGTCGCCGGAGTGATCCCCGTTGCCCTTCTTGCTAAGGAGCGTCAAGGGAGATGAGCCAAGGAGGGTGGTTGCTCGTGAAGAACGGCAATGCAGCCTAGACGAGTGGCAATTTGAGTGAGTGGCTGAATCGAAAACATGGTGAGACTGACTATTTCCTTACCCATTTTTTAAGTGGGCATGGAGGTTTCAAGTCTTACCTGCAAAAGAATGAAAAGGGGCGATCTCCGGATTGTGTGTTTTGCAATGGAGTTGTGGACGACGCCCACCATACTTTTTTTTCCTGTGGAAGGTGGGATGGGGTTCGCCAACAGCTCTATTTAAACATAGGTGATCTCTTTCCAGACAACATTCTCGAAGAGATGGTGAGGAGTGCTGACAGGCGGTGCCATGTTGCCCATTACTTTCGGGGCCTTCTCGTTGCTAAGAAGATAGATCGACCGGTGGAGGAGCCGGATGGCAGGGGGTTCCTCGAGCTGACAGTTCCCTTCCTCTTCTCCCCTCCCGTTGGTGAAAGGAATTCCTTGATTTGAAGGCTCCGCAAGGCGGGAGATTTCGGGGACTAGCCCGAAGTAATGTGAAAAACGGTTCCAGGCTAGCTCCCTGACGATGGTGAGGTGTTTAGTTGGTAGTCCGACGACGTACCGAACCGGGAGTCCACCACTGTGTACGTAAATATATTCACCTACCTTACCCCAAAAAAAAAAAATTAAACCCCCCTGGCCGTCAATTTTCTATCACTACATGTATTAATGGACCGACTAGATTTGCAAAACATCTTGGAATTGGAAATATAGGTGTTGCGAGTCCAATTCGGAGTTTTCCAAACCAATTCGGAATTTTCCAAACTAATTTCAGAAATTTCCAAACTAACTTCAAGTCAGTTTCAGAATTTTCCATTTCAAATTCAGATTTTTCTATTTCCAATTCAGAATTTTTAAATATTTTACTATACTTCTGGTGTTCCGACTTTTTATATTTGCTTTCGGTAAACTTCTTCACATTTTCTAGTAATGTTGAACCTGAAGTGAGAAAGGTATAGAATTAACTATTATATATTCGATAGAGTACTTTAGAGAGCAAATTATTTATGTAAGTGGCTTTTGAAAAATGGTGTGTGTTATTATGAAAGTGCAACTGCCGTGTACTCAAAGTTCCTCGCATGAAAAAACACAATAACTTTCACACCTAAAGCGTTCAGCTTCCGGTTTTCCGACTTGTTATTGATGTCGTGAAAGCTTTTGGCAGCGACAACAGAAGTTTATCTGGAATGTACTCCTTAGGATAATCATTCGGCAGAAACTATAATAGATCGAGAAAATAGAGAATCTTATCGGAGTGGCATATGACGGTGCAAAACGTCACATCCCTGGAGTATTTATTTGGTCATATTCTTTATAATTGCTTGTCCGAAGGACGTGGAGGGGTATAATGGGCGATGCCATCTTTCCTGCGAATAGGCTGATAACATCTGCATGTTCTTTTAGCGATTTGTTGATCTTGGCCAAATGGGTCTGGATTTGGAAGGAAGGCAAACACAGTCGGATCGAAGGTAACTACTAACAAAAACTCTTCATTCTGACTGGTCATCGCGCTTTTCTTGTTTGCTTAAGCGGGCAAAACACAGGGCTTTGACGCGCTGTTTCTGCCAACGGCGGTACCGAACTTGATTTCGCTTGACGCATTAACAACACCAAATTCGCCTTCGTTGTTTTGTTCAAAATCTTAAAATGCAGGAATCTCAACACCAACATCAAGTTAAGACTGTTTTGGGTCAATGTTCATTCTATGCTTCTATATGGAAGTAGCATCTGGAAAATAACTGCAAGTTTCACTCGAAAGCTCCAAGCATCCTTCAATTCAGGTCTATATCGTCTCATTGGGTTTCTCTGGCCTGAGACAATAATAAATGAAGAAATAGATGGGGCTATTTGCGGGCCAGATATCTGTGGACAAGCTGCTCAGAATGCGGAAATGGAAGTGAATAGGTCTAGAACTACGTGTCATAGAATAATTCACGTGGACTGCTGATTTCTTAAGAAAATCGTCAACGGTGGCACGGGTGCATTTTTGACGGCCGTAGTCGACATAGTGTACTGTGGTACCCATATAATAATAATAATAATGGTTAGCGCAACAATCCATATTGGACCAAGGCCTTGAAATGTGTTAGAGCACTTCATTCAGGACCTACAGGATAGCCAGTAGGAGGCAATGTGGTCAGCATTGCGCTCGCCCGAGATTATTACCCTGATTTGACTCAGGCACTTCACCACAGCTGAGTCGACTGGCATCCGACAGTCACGATAACAAATCCCTCTGTCACCAGTGAGATGTGAACCGCGACAGTCCAGCGCTCTAACCACTTGAGCCTTCTACCAAACAGATGTATAGGAATCTAAGAATCGGAAGGGTATCGCGAAAATTAGATTCTGTTTTCCCAATGACTCTTCCAATGTTCTGTGGTTCTGATATTTGCTGATGTTTCTAGAAAGCAGTAAATTCAAACGAACAAGACATTTTTCTTAGTAGTAGACTTTATGGTTCTATCTTATGAATTCATTTTACAACTGAGGCCCCCGTCAAAATTACATATGGCCCTCATCAAAATATAAAAAGTGGTTAACCCACCCTGCTGTCTTAGTTCTAGTATGTGTGTCTCCAATTGGTAATGAGTGTACAGTAAGTGATAATTCATGAAAAGTACTAATTTGATGCATTATGACTTTGTTGATTTAAATACGATTACCGTGAAACCTGTCATCATGCGATATATAATCAGCTTTGTTGCTACAAAATTGTATGTATCAAAAATAAATTTGGGCAGGGTTTTCAAGTAAATTTCTAAAATATAATAATATCATCATCATCATCATCAACGGTGCAACAACCGGTATCTGGTCTAGGCCTGCCTCAATAAGGAACTCCAGATATCCCGGTTTTGCGCCGAGGTCCACCAATTTGATATCCCTAAAAGCTGTCTGGGGTCCTGACCTACGCCATCGCTCCATCTTAGGCAGGGTCTACCTCGTCTTCTTTTTCTACCATAGATATTGCCCTTATAGACTTTCCGGGTGGGATCATCCTCATCCATACGGATTAAGTGACCCGCCCACCGTAACCTATTGAGCCGAAGTTTATTCACAACCGGACGGTCATGGTATCGCTTATAGATTTCGTCATTGTGTAGGCTACGGAATCGTCCATCCTCATGTAGGGGGCCAAAAATTCTTCGGAGGATTCTTCTCTCGAACGCGGCCAAGAGTTCGCAATTTTTCTTGCTAGGAATCCAAGTCTCCGAGGAATACATGAGGACTGGCAAGATTTTGTCTTGCACAGTAAGAGCTTTGACCATATGGTGAGCCGTTTCGAGCGGAACAGTTTTTGTAAGTTGAAATAGGCTCTGTGGGCTGACAACAACCGTGCGCGGATTTCATCATCGTTGCTGTTATCGGTTTTGATTTTCGACCCTAGATAGGAGAAATTATCAACGGTCTCAAAGTTGTAGTCTCCTATCCTTATTTTTACTGTTTGATAATATGCTAGTATTAACTTTATTTGACCAGCTGCCGGAATGAAATGTACTGTGAGGCCTAGATTTTGTATAGATACATCACTGTGATTTTTTCAGATTTTCTGGTTGGATAGGTTCTGAGAACGAGGCCTATTTCACTCGTTGGGGACATATTTTCAGTCCTCATTCCCTCTACTGTCGCATATATTGCTAAAGCTAATAGAAAATTGTGCAGTTGACAGGCTAAATATATGATAGACGGACAACCAGACATTGAACCGATTTTAGTAGAAATAGATGTCTTTGTTTTCACGTGCCTTCTCTTCACAAAACAATTTTTTACATTTGGAAATATCTTTCGAGCCTATAAGTGCATACTTTTTTGTCTACACCTGCAACGCCTTTTAGTTTTCTATTTGGATATTACAATAATGTGTCCGGATATCTAAGTGGTTAGAGTACAAGGCTGTCGTACGGAAGGTCGCGGTTCAAATCGATGTCGGATTTTACCTAATACTAGCACTAAGTGCCAAGCATTTAGGCTCGGACGATTCTACCTACTTAAAAACTAAAGGGGCACTGGTGGTAGTCCCAGGACATCAAGGGAAGCCGTGAGGGATTTAGGTAATATTATGGGAACAACAACTACTCGCTCGAGACCGTAAATTTCTTTGATTTCCCGAACCAGTAGTTCACCTTCTTCTTCACGCATTTCCGTTCGATGTTGCTATTATGGGGGTTGCAAGGTAGTCGCTATCCAGGAGAATACTAACATTTCAATACAAACAAAAAATTGTATTCGTTATTCATTTCACTTATTGGAATTGGAATATGTTTGCATTCGTATTCACAGAAAATCTTCGTACGAATTTGTTCGTATTCGTTTTTTCGAATACAAATAAGGCCAACACCGATTTGAAGCATAGGTTAAGGTTTTTCCTTTCTCCCCCTTCTGAGATCAACATATACTTAGAAATAGGGGCTAACGGTTTTGTCCAGGGCAGAAGCAACTCATCAGACGCTGCCTCACCTCTGCCCTGGGAGTAGCGTGACCGTAAGTCGTAAACTATGGAAAATGTTTCTGCCCTGGGCGAAACCGTTAGTTCCTATTTTTAAATGATCGGGTGCCATGCCCTAAACGAGGGATCCGTGGACCAAAAACGTGAGAGTGAGTTGTTCTCCATTTGGTCCGGTCCAACATCAAGTGGATGTGGACTTAGGATCCCTCACTATCCTAAACAATAATATACTTAGAGTTTACTCTATGTGCAGTCCGTTTAAATAAATTGGTAAATGGCATATTTCGTTAGTTATTCTACAACGCAATAATGTCGGAAACACCACTGTGTACTTGAATATGGTAGACTTCTCATAATCTTCGAAAGATTTTCATTCATTTATACAAAATTCCATAAACAAACATGCTGTGTACTTGAACATCAAATATGTGTAACTAATCTACTTTGCGACACGGGAACCACGGAGGTGTTTTCAAAGAGAGATTTGAACTCGGGTTTTAACATTTTCATTTTTTCACTTTGAGCGTGACTTGCTTCCTTTTCGTTTTTCTGAAATAGTATTTGCTTGATTGTTGTCGTCTTAAACTGGAGTTGGGCTTACTTTGTTCCCCGCCAGCTCCGATGTAATTTTTAAAATGAGAATTCTCAAATTGGTTATTTTTAAATATATATTGTACACCTGGAAATTCGCACTTAGGTACATTCAAGGCTATTACATAGTTTATTGATGTGTGCATACATACATCCAACCAGGATTTTCAGGTTGTAAAGGACTAAACTCAAAAGCTTAAAGATTAAAACCACGTTTGATACTTATCAACTCAACAACTGGATCACAAGCAATTTACAACTCAATAAGATGCATCGAAAATTCGATCGTTAAGAATCTAATCTAATATATACAACTCACATATGCATATATGTACATGGTCGTGTGAAACTTTCTCGTCACTCGCATACCTGCCCCTCCTGAGGAACATTTATCCGTTTTAAATAGATTGTCTATTGTTTGGTAATATTAAACAAAAACAAAAAAACGTGAGAGAACAGCCTACATATCTCCCAATTGCTTAACACCTCTCTATCCATCGATATAAAACCCGATACCAGTTGCTATTCTGTTTTAAAGGATTTTCACGGCTTGTAACAGGAAACTGCCGACCAAACAGAAGCTCCACCTCCACCAGAGGGGACAACGCCTGGAATTTTGTCGCGACGTGAGAAAACTGCCTGCTCAAACGAAGCCCACCAGACTTCATGCCTCGTGCGCGCGTTCCATTAGAAATAAGCGAAGCATGGAAATCCCCTATTTATCCGCTCTCGCCGATTGGTCGGATAAACCGTGAGGCGCTAGATTGGGCAGCTGCTGAATACATAAGCCCATTCCTTGCTATGTATGTAGAAGTTTACGTGCAGTGGAAATAATGTCGAGTGTATGTATGGATGTCCAAGAGAGATGGCAGCTTGTAACTGGAAGGTTCCGTTGCAAACTGTTTTCGCGCATGCTTTCGCTAACGTCGGCGCTTCTAACAATTCTATTTGCCATGAAAATATTGCACCATGGCCTCCTAGTCGAGGCTAAAAGCTATTCGTATTAATTCTGGTTTAGTAGGATCAATGCAAGTCAAAATTGTTACTTTGATCGAATTCAATCAATTTATTAATGTATTCTTGTTTTTTTAGCCAAAAATAAAATAATAAAGTAAAAATCATATTTTGAAGTGTAAGCAATTTTTTAGAGTTCCTAAAATTATTGAGTAGATTATGCTATTGTATGAATTTTTTGTACATACCCCGAACTACACTTCTGACCTTCCTTCAATTCAGCGGAAGAAATCAATCAAGGACGACGATTCAAGATTATACCACATCTGCATACGCATACATACGACTTCGTATATACGTGTGCATAAAGTCGACTGTATGAAAAGATTTTTGAATCGATTCAAAATAATCAATATTAATTCGTTATTTATAAATGAACCCTGATATATTTCAATTAACACTCGAATGCTACTCATATAGGGGTTGAGATTTCACGAAGTATTTTTGATAATGAATCCATTTCCCCCAGTTTTAAGAGCAATAATGTCAACATTACCGACATACGTTTCTTGGGAGTGTTTTTATTGTAGAAGAATATATACTTGGTGTGAATGTAAATAAATATATTAAAAATAGAAAAATAACAGGAAACGTTTGACGAACATTATGTGCATTATTTATTATATTGCTCATTAGATACGAAGTTAGTGCACAAGTTTCTAGATTGTATCTTTTAATAGGTGTAGTTAGAATAACCTGTCCATGCATTTTATATGTAAATCAACAAATGAGTGCGCTTGAAAGATATGTTGAGAATGTATTATTAAAGGGGAAAAGCACTCTAGAACTGCAGGGAAATTGAACCAAACGGTATTTCTGAAGAATATAAGTTTATTTAAAATCATGTCGGACCTCATAACTAAGGCTGTCGCACAATAATTTTTGTATGAAGTTGAACCGCAAGGTGCTAGTGCAGCCTGTGAGGTAACCCAAGTCCAAATAGTGCTATTTAGGGCCCTGTCATGGCCTCCCAAACATAATCAAGTATGTTCTATAAAATGAAATAGAATTCGGTATAAATAAATTTGCAAACATATTGAAAGTAGTCTAATATGTGTTTCCTGAAGGGTTACAGTTTTCCGAAAAATAACAGGAAATTTTGCTTTCATTCCAAAGTTTTCTTCAGATTTCTGACGAAGCTATAACTGGCTCCTTGTCAAGTTAGGGCCTAGTGATAGTCTCGTATGAAATTCGGAAGAAATTTTGGAGTGAAAGAAAAGTAGAACTTACTTTCATTTTTCGAATAGCCAGTTATAGTTTTTTACTCGGAAAACCACAAACTCTTTAGAAAACACGCCAGGAGTGTGTATTGTTTCTATTCTCCCGTGGTGGGGTATAGCGCGTCAACCACATCTGCGCGTCATCGTTTGCGGTTACCTGAAATGCCCCACAGGCCCTTCCAACGACTTCCCTTACTGCTCTGCGCTAAGTGCCATTGGGACGACCATGTTGGCCATCTTAAGAGAGTTTATTGTACTACATGGCGTAGCCAGTAATGCAATTGTCACCCTTCCTTAATGTGCGACCTATCAATTGCCACTTCCGCCTTCCGATCTCAGTGCTTACGAGCGCAAGGCCTGTACGCCGTCTAAGTTATTTGTTTAAGATAGTGTCAAGTCAGCGCACTCCAATGATACGTAGACAGATATTGGCGAAATTTTGGAGCTTTTGGGTAAAAGTAGAGCGCACCTTCCCTGTGCTACTCCCATATAGCAACGCTGAAAGAAGACTACTACAATTGATCTTGGTGTTGAAATAACTGCATTTCCAGATTTTAGACAGAACAGTGAATCTTGTTCGATCTCGTGCTGTTAATGCGTCGGACATCATCAAGGGGACACAGTCGGCAGAAACCACGTTTCCTTAATATACCAATTGATCGACGCCTTCGATGCTCTGCCAATTAATGCAGATAGGAAGAGTGCGATGACCTGTCAGGCTAGGAACTTTAGTTTTGATCGTGTTTATTTTCAGTTCAACTCTACTTGGCTCTCTTTCTAAATCCAGAGCCATTTTTTGCACGCAGATACCGATCCAATTTTCACACTCAAAACGGGTTCCCTTATTTGGGATCTTGACGATCATCCCCCTCTTCCATTCTCTGGGGAAAGTCTCGGATTCTCAAGATTTCCGTAGGAGTGGAAGCAGTATTAGTAACTGCAGGTACAGCGATAAATAACTCTGCGGAGAGACCGTCAAGCCCAGTGGCTTTGCTCCGTCTGAGTGCATTGATGGTCGAAATAATCTTTCGCTTGCAGGTTAAGAACCGTGGTGAAATGTTTTTTCCACGTCTTCAGTTGTTCATCACCGTGGATGAGAAGTCGACCGTCGACGTTCTTCACAGTATTATCGAAATTTTTGTGATCCCATCCAAGCTCTTTCGTGATTCGGAATACATTTCTGGAATCATTGCGATCTGCAGCATCTTTCGCTTCCGTGGCAAGCGTGAATTGTCTCTTCCGTATTGGGGTTCGATTGCGTCACGCGTGCCATCGCTCGCAGCAGTCAGTAGAGCCTTCAACCCCTTCGACTCATCGATCCGCTTTCACGATTCCGCAGTCAGCCAGATCTTATAAGGCTCCTTCGGTGCGAGTACCGACGACCTGTGTAGCACTGTTGAGCGACAGCTGGGTCATACAAGCAGTCGATATTGAAATTAAAGAGTCACAGATCCATAACCCTGCGAGAAGTGGTGGACATAATAAACAGGCGAACTTAAGCGACCATTAGATAATTACCCTTTTCTAGACCGATGTCAACGCCTTTCTTGTTACGCACATTTAGGAGGGAGCTCCAAAATCTACTCATCATCATCAACGGCGCAACAACCGGTATCCGGTCTAGGCCTGCCTTAATAAGGAACTCCAGACATCCCGGTTTTGCGCCGAGGTCCACCAATTCGATATCCCTAAAAGCTGTCTGGCGTCCTGGCCCACGCCATCGCTCCATCTTAGGCAGGGTCTGCCTCGTCTTCTTTTCCTACCATAGATATTGCCCTTATAGACTTTCCGGGTGGGATCATCTTCATCCATACGGATTAAGTGACCCGCCCACCGTAACCTATTGAGCCGGATTTTATCCACAACCGGACGGTCATGGTATCGCTCATAGATTTCGTCATTGTGTAGGCTACGGAATCGTCCATCCTCATGTAGGGGGCCAAAAATTCTTCGGAGGATTCTTCTCTCGAACGCGGCCAAGAGTTCGCAATTTTTCTTGCTAAGAACCCAAGTTTCCGAGGAATACATGAGGACTGGCAAGATCATAGTCTTGTACAGTAAGAGCTTTGACCCTATGGTGAGACGTTTCGAGCGGAACAGTCTTTGTAAGCTGAAGTAGGCTCTGTTGGCTGACAACAACCGTGCGCGGATTTCATCATCGTAGTTGTTATCGGTTGTGATTTTCGACCCTAGATAGGAGAAATTGTCAACGGTCTCAAAGTTGTATTCCCCTATCCTTATTCTTGTTCGTGTTTGTGTTTGACCAGTGCGGTTTGATGTTGTTGGTTGATTCTCGTCCAAAATCTACTGCTGATCGCGAAGTGAGCGATCTGATTGCTCGTACGGGGTCAGTAAGTTGAAACCCAAATCACCCTATGGCAGGCTCTGTGCTCGAAGAATGTGCCACCAATGAGGAGGCGGTAGAAGGTGCAGTAATCCACGAACCTTCCACCATTACCGTTACTGTCGCTAAAACCGTGTTTTTTCATCATATGTCCAAGCAAGTTGTTGGCAGATCCCACCTTGGCATTCAGATCATCCATAACGATCCCAATGTTACCTTTAGGAAACCACCCCTAGACTGCGTTTGCTTGCTAGTTGAAAGTTTCCGTTGGTGCGTAGCATTGTGATGCTTCTCAACCTTGCAGTTAGAAATCTATCAGAAACCGGCTCCCAGGTCAAGAGAGCGCGCCTTGCGGTAGCCGCCAGAAGCAATCTGACACTGGATTCGCGTCTGCTAACACTTGGCTTTCGAGAACACAAAAGCACATTGTCGTAGGTGTGGCAAGAGAGAGAGAAGTACTCTCCAGAGTCCTACCATCTTACTTCGCTTAGGATGTCCAGAATATTTCGTTGGAATTCCCGCTTAAGATGGAGAAAGCGGGCATTCTGAGAACCATCGCTACTTTTATCGATGAGCGTGCGTACATTCCAGAAACCCATCATAGTACTTTTTCGATAGCCAAAGGTGTTTGGCATGAGATCAGTTCCTATCCGAGGCGTTGTTGACTTTTCGTTTGCAGGTTCCTAGCTCACAAATTTCTATCCCTTTTAGTCGCCTCTCATGACTAGCAGGAAAGACTTTGAGTGTATTTTTAAGCCCCAACTCAACCCAAAGTTTGCCTTTGCCATTTCACTGACATTTGGTCAGTGGAACGTTAGAAAATGAAACAAGCAAGGATAATCAGCTAATCACGGAAATTGTTTTTCGGTTAGTAGAAAATTTAAGTTGATTTATTAAACGACTTGATATGTTGCAATTTTTTTTTGGTCGTAATCGTTAAAACCTTGGAGGTAGTAGTACAATGTGACGATTTTAGCAAATCGATTTGTTTTTCTTCGCTAATTTTGAAAGTATAAAATATTGTAAATGTACAGTAAAAATATCATGGCACAAAGAATAGAGCGCGCCGCAGTAGGTATTGAAATGGAAATTGGCCGGCAGCAGTTACTTCAATCAGTAAGTTTTGTAAAGAAAAATCTACTGCCGGAGAAACACTCAAGCCATGATAGGATATAATGGAAGACCAAGACCAGGCCACTGTTGAACACATGCCTTTATATTGTTCGTTTTTGATGTTTCACCCAAATCGTAGAGATGCTTTCATTGCTGTAAGTAGTCAAATGTAATATTTAAGATGTCGTTTGGAGCTTCGGTGATACTGTTTCAGTTTCCAGAACTGAGTTCTTAATATCAAGAGTCACCAATGCGTAGTATGTACTATCGTCAAAGGCTTTCCTGGCCAGATGGTAAGCCACTTTATTCGTATCCTCGAATGACAGAACCTTTCGGAAGCCAAGCTGTCTATTTGATAAATAGCCATCGCTATTAATTATTGGGGAGAGTCGAATAAAGATTATCAGCTTAAGGACCTAACCTATGTATCAGAAAATAGAGAGGTATAAGTATAGTACCTGGCTTGAGGGATAGTGCAAGCTATTGTCATTTCCACTCCGTTGGGGAAATCTTTAGTTTTAAGCAGTCTGTGAACACCTGTTCAAACACATTCGGTTCCGTTTCAAATGCCAGTTTTGCGCTGTGGTAGAAATTTATCTTGGACTTTTTTCGTTGCATCATCAGTTGTTCCTGGAGGGAACGTAGTTTTCTTCTTCTTCTCCTTCAGCTTTTGTTCCGCTCAAAAGCGGTACGCCTTAATGGCTTCCGCCATTTCATTCGGTCGTATGTCCAATTTGGATGGAGACAAGAGGCTCTTAAATCACCGTCTAGCGTACTAAGCCGTGCCGCCACGTCAACCACGTCCCTAACTCCGATGTCACAAGGCAGGTTCATCCGCTCCACGGCAGACTTTGGATGATGCATTCGGAATTTGGACATAGTTGTCCGTATCCGCCACTGGACGTTTTTCAGATCGGTTTTCGTCTACGGAAATATTGCGAATGCATAAGCCAGTGAAGAGATAGCGAATACATTCAACGCGCTTATTTGATTCTTCAGCACCAGCTTTACATGTCGCAGGAATTCGGACAGCAGAGCATCCTTCAGATCACCATCTCGAGCCGAATTCCTAGGTACTTGTAGAAATCTGTCTCGGTCATAGCTTCGATGTGGAGATCACCAATGCTATGTCCGGTATGCGGCTCATGATGACCTTTGCGGATGGCTTGGATTCTATACTTGTCTAATCCAAACTCCATCCGAATATCGCGACTGAACATGTCTATTATTCGCAACAGACTCCTAAGATGGTTGTCAGTACCAGCATACAGCTTGATATCATCTAAGTACATCAAGTGTGTCAGTTCGCACATAGAACGTGGGCCATACTTTAATGCAAAACCGTGGCCACTGAATTAGGCCATGAAAGGGGGTTTAGTGCCATACAAAACTAAAGGGGACTTAATGAATCCCCCTGGAAGACGCCCCTCCGTATACGGATTGTGTCTGCGGGGTCCTGCACCTTCTTAGGGATAAGGTAGGTAATCCCCGCAGTAAGGAAGGGTGGAAATTCCTCCGGCCGACTCATGACTTTATTTATACTGCGTGCCAACTGACTGTGTACGCTGGTAAATTTCCTATACCAGAAATTGTGCACCCGATCCAGACCTGGGCCCTTCCAGTTCTTCGAGCTGTTTATGGCTCGTCGACCTTCCTCTTCGGTAACATCTGCAAAATTCATGCCAGCCGTATTGGCATGGCGGGTGCCTTCAGCACGCTGAAAGGGTAACCCCCAAAGTCCACCCTGATATTCGCTCTGCTGGGATTCGTTGAGAGATCTGAAAAAACTCCGCTGGTTCCTCGCGTATGTTGCATTCTGGACGCGTCTGGAATAACTTTCGCCATACCGTCGTAACCGACTGCATATGACAGAAAGTTTCTGTTTTAGTGTGTCCAGAATTTCAACTACGGGTGTCTCACTGGGGATGGCATAGTTTTGGTAAACCCTCTGCACTTTATTTCTCACCCGACTGCTGGCATTGCCAGTGCTGATCTGAATCAGTCTAGCAATGTCCTGCCTTAGTGAGTTCCGCCGACGTTCCAGACGAATTTTCCATGGTGAATCTCTTTGGTCACTCAAACAAATAACACGAGAGCGAATCTTCTGACCATGCAATCTGACAGCCGTAACTGCATTATAATACACAAGTGATTGTAGTTGCAGCAGCGACATTCAAGCACACAGCCGAGATGCAATCTCATCATTGATTTGAGATAGAATTCCCGGAGTTGCTGGAGATGCATAGAGCCTGGGAATACCTGGTCTAAGCAAAGGATCCATATCCGAGAATTCTATACACGCTGTTTGGAATTCGTCCCGAACTTGAGCGGAAACCTCAGCTGAACGGTGGAGAAGAGTGCTTCGGCGAGTACTGAAACTTTTACCTGCAGTGCGGGGTGGTGTTGTTGATGCCGTCGCCTCTGCTCCCATCGACTCTCGGTCACCGGTTTCCCTGATGACCTCAAGTCGAACACGCTCCCTGATGGTCGCCGGGATTGTGTCGCTGCGACTAATAAAGCGGTGCTGGTCTGCGACTCGCTACACAGTCACGTGCGCGAATCGCGGGAAACGATCGACGAATCTCTGGTGCAACAAGGGGCGGTAAGATGTTGTACCCGCCCCTGCCGTGATTTCGTAATAGGAGCGGATAATGAAGAGGTTCATTTCTTCAGTCCATTTCATCCGCTGCCTACACGAAGTTGCTGAAGTGGTCGCCACAGATTGTGCCGAGACAGCTGCAGCAGGCGGAGCTGTGCTCCTGATCGTCGTGGCGCCTAGACGTCGAAACGCTCCACGACTAGCGGTTCCGACGCCGTGCTGTCCATTACGGGAGCCCAACCCAGTCACCAAGTCAGACGACTCCCGCCGGTTATCCGTACCGGACGTTAAATTCCTTCTTCTTCTCATAGATGGATTTGCATTTTATACCTAACTGCCAGGTGTGCGGATAGCTTCCTCAGTGAGTAATCTGCAAGACTGCAAAGTTCCAGCACTTTCTTCACCTACCCCCTGAGACGTTGCGGTGGCGTACAGCCATTCAGACTAAAGCTATCCATCCTTCCTCCTTTCACAACCGGGCTTGGGACCGGCTTCGGCGGAGTTATTATTATTATTATTTAAAGCGATCTTGACGGCTGATTTGTACTATCTATTACATGATTATAGTCGTGGTCCTTGACTTCTATATATAGAAGATGGAAAGGGTTCTCACAGCAGTTTTTCGCTAGAGGATTTTCCTCTTTGCATTGTCGACACATATTCGATGTGTCAGTAGTAATAGTGCAAGTCTTCCTTATGTGTCCGAAAATAAGGAAATTAAAGCACTTCCTTAGTAATATTTGCTCGCGTGGTTTCCTAGATGAAGAAAAATAATAATGCTGTCTGTGTTCTGCCGTGTGTCTTTCTCATGCTCTTCATATCTGTTTCTAATACGTCCTCTAGTTGATTGCTGAGCGCTGCTGAAATTTTCCCCTGGTAGTAACCTCGTCAAAATCTTTGTATTCTGTCGTTACCGATGGAAGGCTTACCCAAACGGTGCTTTGCTTGTCAAGTGACTTTCTTAATAGAAATCGAAAGCCTCATATTTATCTCGGGCGTTGGAGCTGATATTCCTACTCTGATCTAGGTTACATGTTTTTATAATCTCAGTTTTGTAGTTCATCTAACAAATTTTCTGATCTCCATTTAGTAAATTTCTTTTTCAAAAAAGTTAAAGAAATTTTTCGCGGATTCAGGTTTTAAACGGTTTGGATCGGTCTGCAAGCACACCCGCCCGCAAACGGTTCTTTAAGTTCAGCTGGACGATTATTATTAATGTAAGGTGCTTAAAGCGATTCTGAAGATTGATATTGTCTGTTAGATCATTGTATTCGCGGTCCCAAGATCTGTCTCTATTTGTCTTGCACTTTTCTCGAAAACAACTACATCTGTTGATATGAAATTTGGTAAACAAAAGATAGGACTTACTCTCCGAAACTACTCGTCCTAAAAATCCTGAAAAATAATGTAATTCAATGTAATCATAAGGATGCCTCTTTTTAAAATCTAAGTGTCAAAATTCGTCTTAGGACTCCAAAATGATGCCAAACTTAGCACAATAAAAGGCATAACATTGGAAAGTTTGAAGCAAATCATATTATTATTAGCAAAATGATACTAGGTCAAAATTACCTATTTCATGTGAATTCACTGTGCGTTAAGACAGCATAGGACACCAGTATCACATTAAATTGAATAGTCTGATATATTAAACTTATATATTCTACACTATGACCCCCACTTCTTGGATTTGGCGTGAATGGTTGTTAGAATGCTTGACAAAGTTTCTATAAGAAGGTAATCAGCTACAATTAAAGTTACTGTCGGCATGTAACGTGTTAACGTTCGGGGTGTTCAAAGTTTCTGTCGACCGTAAAGCAAGAAAGTTGCGCGCAAACGGCAAAGATGATTTCGAGGCTGATGCCAGTATCCGTTACTCTTAGGATATACATAACAAAAGTATATCCTAAAAGTAATTCCTAAATCTACTCTTGATCGTGATGTGGTCGATCTGATTGAATATTTGCTGCTGGTAAGCTGAAACCAAAATAACTTAATGCAGGCCTTCAGCTCAAACAACTTGTTGCCATTGAACAAGCGGGGAAATGTACAGCAGGCTGTTTCCTTTAGATCATACTTCACGATCACAATCGTTTCCTGAACTGGGTGCATCTGCTCATAGAAAGCATTTTTCTCGTCTATACCGGAAATCTCCATCGGTATGCTTTGCGTGGCACAAATATTCTGCTGTTTAACTTGAACAGGAATCTTGTAGTCAGGATGCTGTCAAAAACCGGAATCAGATTACGAAAACGCGCTTTGTGACAATTGCCAACATCAGTCCGACCCCTTATAGTTTCTATTACTGTTAGGTATTCTACAATGCAAAATTATTTCGTTTATGCCTTGAACGTTCATGCAATATCGATACTGCACACTTTTCAAAAACAGCCAAGGTCCATGTTCGATACCCAAAGGTTAGGTTAATTAGGCTTAGGTTACATATTAACACATCAGTCTAATTTTTAAAGTTTTGTGTGGAACAAAACCTTATTAGAATCGATTCGATGTCTGCCTGTCGTCTGTCTGCCTGAAACTTTGCTATCTGTTGTGAATTTCGTGTATTCTACAACGTGTATGACGTCATTATTCCATATCAATTCGTCAATACCACAACAAAGTGAGCTCACATGAATGGGGGGTTACAAAGAAACATTTTATTTTAAGTTTTTGGGTCATTTGTATGTGTGGGAGGGGGAACTTAGATGGTAGATCAAATGCAAACGTTTACTTTTCCCTTTCTAAGGATTTTTTAGGTAATTGTAAAACAAGGATGTAGCCATTGTAATTATGAACTCCTTTATAATTCTCAAGTTTCATTCTAGGGCGACGTTGCTGTTTTTCCGCCAGTATCACGTCACTTCTTAATGCTTTATTATTATATAAAAAATACGGGATAAGGATTGTGATTGCTCACTTAAATTTTTTAAATCGCTACGTATTTATTACTCTATTTCTTTAGAAGTGAAGAATATCTCGCGCAATTCCTCCCTCATTGTCAGTGAGTACAAATTCCTTATACATTTACCACTGTGGTTTCTTTAAGATTAAAGCGAAGAATGAAAACATTAACATCTTTTCACTTGTATTACCCGTATGAGATGTGATATCCGATATTGAGTATTTCAATTGAGTATCGGCAGATCGCCTTGAGTTTCCTCGTTCAACTGAAGTACGAGGCATTATTGAGATTCGCCACATTGCCCGAAACATTGAGGTTCTAAATTTGAGATAATATCCTTTTTGAATGTTACGTTTTCAACTTATTCGGCAAAGTTATTTAATTGCATAGCAAATTGACCTAGGTTTGTGGGAATAGCAAGTACGATTTCGTGGACAGGTGAGAGGGATGCTTGCTCAGGAAACTTTCAGTTCGTTTTCATATGTAATTTAGTCACAATGTCTTGCTTTAAGTTCTTCATATCACTTTCAAGTTATCGTAAGTAGCAGACTCATTTCTGTAGGCTTGTATAATGTATGATGAAGCATTTGAAATCGCGTTAAAATCAAATTATAGGTTGACACGTCCGATTCGTGCCGCGAATTATTGCTCCAGGACTCTTCTCGATTGGGGGCCGGCTTACCTCTCATTGAAGGCTTGGGGTAGACTGCCGGTAATTTGCCTATCAATTTGGAACCCAGATTCTTTTTGATGGCGTGCCGCCAGAACCTCCCAAATTAAGTTCGCGATCTTCTCGATGTATTCCTAAATCATTGAACTGAAGTGGAAGCGAAATTACAGATTGATGATTGCAAAAATCAAGTGTTGTCTTTACATTGCTTCTCAATGCAGTTTTCAGGAGATGGTTAAGCAAAGAATGGTGCATAATTGGGGTGCTAAATATTCATCATCGATTTCATTAGTTGAAGTAATTTTCAAAGTGCGACGTGGTCGAACGAGCATGAAAGAATCGACGAAAGAAGTTGCATTTGAGGAACGACGGTTACAATTTGTGACGCAATTGTTTGTTTCTGGTTTGGAGATAATAAATGCTCCATGATTTTCACAACAGTCCCATTGAATGCTAATGAGTGGATACCATTATCAAATGGGCACATGCCTACGGCAATTAATATCGTTCAAAGCACATCACCGGCTACCCAGTCAGTGACAATCTATTTTCACTTGGGCGCCTTTTTCCAGAAAAACACAACGCCGCTACTTGTCCTGAACCCAACCAATTGTAGATATGATAATTTGACTATGTAGACGTATGCTTACGAAAGCGAGCACCTTTAGTCTCACCTGAACTACCCGCATGTCATCAACGTGCAGAAAATATAAAATTGAAAATAGGTACATAAAGTTTTTATGTTGTGTATCTAGATAGATAGTTCTCATTCGTTACCCCTTTTCTAATTTCGTTTAGTACACAGAGGATGTTTTGCGGAAATGCTTCCTCTGCATAATATCTTTCCGTTGTCATATTTGATATATAATCAGTCACCTGAAGAAACTGTAGAGTGGAACTGCTGTTTATTTCCAGGAGAAAAGGTGAGTTGGTGGTAGACGTAATTTATTTTAATAAATTTCCAAGTTCGTTACAATTTATTGGGAGCTAGTTATCATTATAGGGGCTCAACAAACATACTTATGTGCATAAAAACCAACGGAAAACTGATGTCAAATGAACTTTTGAAGTAATTGTCGTATCACTTAGATGAAGTCCATGAGAATAGTTAGCAGTTGTTATAGAATAAAATGTATATTTGACACATTGCATAAACGATATCACTTTCATGTTTCAACTGCATATTATACTCTTATTTATCTAAGATCGCTTCCAAGGGGTTGGGTTGGTGAATAGTGAAAATGGGTCAACGAAAGGGAGTTTCTTCAACGTTAGGTCATATGCTAGCATATTTATGTTTTTTCTGACGTCTGGATGAGGAACTCAATTAGTTGCTATTAGAATCACGCAGCTATACACTTTTCAAGGCTATACACAGAGCCTCATCAAATCAGTTTATTGTCTGTCTGCTTGTTTGTTAAAAACGTTTTTCTCAGAAATGACTACGTACATTATTTAGATGAACTTTTGGAGATACGGCGGGCGCATGCAAACTGTGAAATCCCACACATAGAGTGAAAAGCATGATTTTGTAATGACCTAGTGAGGGGAGAGACCAAGAGGAGAGAGCCATCCCCAAAGCCTAAAAAGTTGGTGAAAGGTCCGCCGGCAAATACTGAAGCTTCACCGAAGCGTTTCGTCGACATGTGCTTACTTGTCTCTATGATAGCCAGGCTCGTGAATGTGGGGGGTATCCTTTGAACACTTCGATCCTACAGGCACTGGAACTGGGAAATTCAACAAAAATGGGACAATCGTGCAAACCGAATGATGAATCAGCATCCAATCTAAACCTGGGTGTGAAGCGTGGAGCCTTTGAGATCCCTTTACCCGCCTGGTGTGCCATTATTAGTGCGAGCTTTGCTAGTTCAGGGAGGAGGAGCAGAAATCACAAAATCAAAAATAAATATAATTAAAATATAAGTCGGGAAACCGGAAGCTGAAAGCTTTAGGTGTGAAACTTTTGTGTATTTCTTTTATAAAAAAAATTGAGTGAACTTTGTCCCATTAGAATCTAGCGCGTAATATATACGTATATTATGTGAGAATGGCCTCTTTCGCGTGTTACTCGCATTCAAAGTTTTAAAATCTGCACTGTAGCAACAACTTTGACCTATTACAACTTTGTTAGTAATAGGACGAACCTAACGGAGGTTTCGTAGTAAATTACAAAAAATTCTAATAATACTATTATTAACTTTGTTTGAATAGAT
Organism: Hermetia illucens; assembly: GCF_905115235.1. Classification (NCBI taxonomy): domain Eukaryota; kingdom Metazoa; phylum Arthropoda; class Insecta; order Diptera; family Stratiomyidae; genus Hermetia; species Hermetia illucens. The sequence continues at coordinate 113,861,275 of NC_051851.1, read as the reverse complement.
ATTGATATGGAGGGTAGGTATTTCCGAGCATAGGCCCCAGACTGTTGATTTTTTCAGATTTTTCGGTTGGGTAATTTCTCAGAATGGGTCTGTGAAATAAATGACCATTCGACCCCTCGCACTCCCCATCTTTCCAACAAATGCCAAAACTAATCGGCTTCGGAAAGTACTAATCGAGACTCCTCTTTTAATACCCCACACGACGGAGATAAAAAATTTACATCCCGGTTCTGCATGTTTGGGGAACCTCTAATATTCAAGGTAGAATGATGTGATTCATGTATGCGTGAGCGTTAACAGTTCTCATCTTTTCGCCAAATATGGTGTCAATCGCTATAACTGTTTCCGAGAAAAATACTTGCGACAGATAGACAGACGGACACACAGACAGATAGTAAACCGATTTTAATGGGGTTTTATTTTACACTAAACATTATAAAAGAAAATCCAAAAATTAATACCATATTCCAATAAAATCAACCCAATAACTCAAACTAACAAGTTGGGAAACCGGAAGCTGGGCGCTTCAGCTATGAAAGGTTTTGTTTGCTTCTTCTGTGAGTCTATTTGAGTGTAGAACTATCCGTTATGTATATGCATTTAGCATTTACTGTAAAACTTGATGATTATAGGATAAACTTCAGGGGGTATATGGTAATATACTATTATTCATTTTATTTAAACAAGTATCGGCATAAAGGGTATTTTGAGGCCCAGGCATCGTATGGTGGTAGCCTCTTGATTTTTTTCAGAATTGTGGTTTAGGTAGTTTCTGAGAATGGGTCTTTGAAAGAAATGATCACTGTCCAGCCCCACACTCCCCCGTTTTGTACCAAACGTCAGAACTGAGATACTCATCGAGACTTTCCATTTGATACCCCCGAAGACTATATTTGATAAAAAAAATTGTACTTGAGAATTCAAACTGTAACTGCTACATCAAAGCCGCTCTGTGTCTGTCTGTCTGTCCATCAAGGAAGCGTCTGCTCGCTACTCCTCTTTGTTCTTGCCATGAAGACTGTCAAGCAGGACACCCAAAGTTTAGTGCCGCACACAGTAATCTATGCAGATGATATTTTCTTAACGTCTCACAACAAAGCTAATCCCAAGCAACTCGTCTGAGAACTGAGCGATTTAAGTATTTCTGATCGATACTATCAGTAAACGGTGAACTGGGCTCATCAACGCCTCAGAGCACCTCAGAGCGTCTCAACTCCATCTGAACCACAGTAGATCTACTATAGGCAGTACCCTTACTAAAATGACCCACTTGCGAATGTGCTGCAGAAGCTTATCTCTACACATCAGAGACGCTAAACAAGGAAAAGGCAAATCGCATTGGTAAGAGAGAGATCGGTGAGCTTTTGCTATTCTGGTACTAAGGCGTGCTCACCCATATAGCAAAAAGTTGTTTCACGTATTCACTTATCCATAAGCAAAAACTTGCCAATCTCACCAATACATTGGCAAGTCTGGGCGGTATGTCAAACACAGCTGATCGGATTTTCGTTACATCTCGCTCATGCTCAGGGGCAAAACAATTTGAAATCGTGTGTACTCGCACTGATTTCCCCCCTTGAGGGGCAAGGGGGAGTGTGGTAGCTGTCTAGTATCTAACTGTGATCTGAACCAATCATATGATCGAAGAAAATAGAGATCCGATTTAGATGAGCTGACTCGGCTACTAAACGGGGCAAGGCTAAAGAAGAAGAAGAAGGCTGGAAACTCCCTTAGATTCATTCAAGGATCAAAGAATTGCAGAAACGTAAAACACTATACAAAACCAGATATTGGAAAGTTTAAATGGAATCGTGTCACTATTAACAAAGTTTTAGTAGGTCACAGTCACAATTAATGTGAATTTCATCTTATGATAGCATAGAATGCCAGTATCACATTAAAGTGAATATGACATATGAAATTGATAAACCTTTTGTAACCGATGCGTTGAGTTTCCTGTTTTAGATTAAATTTAATATTGTAGTTTCATATGCCATACAACAATGAAAAGGTCCAATTATAAAGAGGAGGAATTCCCCCGTAAGTTAACAATTTCTCAAATCAGGATATCGGAAGCCGGGCGTTTCAAGTACAAAGCTTTTGTGTTCGTCTTATGTGAGGGACCTTTTTGCACGTTTTTATTTTTGCAGATGGCTATAATTAAAAATATTCCTTTAAATGCTTCCAAACTTTCAGATTTATGTATATATGACACCCTTGCGACAAAATTGGGGGAACCCAAAACAATTTACTGCTACGAAGTGAATTTTCCCTTGGTTTAAAGCCAGACGTTCGCTTCTCATTCTTTGAAATAAAGACTACGCGTTTTGAACCCGCTCATAATGCAAAAATTAAGGGTTTGCAGTTACGACTTTTTTTAGTTTTTTTTTGGACTAACCAAAGTGTAGAGGGCAATTATTTGTATTGCAGTTCAGGGGGCCAGTTGTTTCTCAAATTAGTGCGGCCAGCCATTAAAAGGTTATTATTAACTGTCTCATCTTCCTACATTTTATAGTGGGAACAGTAAAACGCAAGATGCCAACATTTTACCACACAACCATCGCACCCTAAACATCGGACATTGATTGATTTCCTGCTAATTAAGCCACCGATAAAACAGCGTGGGGAGCGCATTGGCCAGCCGACCAGTTCCATCTGTCAGAGCAACTGAGGTCGAGGAGGCAATATAACGAATGAAATCGGGGAAAGCCATCTAAACAAAACTGAATTTTTGGCGACCGATCCCCATGAAATAGGTACAATCAATGTCAGCGCCAGTGATCTGCCCAGAACTGAGCGATTTAAATACCTCGGATCAACACTATCAGCCAATGGAGAACTGCGTTATGAAATTGCTTCACACATTAACACAATCTGGATGAAGTGGCGTTCCACACCTGGAGTTCTTTGTGATCAACGTATCAACGAACGCCTTAAGTCTAAAATTTACCGCAATGTCATCGGTCCTGTCGCTCTCTATGGTTCTGAGTGTTGGCCAACTATAAAAGACAATAAACGGCGTCTTGCGGTAATGGAGATGAAGATGTTGCGTTGGACTAGTGGCGAGACACGTTTTGATCACATACGAAATAAGGATATCTGCGATCGGTATGGGGTTGCACCGATGGTGGAAAAGTTACGAGAGAGGCGTCTTCGATGGTATGGTCACGCAATTCGTGCTAACGAGAATTCACTTGCCAAGATTGGTCTGAACATCGAGGTCGATGGTAAACGACCAAAAGGCAGGCCTACACAACGGTGGCTGGATACGCTGGATGGGGATTTAAAAGCCTCGAGATTGCACCCAGATCAGACATTCGATAGAGCCAAATGGCGAAACCGATCACGACGAACCGACCCTGCTTGTGAACGGGAAGGTTGAAGAAAAAGAAGACTATTATTAACTTTAATTGGGCAGATATCGTAATGGAATGTATTTTAAGACCTACATTTCAGATAGATGCATTACTGTGATTTTTTCAGATTTTTCGCTGAAGACCTGTTTTACTTTTTAGGGCACACATTCTGAGACCTGACTTCGCTCGAATGCGAATTGGGGTGTTAATTAAATTTTGAACCTGATATACATTCTAAACCCATAATCAACCTTAGAAAGTTTCCCTACGGCTTTGTTTAGGAAATTGACGGAATGCTGAGGAAGGGAGCAAATTACAGCCCTTATTTACCTTGTCGCACTGCTCCCAGGGTGAGGCTGCATCTAATGGGTTTTTTATTTCCACAATTGAATCGACTGATATCCGACATCTAGCCACGATACTTTCTGCTACCAGTGAAGTCAGAATCGCGACTTTCAGAGCCATCTGGACATGATCTATGCAATATAAAGAGGTTTATTATTTCTAGCTGCCGCTCCCCTGTCTAATGGAATATCCATCTACACCGTAATGACCATGTGCCCAGAGTAATTCCACCGTATTGAATCTAGAAACAGAGTTCAAACGGTTCCTACATTCCTGAATGATTTTTAACGTGATCAAAGGACTGCTCAACGCCTTCAAAGCAATTTGACTACCGCTACAGATCACGATGTGATTGCCCTTCAATCACCCAGGCTGCCGACCTTACGATAGCATAAATTTCAGCCTAAAAAGCGTTGCATATTGTCCCAAAGGAAAAATCCATTTTTCGTTTTTATTCGGAATGGGGACTTCTGCTCCAGAAAACTGTTCTGTTTTTTAACAATCGGTGTAGGAGACGTCAGCATATCCTGACATGCATTCTTCTGGTTCGTCTGAGTTTTCTGTATTTTTCAAGATAATTTCATACCTTCTACCAAGCAGGCACCGAGAAAAGCCATTCCGAAAACTGAATTCACTTATCTCAATAACTCATTCAATGCTCTGCACCGCCCACAAACATTTCCCGTAGTGCATGAGCAGCTTTCATTGCGGTGCACTGAATAAACAAATCCATGAGCTACAAATTGGGTAATGCATTTAGAACTGCACCGGATGTCATGCTTATGGCACCGGTAATACCCGGACACACAGTTTTTTACAGTGTGGCTAGTTTACAGCGTTGTTTGTTTCAACTTAACCCCCCACAGTACGGATGCATAAGCGAACATCGGCCTAATGGTTGCATCATACATAAATCCACATTACTACCTGAAGTCTGAACCCCCGTGTCGTGGCAAAGGTTCGCCTACACAGCTCATAAGTGGTTTCGTCTTTACTTCTTCATATTTGTTCCAAAGAAGGTTCTTATCTAGAATAGCTCCCAGATATTTTATTTTTTCGGAGAGTCGAAGGTGGTACCCCTCATCTCTGGAAGGCAAAGACCATACAGTTTCCTCCTTTTTGTAAATAATGCCATTGTGGTTCTATTTAGATTTACTGAAAGTGCCTACCTGAAGTACCAGTTGTCAATCAAATCAACAGCGCGTTGTGTACTTCTACAGCTATAGCATACGCCTTTGGGGGCATCCTTTCAGCGCTTCCGTCGTTAGGTAGCGATCAACACCCACTTCAGCGCACAGTAATCTCTGCATTAGCATAGCATAGATCCACTCGATTAAAGTTTCATCAACACCATGCTCTCTGGTATCATCACAGAGTTTTTAAAAGCGCGCACAGTCAAACGCCCCTTCAATGTCCAGGAACACCCCCAACGCGTACTCACCTTTCAGAGTCGCATCCTCTATTTTTGAAACCAACTCACGAGACTTTCCACGGTGGTAAGCGTGTTGATTTTCATTTAGTAGGTGTGACCTTAGCACCTTCTTATAAATGCTTATAAATGTGAGCCAAAGTATTGTGAAGCTGACTTGTCAGAACATCTTTTAATTTGAATAGTTGTCTTTTCCAGGCTTAGTTATGAAAACTACCGTAACCTTCTGCCAAGAGGAAAGCACGTAGCCCAGACGAGAAATTTTCGAAAAATATTTCTCAGAAACTGCGTAAAGTGTTCTATACCTTCCTTTAGCATTGCTGGATAGCCTCCATTATTATTGTTTTTACAAGCACGATTCAGAAGTCTTGAGGTTGATTTAACGAGTCTTCCACCATGGAGCCGACTGAACGCTTTGGCCTCAGAAAATAGGACAAGCCTCTTCAAAAAACTCCAAAAGAGTACTTAGCTGTCTAGAGAGCTGCACTTTGTTGCCAAGAAGTTTAGTGAACTTTGTCCAATCCGTCTTCGTACGATTCTGTCTTTGTATTACAGACTGTTCGCCTGCAATATTCGGATTAAATTCGGTGTAACGGTGATCTGAGAGTGAGAATTCATCTAGAACTCGCCAGTCTCTAATCAACTTTAACAATTTACAACAACAAGAAATTGAAAAAAATTAGTTGCTCACTTGTGATTACGACTAATCAATTGTTAATCGATGATTGAAATTAATAACTGAATCAATTATTAGTCGAATAATTAGCTAACTATCAAATTAGATAAAACTGGTGCATGATAGTAGGAGGCATAGATTTCATGTAAGTGTATCATTTTTTTTGTTTTGAGATTTTTAAGTTTGGAGAACGTTTTAAGCCTTAACTACATTAGGTTTTACTTGACATTTGAAGTTAACCCAATTTCGAAAAGTAATAAATGAAGCTTTTCGCCTGATATTCTAAGTGGAGATTTTTTTTCGGTTATATGTGAAGCGTCTTCTCGTAAATCCAATACAAAATCATGATACTATGTTGCATGTAAAGGTTTCCCCAGCTGACCCAGCCATATCCAAGTTAATTGAATGTGATAGATAGACACACAGAGACACATGCAATTCGGTTTAAATAATACTCTCCTCAGCACTAAGTCTTCTAAATGGATGTAATGTTATGTACTGCAACCATACACCTTGGGACCTTTTTCCCAAAGTGCAGCATTACATTTACATCTGGATAGCTTCTCAAGCTTGGTTGGTCTTTGATAGCTTCTCTAGCTTAATTGTTTGTATGGGTAATTTCATCTGGGTTTTACTCTGTACGTTTTAGCTACTCCTAAACCAATTAAAAGAAGAACATAATCTAGAAGATAATTCTTTATTATTTTTTATTATGTACAGTACAAACAAAATCTGTGGTTATATATATACTTGTACAGCCTAAAGCGTTGTGCCAAAATCTGACTAATGTCCTACAACCCCCGGCTGATGAGCCCAAGAAGTCTATCGGACGTAATCCTGAAGCCAACTGATGACCAACCTGCTTAGTGTAGAGACTAAAATATACCGTTTTCCTATCCTCGACTTGGCTTTTATTTAATTTAATTGAGTACGAAAAGTTCAGTCATCAATCTTTCGCAGTCATAAACAAGTCGGGATACAGAAAGCCGGGCGCTACGGGTATAAAGGTTTTGTGTTCATTTTATGTGAGAAACTCTCCATGCACGATTTTCCATTCGCACATAGCTAAGAATACGAAATATTGCGTTATATTTTGCAAGACGGCAAGATACACATGATCTAACGTTTTTGCACGCATAGGTTATGTACGTAAGCTAAAAACCGCTGGTAACTAGATACGCACATGTCTATTATATTGGTTACTACCAGGAAATCAAGCTTCAAGCTGAAATGCAAATAACTAAAAAAGCCAAAAAGGGAAACCAAAACGTCACCATCGACCCCCCCCAATATACTATAGTTTTTTCAGATTTTTCGGTTGGATAGGTTCTGGGCACTCACTCACTTTTTGGGGCACACATTTTGTGTCCTATCGCCCCTAGATTTTACCCAATATCAGAAATAAGTTTCTAAAGGTACAAATTGAGCCCTTTCACTTCATACCCCACATGACCATGTTCTGTGAAAAAAAAAATTTCACCCAACTTTCGCCTGTATGGAGACCCTCCTTAAATTTCAACTCAAAATGGCCCCATTCGCTGCATGTCACACATGTTCTCACCAAATTACAGACAGACATTGAACCGATTTTAACAAGGTTTTGTTTTACACAAAACCTTAAAAATGCAACCAATCAATATGCATGAAGTGCATAAAAATGTGTACATAAAAAATAGCAATTACTCGAAGCACATGGTGAGAACTGGTGGGCGTGCGAGAACTCGGAGTGACGCAGTATGGGAGATTCATTCGCTCTCTACGCTGGCTCGCTTCGGAACAGTACTTTTTTATTGCCACGTACCAAAAGTATCTGAAACTTTTGGTTTCCTATATAATAACAGTAGCTTCTTTATCTGTTGCTCTAATTTATATACACACGTTGATTTTTTATGTCAGAATATTTGGATAGACTATGATTCCATTTATATATAGCTCATAGCCAAATTGGACCTACTATAACTTTTTAAAACCTATACTACTGCACAATTTCTAGGATCTAGGATGAACTTAAGAGAGATTCGCCGTAAATTTTCAGAATATACCCTGTTGCTATTATTAACTTTATTTGAGCAGATATTGCAACGGAAAATATTTCAGAGATTATATGCCATGTGCACGGACCATTATAATTTTTTTGTTCAGATTTTTCTGCTTTATGGGCAGTTTTTGAGAACGAGTCATTGAAGTAATTGACCATTTGCGTACCCCCGCACTCCTCTCATTTCCAATCAATGTTAAAACTTATACTGATCGAGGCCTTTCATTTGATCACTTTTTTAGATGTATGAGGACCCCTCTTAAGTCCAGCGTGCGGCAATGAAATCCACTTTATGCGTGGATTCAAAGTTTATTTGTTTATTGGGTGGTATATTTATCTTCTTTCCGAAGAAGGGAAATCGGGTCGGTGATGGATGTTACATTTGTTAGTGACACTTTAGCTAAGGATCTCCAATGGACCGTTAGTGAAAGTAACACACAGGGACAATCAGGACATAATTTTCGAAATCAAACAACTTTAAAAGGAAATTGGTTCCGGAAATCAGGTGTAAAATGGGTAGTTAAAAGGTTTGACGAGAGAACTTTCAAAGAGGTCCTGCTGCAAAACACAACATAGAAGGAAACGCAAATGATAAGGCTTCCCAAATCACCAAAAGTTACAACGAGCAGGCGACACAAGCGAGTACCAAACTTCAAGTGGAACCCTGAAATTGAGGATTGTCGCAAGACGTTCACCAGAGACGTAGTCAACGAAACTGAAACCGATCTGGAAGGAAGCTGATGGGGGCCGCACCGATTAGTTGGCCTAGCTTTCTACACGACGAACATGTTCCCACAAAATGCAAATACCGCTAAACTTCCTTTCGTTCGAGTGAATCCCGTCGAAAACCCAATGGTAAGCGAGAAAAAGGTCCTAGAAGCCAAACCAGATAAATCTCTGGGCGAACCTTCATTCTACAGACCGATATGCCTCTCAATAATACTGGCAAATTATTTGAACGAATAATCTACAACAGATTACCGCCCTTTGCTAATATGCTAATTGCTAATATGAGTTGAATCTCTCCCAAAGAGGACAAATGCTGTCCAGTGATAACACTTGATGTGAATAATGCCTTTAATTTAACGCAAAATACTGGAGGTCCTAATTAAATTGGGAGCGCTGAAGCACCAGGTACGCAACATTGCTGACTTTTTAATCGGCGTCAAATAACATGCGCAGCTCCATAAGGGTCCGTCCTAAGACCACTCTTGTGGATAATTATGAATAAGTGCGGACGTTAGATGTTCCTGCCAGCATGACCACTATTGGCTTCGTGGACGACATTGGGCGGACGGTTGCTACACGTCTCCTTGATGAGGCCGAGATTTGCGCCAATAAAATATTTTGCGACATTAATTCCTGACTGGAGAACGCAGGTCTATCGCTCACAGGGCATACGAGGGAAGTAGTACTTATCACTAAGCGAAGGAAAAGTATGTCTATGAAGATCGAAGTTGGGATACAGATAATACATTCCCAGCCTGCGCTCAAGTATTTGGGCGTAATGATCGACCAGAGGCTATATTTCAAATTACACGTGCAGGGTGCAGCAACTAGGGCATATAACAACGGAATACTGCTGGCGAAAATGCTACCGAATATAAGTGGTTCAAGGCTGGGTGATCTCCTCTTTGTTTCAAGGGTGGTTCGTTCGACCATGCTATATGCAGCCCCAGTGTAGACGGATGCACTGGAAAAGAAAGTAAATAGAAGAAAAATGAAGCTGTATATCGCTTAAGGCAACATGACGGTTTCAAATTTTGAATTTTTTTATTTTATTTTATTTCATCATCACCATCATCAACGGCGCAACAACCGGTATCCGGTCTAGGACGCCTTAATAAGGAACTTCAGATACCTCAGTTTTGCGCCGAGGCCCACCAATTCGATATCTCTAAAAGATGTCTGGCGTCCTGACCTACGCAGGGTCTTCCTCGTCTCCTTTTTCTACCATAGATATTGCCCTTAAGACTTTCCGGGTGGGATCATCCTCATCCATACGGGCTAAGTAACCCGTCCACCGCAACCTGTTGAGCCGGATTTTATCCACAACCAAACGGTCATGACATCGCTCATAGATTTTGTCGTTATGTAGGCTACGGAATCGTGCATCCTCATGTAGGGGGCCAAAAATCCTTCGGAGGATTCTCTCGAACGCGGCCAAGAGTTCGAAGTTTTATTTGCTATGAACTCAAGTCTGCGAGGAGTACACAAGGACCGACAACATCATAATTCTTGAACAGTAAAGGCTTGGACCCCGTGGTGAGACGTTTCGAGCGGAACAGGTTTTGTAAGCTGTAATAAGCTCTGTTCGCTGTCAACAACCATGCGCGGATTTCATCATCATAGTTGTTATCGGTTGTGATTTTCGACCTTAGATAGGAGAAATTGTCAACGGTCTCAAAATTGTATTCTCCTATCCTTATTCTTCTTCGTGTTTGACCAGTGCGGTTTGATGTTGTTGGTTGATTCGTCTTCGGTGCTGACGTTGCCACCATATATTTTGTCTTGCCTTCATTGATGTGCAACCCACGATCTCGCGCCGCCTGCTCGATCTAAATGAAAGCAGTTTGTACGTCTCGGGTGGTTCTTCCCATGATGTCCATATCGTCAGCATAGGCCAGTAGTTGGGTGGACTTAAAGAGGATCGTACCTCTTGCATTTATCTCAGCATCACGGATCACTTTCTCGTAGACCGTTGTTAATGTCGAAAGGTCTTGAGAGTGATCCTGCTGCTTTTATCTGGCCTCGCACATTGGTCAGGGTCAGCCTAGTCAGTCTTATTAATTTCGTCGGGATACCGAATTCTCTCATGGCCGTGTACAGTTTTACCCTGGTTATGCTATCATAGGCGGCTTTAAAGTCGATGAATAGATGGTGCAACTGTTGTCCATATTCCAACAGTTTTTCGATCGCTTGCCGCTAAGAGAAAATCTGATCTGTTGCTGATTTGCCTGGAGCCTCTTTGGTATGGGCCAATGATGTTCTGGGCGTATGGGGCTATCCGGCCTAGTAAGAGAGCGGAGAATATCTTAGAGATGGTACCCAACAATCCGACTCCTTGTGCGGCTGGGGCCAAGTATGTTTGTGGCCGTATCCACGATAACGCTATTAAGGCAGGCCTAGACCGGATATCGGTTGTTGCGCCGTTGATGATGACATTTCTAATTGGCACTTGCAATTCAATTAGTGCCTTTGAAAGTTTTCTGAACGAATTCATGCTAATTAGTCCCATTCAAATGGAACAGCCGAAAACGATAAGCGCCGCCATACTGCAAACGAGTGTAATCTGTCATCAGATCGAATCTTGCCGACGTGAAGCGATCTTTGCCGACCTTAAATCTTCATTGTACGTTGAAGATGTGTGCAGCTTCTTTCCTCCGCGTTCTGAGCGAAACGGAATTTCCTTTGGGGCTGTACACTGCCTTCTAATTTTTAAAATCGAATATGTCTTTAATATATTTTCAGATGAATTTTCAACCACAATCAAACATAAAAAAAGTTTGCAAAAATACGTGTACTCCCGACATGTTGAATCTAGAGAACGATGATCCCAATTGATATTCGGGTGGAAAAAGGGAAACGTCTTTATGATCGAGTGTACCTCATTGGAAAACGTTCTGCTCGGCAGTATAAATTCTGATCCAGCCCCGCGAGATAATACCTTATGGGAGCCCTGCGTGGAGAGTAGAAACAGAATAAGGCCATTTTAGTGGGTAAGAGTCCCACATAACCGCCTGGAAGGAGTGAACGGTGGCTTTTGAAGCTTTCCACGTTCCAAAGAAAAAAAAAACAGACAGAATGTCTTAAAAGCCATTTTAATAAAGTTTGGTTTTCGACATCATTTACTGCCGGATTTGGATTTTCGTTCACTTCCAACAAGGTTGTGGCATTACTGATAGAAATATTCCTCAAAAGTTGTATTGGACTTTGAAATTTGATAAAAAATTGTTTCTTGTTGTTTGGATAAATTTTGAAAGAATGTAAGGGTTGAAGTAAAAACTGGCCTCGCCTTTATGCTGGGAAAATTTAGTCGGCCCAGGAGTCGGTTATTGCTCAAATCCACTCAATTAGTGTCGTGTACTGATAACGCCAGGATAATGGCGTGATCAATGCTTTATATGAAGGAGGCGTTTTTGGGTCTAAATTCGACAGTGGATTCAAATCAGTGATCAATGTTGAGCATTTTATTTCTATGGGGATAAACTTTGGTGAAGATGGGAAAGAACAGGATAAAATTCAACGGCGAATAATTCATAGCAAATAAAATGTATTATCCAGTCCTTCCAAAAATAAAGACCAGAAAAGTACAGAGAGAAGAAGATCTACAGATATAAAACAATAATAAGATAAGTGTACAGATACAGATGAAAATTACAAAAGGTAACAGATGTTTTCGAACGACTTCTAAGATAAGTTAGGGGAGGGTTTAGAATGATACATATGCTATATTGCATTTGCAATTAACCTCGTGGAACGATGAAAACTTTAGTGGACTGGGCACGTGCAAAGCATGGACGAATGAAGTATCCGCAGACGTACATTAAGAAGTAGAGTGAAGAGACATTGATCTAAGGCAACATTTCTCAACTAATGCGAACAGCACATCGCTGTTTAGACTGTCATTCTGGAGGGCGTAGTGTTATAATTGAACAGAGAAAACTAAGCTTGCGCTATTTTGGAAGCCAGGGGCCTTCGAGCCATTCAGAAAGGGAGGAAGTTGTAAGAAATGCAACTATGTATGTTATCGTATTATGATATTTTAGACTTTTGTTGCGTCAGATTATTCACGATGATGTGAAACTATGCTTGGATGTTTGAAAGTATAATAAATTTGCACCAAATTTGCTAATAAAATTAGGATTTTCACCAAACTATTCAATAGAATAGTGTCCGGGCAGCTAAGTGGTTAGAGCACAAGGCTATCGTACGGAAGGTCGCGGTTTAAGTCTCACTGGTGACAGTGGAATTTGTATCGTGCTTTGCCGTCGGATACCAGTCGACTCAGCTGTGAATGAGTACCTGAGTCAAATCAGGGTAATAATCTCGGGCGAGCGCAATGCTGACCACAGTGCCTCCTCCTACATGCTATTCTATAGTGTACCGTTACGGTCTTGAATGAAGTGCTCTAACACACTTCAAGGCCCTGATCCAATATGGATTGTTGCGCCAACGATTATTATTATTATTATATTCAATATAATTGCTGAGATGATGAATGATTTGCTTTTCATATTAAAAATGATCTTGAGGAAAATTTTGCAAAGAATTTGCCAGGTGGTAAGACGATATTCATAAATGTTAATGCTCCGTTTTATCTACTGGTCAAAATATAGTATTTGATTTCACTACAGAGTCGTTTTACGTCTAGTGACGATTTGGGATCGATGAGTTTTTCTAAATAACAATCTGACATTTGTGCATACATATTTTCTGTTCAAATCAAACATGAAAATTACCTGTGTTTAAGGGGAAGAAAAACTACTAGATAATTGCATTCGGCATTAAAACACGCTTGCTCTTATTGAAAGCAGATGACAGTATGAACTACAATCTTAACAGATAATTATCAGTGGATGCACACGCGTCCAAACTTCACCTGGAGTAGTCGCGAGATACTGAACTATAATTTGATTAAGGCCCGTTGCAGCTCTGCATAAACTACTTAAAATTCATAGTCAACGATCGGCAAGTATCTTGAAAATTGTTGCAGCACCAAATCAGTTTTATCCTGGCTTCCTAATTAAAATGCTGCGGCTCGTGCGCATAGTCGAACATATGTATATATTTATGTGCGTAGAAACATAAACAATTACAGGTGCGTTTAGCAGATGTCTGGCTGATTCCGCTTATAATAGCGAGAATTACTGACTTGATTTCTTATTGAGGATCTGCTTGTGATAAACCGTATCTTGTGCGCCAGTGTGAAGCCTATTCTGTCTGGGAAATCTAATCAATCACTTTGTTGACGTGGTCGGGGTGGGAACCAATTTTGCTATTTGAGAATTTTGATCACAACCAACAGCTTCTTTCTACGCGCTGCTGGCCATCTTCATTAGATCCATTTCAATATTTTCGTTTTCAAACATTGCAACTCCTATTATGTAAATGAGGCAAGTAGACATGCATGCAAATTATGACCGATGTGAAGTGAAAATCTATAAATGATGAGTAAGCAGATGCTAATAGTTAAATAGTGGGCTCTGGTTAACGTTCACGAGATAAAAAACCTCAGAGATGAAGTCCAGGTTTGTACCATACCTACATAGCAATGTAGCCGTGGATCATAATCACCTTTTACAATTGTCCACTCTATAAGTGCTTACTTCAGGCTTTGGAAACAGAGGCTGATGACTATATCTGCACACACATATAATGGGCCTGGAAGGCTTTAACAATTCATCTAGGGTTTGTGGCGTGGTGCATTTGGAGAGCATTAAATGGCACGAGCACCTTTGATGATAGATAGGCAGGTGGGTTTTATGTGTAGTTTGTATAGTATTTGAGCGTTTGGGTCTTCACCGCAGGATATTCTTCGTTATGGTTGCGACATTCCTATAGTCTCATAAGATAATTTAGTGAGTTATTGTTCTATGATCGTTTATTACTTCATTTGAAATGAGACTTTATGATTGTGGTTGGTGGCAATAAAAACAGAAAGTGTTTTATAACGATTAATGCTAATTTGTAGTTATAAATATAAACGAATAGAACAGAAATTGTTTACATAGTACCTTTATCCTCAAAAATTCAAATCGACCGAATCACTTTCCCTTTTTCGTAAATGTTAGCTTCTCTCAGTAGAATTTTTGCGTATATATCAAGTATTCTTTGCATTTTCCTACATTTAGCATCATTCCTACCAGAATCGTATTAAATGCGCAGCGATGCCCTCTGGATCTATCAGTGCTACTGAAGTTAAAGAGGCAATCAAACAAATGGTATTGGGAAAAGTAATAGGAGCGGACTACATTGCAATTGAACTTTGGAAAGTGAACAGCTGGAACCGAAGACTTTGGCTTATTTAGATACCTATTGGGGAGAAAAGTACAATCATTCCAATATGGAGAAAGACAAGCATTCCGGTGAAATGTTCTAATTACCGTGTTCCTGACAAGCGCATTCGCGGAATAGTTCAAATTATAGCGCGCAAACTAGGTTTGTCAAGAATGCAAAGCTACCGAAACAATATGCGATTCTTTTGTGCTCATGGGAAACACTTTGGGAAGTATCGCTGTTTGACTGCATGACAGACGAACTCATCTGGTATGCACTTTGACAATATCTAATGCCAGAGGAACTGGTGCGCTAATTAATTTGCTATACCGCGTTCCCAAGACTTAAGCGGCAGGTATATCACAACCTTTTCATGTCTCTGCCGGTGATCCTCTAGGAAATAAAGAATATGAAATGTTTAGAGCAATATAAACTCTCTATGTAGATTACGTTTCCCAAGCGGCCCATAATAAAGCTGACCTCGAGCGACAAGTCGAAGTGCAAAATTCGGTCCCCAGGCGGCACGTTCGATTATTGGCAGTGATCACTTGACATCCACCATCGATATGACGTTGTCTCTATTATGAGGATATTGAAAGAGACTACTCACTAGCTAGGATTGGATTGAACATTCAAATCGATGGGAAATGACTTAAAGGCTTTTCGAAACAGTGATGCCTTGATACACTAAATCCTCCTAGAATCTCTTGGTTCAACCCGGACCAAACCTGTGACGGATTGACCAGCTAAAGAAGAGAAAGAAAAAGTCCCTTAAGGCCCCTTGTAAGCAGCTTTGTTTCCTGCTACTCTTAAATTAAATTTTGTCTACCGCTTTCCAGCTTTTAATCATAACCATTGCTATATCATCGAAACGAGGAAGTTAAGTAAATCATTGTAGGAGATGTTTGTTATCTGTAGGCTTAGTTTGCACCACATACATAGGGACCTCCCACGAGGCGCTCACAACGAGAAATCAGTTTTGTCGAAAGTGTATACATCCAAAACCTGTTTTTGGGACTTGTTAGTGTCCGTTTACGGTCTTTAACTAGCCTGTCTGCCTATCCCTCTCGGAAATGACTGCAGCAATTGAGATGGAATTATGAAATTTGTCGGACATATGAATATGTGAAATTTCACTCTTGATAAAAGGCATGATTTCGGGTGATGTTTAAGGGTACAAGCGAAGCAGGAATGGAAAATCTTTTTCTCCGAATATAGCCGTGTCGTGTAAGAAACAAAAGGTGTCCGTCCATTAGTACTTTATGAAAGAGGTTTCTTAACATCGACTGGAAAGTAGGGAAATAGTGTTTCTTTTTTAATTAGATGTATAGAAAATATAAATAATATAAAGTGCTTTATGAGGTGAACTCCTGAAATGTACCGAAAAAACTTCAGCAAGCCAATTTTAAGGTCAAATATTGAACCACTACATCTGCTCTTTCAGTATGTCAAAAATTGCAGCTGGAGTGGGTGTATTTTATCATTGTTACTGCCCCAAACCGGTTCCCAATGAGTCCTGGCTATCGGCCGTTGATTTCTGTTTTGCGAAACATATCACCGATAAAACAACGTGACGAACGTACTGGAACCCCACGAACTAAATGTTGGCGACTTTGTGAGAAATGAAAAGAACGATCTCAACTTACGAGATTAACAATCAGCGCCACTGAAGTTGCGGGAGCAATCAAACATCAAGGAAGCACCCTCTCACCAATCCTCTTTGTTCTTATTATAGACACTATCACATGTCTAGCATCCTATACATTATTTTATGTACATTATGATTTCCTAGTGTCTTATAGCAAATCTGATCTTGAGCAACTTGTCCAAAATTGGAATGATCCCTCGTATAATGCCGTCTCAGGCCGAATCTGAATAAAACCAAACTTTTGATGACCGATCCCAATGAAGCAGGCCTTCTGCATCTATCAGTGGTACTGGAGCCAGCGGCAATGACCTCCCTAGAACCCAGAGATTTTAATATCTCGGATCAATGTTATCAGCCAATCTTATTTTTCTTTAGCTTTTGTCCCGTTCATAACCGGGGTCAGCTCGCCATGGTCGGTTGAGCCATTTTGGTTTATTAAAGGCCTGATCTGGATTTATTTGCGAGGCTTTTACAATGTAACGTATCAGCTTCGATGTTCAGACAAGACTTGGCCTTACCGCGAATAACGTGACCATACCATCAAAGAAGCTTCTTTCGCATTTTTCCACGATTGTTGCAACCTCATATCGATGGCAGATATTTTCATTTCGGATGTGATTAAGGTGTGTCACGCCACTAGTCCAACTCAACATCTTCGTCTCCATTAGGGCTAGACACTGTTCATTCTCTTTTATAGTGATAGTGCCCATTTCATGGGGATCGATCGTCAAAAATTCAATGAGAAACCACATTATGCTGCTTCATGCATCTGAAATAAGGACATCTGGAAATGAAATTCGCGCTGGTTAAAACTTACTTACCAAGATAAGTCCGGAGATCGGTTGCTGCGCATACTCTTACGACATTCTAACATCGCATATAATCTTCTGGGTGCGACCACATTTTATGTTATGAAAAGAATAAAAATAAATTTCAATTATTCTATATGAAATCGAAGATACTAATGCATGTGACATGAATAATTAGCACTAAAATAGTACCTTCCTCAACTAATACAAATTAAATACATTCAAAAAGTAATTGCCAAAAAGGAAAAGCACAGTCAAATTCCGACTGATGTAATTTGCCATCTAACGAACCTTATCGACGTGAAATCTGAAAAAATTTAGGACCTTGGGCTTATATAAAATCTACGCGCCAAAATAAATACCATTCGGATATCTGGTCAACTATACTGGAAATCCGGTTATTAGTATTAGCATTAGTTTCTTAAGTCAGGGAAATAAGATGATGACGTCATAATTAACGATAGTAATTGACAATCAGTGTGTCCGGATGGTTCAAGTGGTTAGAGCGCTGGGCTGTTGTGAACGGAAGATCGCGATCGTGGCTGGATATTGGGTACCAGTCAGGTCAGCTGTGAATGAATACCTGGGTCAACCATCTCGGGCGAGCGCAATGCTGACGACACTGCCTCCTACAGTGTACCGTTACGGTCTTGAATTAGGTACTCTAACACACTCCAGGGCCCTGATTCAGTATGGATTGTTGCGCCAACGATTATTACTATTATTAATTGACATTCGAGTTAAAAAGTCAAAGTCCCATAAATGAAGAAGCTACTTTTTCCCAAGTGCTTTTAAAGGTTTTGTTGGAAACAAGACTTTATTAAAGTCGATTCACTCTCTGCCTGTTTGTCACACGAACTTTTCTCCGAATCGACTATGCCGCTTGACACGAAATTTGGCGGGAAGGTGGGAACTACGAACCCGACGCATGTGGTGAATTACATTGTTGCACGTTTAACTTAAAGTCACCATATACCTAAAATTTTTTTCACCGAATATAGGCAAGGTTTTGACATTGATTAGATCAGAGGTGTTTCTTTCAGGTCAAATAATTACTCGCTAAGAGGTAAGTGATTGAATATCGAGTATATTCACTACGAGCTCTTAGTGGAATTAGTGCGACCACCGTGTAGCCCAATATTCTTATATAAAAAATCAAAATCGTTCATGCCATAAAAAATGCAAAAAACCTTTCATAACTGAAGCGTTCAGCTTCTGGTTTCCCGACTTGTTATGTATTAGATTGGCCTTCAGGCAGATTCATCAGATAATACACGGAAAAATTGCAGTTTAGATCGTCGGAATCTCATCTTCAATAACTTCCCGCTACCAACGTTGACAGACCATTTTGGAAAATTTTCTTAGTTCGACGTATTTTATCTAATGTACACTTTCCCAGGTCCAAATTTGTTTTCCGATGAAGAAGATGATGACTCCATACTGACTGTTGCTATCGGTTCTCAACTAGAGCTCAATACGAAATCAGAAACAGATATATCCTTTTCGTCGTCTACCCCGTCGCCACAAGCGCCTAAAATAATGTCTTCATCCAGTGTTGCGTCGCTCTTATCATCGCCTAGCAACTTTGGCAACTTTAGTTTTGATTATATGATGCTTATAACTTCGCAGAGAAAGTCAGAACAAAAGGATTCAGGTTATAACACTACCCCTTTTGGTACCTCGCAATATATGAAAGGATTCGTACCCTATGAAGCGATTCCAACGTTTAATAATCTTGATTACCAATCTGAGGTAGTAGACATCGATTTAGATGCAGAAGCAAAACAATTTATGGAAAATCCATCAAATCAGAATACATTAAATGTGAATGTGGAAGGTTACGAGGTTCAGTTAACTCAAGCCAAAGTACTTGCTAACCTCAAATATTTCATAAGGAAAGGTCTTCAAAACGAATTGCTAAAAATAAAAGAAAGCACCTCAGACCAAAAAATGGTAATGCCTGCCGGTTCAAATAATAACGTAGGTTTGGGAAATTCCTACACAGATCCGCAATTACTACCAGAAGAAAAAATAGAAAGAGCTTTTTCGCCCGATATTTTCCACAGTCAGGACGACGAAGATATATCTAAAAACGTAAAATATCCTATTTATTTAGAACATACTGCACTTGCTTCAGATATTTTGCAGGATCCGCCTGGTTCTGTTCTGTTAACTCAAATCGATATTGATGAATTTACGCAAAGAAATACATCAGCAAGATCTTTGAATCTACTTAAAAAGATCGAAGGTATTATGCGACATTTTCTCGAGAAAATAGTTAGCGGAGAGCCTGTGGATTTAATGATTCGAAGTACTACAAATTCATCGAACTGCTGTTTGGAAGGAGACGAAATGTAAGTCCCTCTATATCTTCCTAGTGTGGACTAGTGTGGAATTTACAATGCATTCTATCTTGCAGTCTCACTCTGAAGCCATCACAGCATTGCACTTTGAAAAGGATTTCAATAATGGACGGGCGGAGCCAGTTTCGATTCGGTATGATTGTATTTCTCTTATCCGAAGTCTATAACCTCCTGCTATCAGGGACGAGTTGTACCGCGCGGTAACATGTTCAGTTTTCGGCGAGGAAAGTATATAATTTTACCGACAATTTATTGCAGAGAGTTATACTACAAAGATCCGGAATTCGCTCAATATCCGGCAAATATCAATTTGGGGATGAGAGACATTTGCTGCTTGTTGGACGCTGCCCCATGGGAATTAGGAGTCTTCTCTACATCGAAGGGACTTATTGCAGGAAGTTTGCAGATTAACTTGTCCAATGGAGAGACAGTAGACTACTCATTATATCCTGGAGGCACTTTATTACCGCAAGATACTTCAGGTGTGGAGTCTTTAAAAAGTAACGCCAAATATGCACTCATTGTTGAAAAAGACACTGTCTTCGAAAAGCTTATAAAACTAAATATATTTGAAATTCTTGGTCAAGATTTGATATTGATTACGGTAGGGGTAACAAATGACTCAGTATAGCCAACCCCTGTCAATCATGGTTTTCTGTGTATCTTTGCAGGGTAAAGGCTTTCCCGATGTCAGCACTCGAATCATCGTTAAGAAAATTGCAACAGATCTGGAAATTCCAATTTATGGTTTATTTGATGCTGATCCATTCGGTATCGAAATATTTTTTGTATACCGCCATGGTTCCCGAGCTATGTCATTCAACGCTGATCATTTGGCTTGCTCGAAAGTCCAGTGGATTGGAATTCATCCTTCCGAAATAGAATTACTTGGGGTTCCTTCAATGGTTCTAAGCAGCGAAGATAAAAGAAAACTGCGAAAACTTCTTGAGCGCTCTTACATAACCGAAGAGGTCAAAAGGGAACTACTTATTCTTCAGCGCGGGAATCGAAAAGCAGAGATTGAAGGCATTTCAAGTTTTTCGGAAAATTATTTATTGTCGGAATACATTCCCAATAAAATTCGACGAAATTTTACCAAGTAAAAGATGTGATTTTCGCTTTGCATCAATATATTGTTACTGCTAATAATAAATGGACCTAGATGTATTATCAGCTAGGCGAACTTTTGTAATATAGTACCTATTCAAAGTAATTGCCGAACTAAATTTTGAAGATAGTATTAGGTGGCAATTTGCAGTTTTCACCTTAAATATTGGTCGCTCGCAAAGCCACACACTGAGAGTAATATTTCTTTTTCCAAAAGATTTCACACTGTGAAAGATCATAAATATTAAAACGCAACTATTTCTAAAATCACTCACTTCAGTGAAAACATTTCCTAAACGAATGATTAAATTTGCTCCATTATCTCTTCTTTAATCATCGATAAACCTCACGAAATATCTTCGCACATTTCGGTTTCCATTGCCGCGCTGCGGAACACACTTCAATTTCGGGCTTTCATCGATATACTCGTATTCCCTCAACTTATAATATTAGCATGTCATCTCCAGGTTTTTTCCTTTGGCTTATTAGCTAAGACAACAGCTCATACCGACTTAAAAAATGGAATTCCAATAATTTTTCAATATTTCTTCTCGGAGAAGAATATATCAAAATCAGATAATGATTGATGGCGCCAAATGTTCAAAAGAAGATTTGTTCTTAATAAGAAAACGATTTGAATCATGTTGTGATTCTGAGTGTGAGCAAACACTGTCTGGAGTTTTTGAGGACTAGAAGAGTAATGGATCCAAGTATATCTGGTATTGATCTACTCGTGTAGCATAGATAGAATCATTAGGAGAAAGGTGATCAAGTGTAAGAAAAAAGTTTGGAAAATTGACCTATACACTGGTGGCCTGACCTGTGAAAAGATCGATATCTACTTTAGATACATTACAACATTTATATGCATGCATAAGTTACTTGCAAAGAGTTTTCTAGGCTCATTTTGACTTTTTACCTCTGAGGGCAAAAAACTAGTTTGCTTTGGAACAAATTGAATTTGTCATTGGGAGGGTGAAAAATGTTCAATAATAGACGGAACATGGAAATCAATACTAAATAACATTTTCTTCAAACTATGCTCTATTTGTAGCTACAGCCTTTGCAGATCCTTTTCTTTATCTGCTTTAGCCTTTATTCCGTTCAGAAGAGAGGTAGGCTTGCTTTGATCGGTTGCACCATTTTGCTCTTTCAAATGCTTCATTTAGATGCAGCAGTAAAACTTTGAAATTATCTCCCAGTCTATCAAGCCGCCTTTGTCCTGGCCAGCCTTTTAGTTGCTTCCAATTGACTTCGATGTTCAAACCAAACCATTTCAGATGTTACCGCGAGGCGCCGTTTATTACATTTTACGGTCGGCCAACACCAAGAACCATAGAGAACGGATTTGATGAGACATTCATTGATAAGCTGATCACAAAGAATGCAAACTGTGGAATGCCACTTCATCCAGGCTGTGTTAATGGGTGAGGCAACTTCATATCGCAGTTCACTAGCTGATAGCATTATTTAAATCTCTTCGTTCTGGGCAGGTTACTGCCACTGATAGTGATAGTACCTGTTTCATTGGTGTCAATCGAGATTCAATCTAACACCGTGTTGTATGAGGTGATTCTTCCGTTTTTGAACAAGTTGTTTTAGATCAGCTTCGCTATGCGACTACAGGAAAACATCATCGCCATAAAGCAATGTATAGGGCACTGGACGTTGGATGTCCTGTGTGACAGTGTCCACCCGTCACATTTTGAACTAGTAGTAGAGCAATTTAATCCGCCGCGCGAGTTTTTCTGTTACTTCTGGGTTGACAAATTCGGCTTGATTCCCCGTCATTTAAACAATGTCGTGAATACGGTGGTGAAGAATGCGTTGAAAAATCTTCATGGTATGGCATAGTAACCAATGCTTTCTTCGATTTCATTCGTTTTATTGTTTCCGAGGCTTTAGTCACACGGACATGTGACATTTCACCAAATATCGACACTGCTTATGGAAGCGGAAGATAAACAAATTCTTCCTTTGAAATCTGTTCGAAATATTTTCGCCATCTATTCGTCGCGGCTAGTCGATCGGCAAGCACAGTACCGTTTAACGCAAAAGAAGTGTTCAATATTTTGTGTGCATTGGTGTCGGCTTTTGATTTTATCTTAAAGATCTTTGTAATGCACCGTTCGAGTAACACCCATCGCTTTCTCTGTTTGTCGGCTTTTGCAAATTTGTTAATGGGCCATCGTTTTATGGTAGAGAAACTTATGGTAGAGGCGTTTTTTGCGGACCTTCTTTTGGACTTTGTTATTCCAACACCAAGTATCCTGGTTGGTAACCGCTTGTCTGACTTGGTGACTCCCGAAAGTTGCATGGATCGTTGTTGATTGTTTTTAAGGTTTTGTGTAAAACAAAACCTTATTAAAATCGATTCAATGTCTGTTTGTCTGTCACACGCATTTTTCTCCAAAACGGCTAAACCGATCCGAACGAAATTTGGTGGACAGATGGGAACTATGAAATCCCACGCATACAGCGAGTGGCATAAATTTAGGTGGAGTTTAAAGGGGGGCTCCCCATACATGCAAAGAGGGGACTCAAAAATTTTTTTCATCGGATATAGGTGTGTAGGGTATCAAATGAAAGGTCTCGATTTGTACTTTCCGAAACTGACATTAGTTCTGGCATAAATTGCAAAGTGCGTGAGTAAGGAGTCAAAATGCACGCATTTGAAGTGAGACAGGACTCATTTTCGGAAACTACCCAACCCAAAAATCCGAAAAAAATCAGGGTGGTGCGCCTAGATGAAATCTAGGCCTCAAAATATGTCCCATTCCGATATCTGCTCAAATAAACTTACTAATAGTATATTACTACTTTTTAGAAATTTACTGAAAAACCCCCCTTAAATTCATCCTAGGACTTCCGGATTCTGTACCAGCATAGAGGACAATATTTCGCGTATATGCGCTAAATTCGATAGAAATCAGCAATTAATGCCAAAGTTATAGCAGTTCAAACTTAGCAATTTCGCGCGAGTTTACTGCTTCCAAAGCCATGCAAATCAGATGCTGACGTCACAATTACCCGGAATAATTGACATTCGCGTGGAATATTAAAGTCGCATTTATGAAGAATCTACTTATCTGTAGCCCTTTTTAAGATTTTGTGTAAAACACTTATGTGAAATCTAATCTTCAGAGATGTCCTATTCCGGTATCTGCTTAAAAAATTTACTAATAGTATATTATCAACTTTTAAAAATAGACTAAAAAACTCCCCTTAAGTTCATCCTAAGTGTACTAAATTTTGCACACATAGAGGACAGCCTTGTGTATACACATGCCAGGTTTCATGAAAATCCAACTATTAGTGGGAAAGTTGTAGCAGTTCAAACTTATCAATTTCGTGCTAATTAACAGCATTCTAAGCCATACAAATAAGATGCCGACGTCATAATTAACGAGAATAATTGAAATTCCAGTGAAATATTAAAATTCCATTCAAGAAGAATCTAATTCTCCCTAGCCCTTTTTAAGGTTTTGTTTGTAAAACAAAACCTTATTAAAATCGGTTTACTGTCTGTCTGTCTGTCCGTCTGTCTGTCTGTCTGTCTGTCTGTCCGTCACACGCATTTTTCTCGGAGACGGTTATAGCGATTGACACCAAATTTGGTAGAAAGGTGGGAACTGTGAACGCTCACGCATATAGTGAGCTACATCCTTTTACGATGAATTTAAGGGGGGATCCCCATACATGCAAAAGGGGGGTGTACATTTTTTTTTCATCAAATATAGTCACGTGGGGTATCAAATTAAAGGTCTCGGTTAGTACTTTTCGAAACCGGTCTTAGTTTTGACTTTCGTTGAAAAGGTGGGGAGTGCGGGGGGTTGAAAGTGGTCATTTTTTTAAGGAACCCATTCTCAGGAACTACCCAACCGAAAAATCTAGAAAAAATTAGGGGGCTGCCACTATATGGAGCTTAGGCTCCGAAATACCCTCCATAACGATACCTGTTCAAATAAAGTTAATAATAGTATATTACTTTAATTTTGAGTTATTGACATGAAAACCCCCCTTACGTTCACCCTAGAATCACAAAATTTTGCAGCAATGTAGGCTACCGTACAGATCATGATTCTGCCAAATTTGGTGAAAATCGCACTATTACTAACAAAGTTATACTATGTGAAATCTGTCGCTCCTCTGCAAATTCAAGACTATGAATGTCAATATCACTTGAAAGTGGATATTTTCACATAATATATGCATATTTTACGTGCTACATGCTAATGGGACAAATGTACACCCAAATCTCTTTATAAAAGAAATACACAAAACCTTTCATACCTGAAGCGTCTAGCTTCCGGTTTCCCGGCTTGTTTAAAATTGGTATCACGATTTTTCGAAGTTCGTAATGGTCGGCAATGCGTAATGGGAAAGATTTCTTTTTTCTTCTCACGAAAACGCCACCATTTAGTATGCGGCGTACTAGTACGTTCCTCACGGTGTCTTATTGGGGATTTGATTCGAAAACGGTAATTAAGGGCTGATGTTAAGTTGGGGTGGTCTCGTGGGGAATGGCTCTGCAGTTAGTGACGGCAATAAAATACCGGCGTTTTACGAGTATATAGGCGACTTGCGTTTTACTCTTCTCATTATAAAATATGGGAAGAAGCCAACCGTTTGATGAACCATGTGTTTACAAGTACAAGGTCATGAGTGTCCGCAAAATCGATTATAGGCTTCTCACCCTCGTTACTTGCTTCAAACCCGTTTTTTGCATGGCACCTGTTCCCAGTTACCTTTTCACGTACATGACCATTAAGATCCCGCACAATGACAGCAAGCACGTTACGTTACTTTGTATGGAGAAGTTGCTAGAAGGCATCTTTCTCGGCACCAGGTCGTCTTGTCTGCGATGTGTATATAGTGAAAAAGTGAATCGTACGATCAGTTGATATAATGGTGGGCTTCATACAAACATGTATGATCACCAGGATTCAAACCCCTAGCAGTTTAGTTTAACAAATTTTATACCATTAAACAGATTTCTAGGCGGTCGCGAATCTCCTTAAGCTTTGATCCTTGGGCGATACGCGATACCCATAGTCGGCTACACATTCATATGTAGGAAAGTCAGGTGATTCATCCAAAGTGAGCCTGTAGAGATAATTCCTGTACACATCGTAAGCGGTTTGCTCAGCATGTTCGAAGAGCACCTAGCCGATATGCAGCTTCAAGCGGTCTATAGTTTTCTAAGATACCGTATATTAGAGAACTAAGCTGACTACTCCCGATAGAAGTACTCATCTGGTAGCATCTTGGCTAATGTTGAGTTGATGGTAGCTGCTTTCTGCCCAATAAGCTTTAAGTGTGGTTTAAAGCTCAGCTTCAAGTCGAAAATTACTTGCAGTTTTTTTATTAACGGTTCTTGCCATCTCCACTCTCTACGGAGACATCTTTCTTTTATTTTTTGGATAACCTTTGTTCACTCGAAGTTAGTTGTTTTTACAAAAGTGAGCTTAGACCGACATTTTTAAGGTTTTGTGTAAAACAAAACCTTGTTAGAATCGATTCGATGTTTGGCTGTCCGTCTGTCTGTCTATCTGTTACACCCGATTTATTCAGGAACGGCTTGACCGATTGTCACGAAAAGTGGCAAGAGTGTGTGATTTATTGTTCCCTTTTCATACAGCAAGTGGCGCCATTTTGTGTTAAGTTTAAGGGGGATTCCATATTTTATATTGAGTGAAATATAGGGGAGTGAGAGCTCAAAATATGACCCACAAAAAGTGTAACAGGTCTCGTTCTCAGAACCTATCCAACTGCAAAATCTGAAAAAAATCGCAGTGATGTATATCTACGAAATCTAGGCGTCAAAATACATCCGGTTCCGATATCTGCACAAATAAAATCCAACTATTATTAACAAAGTTATAGGAGGTGAAACTTTTCCATTTTTTGTGAATTTCGTGCATTCTACAAAGTGTATGACGTCTTCATCACATATCAATTCGTCAATACCACAACGAAATGGGTTCTTATGAACGGCGTCGCAAATAATTATTTTATTTTAGTTTTTTAGTCATTTGTATATGAATATCAATTACTCCAAACAGACATGTGTGTATGTGGATATATAGTATATGCGTGCTAATGAAGTTTGCGGGTAGTGTCTAATTCAGATAGATATATTTGTACATTAAACCAGCGGTATTCAATATACGTACTATATATGTACATATGCATGCTTTTGTGCGCGAAGTAAATCGGAAATATGGGTACTAATATATTATATATACGTGCAGTAATCGGAAATAGGCAGTTTGTTTGTTTAGGGTGAGGATAATATCTATGGCTGTAATATGTATGCCTTGTAGTTTGGGGAAAATATGGAGTATGTTGGATTTGTATCTATATACGAGTAGAAAATGTGAAGTTTCCTAATATAAGATGAATACAAAACCTTTATACCCGAAGCGGGAGCTTCCAGTATTCCTACTTGTTTTTTTTTGTTTTTTAGAAAAATATTCATTTATTTATTTTTGCAACGTTTTGCCGAGTTGCCTCTGCATAGTCAGCGATGCTATCTCGTTATACGTTTCGCCGAGTTGGGATACAGTGCCTCGTTTATTCCGCGGTAACTCGGCAAAACGATAGGAAAGTATACAGACTATGAACACCTGTGCAAACACATTTGATGCCATTTTGATTGCCAATTTCATCGTCTTCTTAGGGGTCTGATTAATAACGGGGCTACGTTATTTTGGACTCTTTTCGCGATGCTCAGGACTTCAACTTCGGTTACTGGAGAGATGTTTTCGGCAATCATTCCATTCCATTTGAAAGGTAGTTTCCTCATGTTGCCGAAACAATGATGTAACTATTTCCCACATCGATTAGGGCACGTGATAAGAGGAGATCTTTTTCCTTTTATTGTCATCACTATCAACGTGTACGCATTTTTCTATGGTCGGCTCCACCACCAAGTCAAAAGGAGTAAACCTTTTTACTTTTCATAGTGGCCAACCGTAAATTTTAGTACGCGCATGTATGCTCGGTCGTTGATTGTTGTCCTGCGAACCAGACCACCGTTGAAACAATGTGGGGAACCCACTGGCCGTAGTGCATAAATGGTGGTGATATTGCGACAAGGAAGGAGAAATGGTTGGATTTGTCAATATAATACAAAGTGCGCGGTTACTCATAAGCAGCATAGTATCTTCATTGCCTCTCTACAATGTCACTTGCATTGCAACAATACCTAGTGCCAGAGGAACCTGACCAGAATTTCCTTCTGAGATCAGAAGGGTAAAATTCTAAGTGTGGTAAATCAAAACCGCTCGATGTCTCAGTCGATGTCAATCAAGCACACGTCCTTCTGCCACTTCTCTTTGCTCTTGTCACGACTCTATCACATGGGATATATCCGCGTGGCTTAGTGGCTAGAGTTCAAGGCTGTCGCTGGTGGCAGAGGCATTTGTATCGTAACTGAATGGCGTATACCGGTCGTCTGAGCTGCGTGTGAAATCAGAGTAATAATTACGGACGGGTGCAATGCTGACCAGATTGCCTCGTTCAGTACACCGTAATCCAGCAACGCGTCGTTACGGTTTTGGATGAAGTGCTTTAAAACGCTTCAAGGCCCTGATCCAATTGGATTGTCGAGCCAACAATTATTATTATCACACGCGAGGTCTAATTTCTATACAGTGTTCACTGCAAATTATAATATATTTTTCCAGCGTTTCATAACGAAGTTGATCTGGAGCAATTCCAGCAAATAGTCTGAGACTGAATTTGAGCAAAACATATTTTTTGACGACCGACCTCAATGAAACAGGCACTGTTACTGTTTGTTGCAATGATCTGCCAAGAACTGGGTGAAGTGGCGTTCTGCAACTGGTGTTCTTTTTTATTGACGCATCAACGAACGTTTTAAATCAAAAATCTATCATAGTATCGTCCGCCCGGTAGTCTGCTATTGTTCCATACCAAATGCGATGAATGCCACCTTGCGCAATCGATATAAGGTTGCACCCATTGTGGAAAAATTGTGAAAGTGGCTTCTTCAATGGTATGGCCATGAAATTGGTATTGGTGAGAACGAAGTTAACTAATCTTAGCTGATTGGCTCGAACATCCAAGCTGGTAGAAATGCATTTTATTAGGAAGGTGTTTTTTCGTGTTTATTTTGTGCACTTCATGTCCGCAATTTATATTATGTGTCCGGATAGCTCAGTGGTTAGAGCACTGGGTTGTTATACGGAAGGCCGCGGTTCAAATCTCGCTGGTGGCAGTAGGATTTGCATCGTGACTTGACGTCGGATACCAGTCGACTCAGCTGTGAATGAGTACCTGAGTCAAATCAGGGTAAAAATCTCGGGCGAGCGCAATGCTGACCACATTGCCTCCTACAGTGTTCTGTAGTGTACCGTTACGGTCTTGAATGAAGTGCTCTAACACACTTCAAGGCCCTGATCCAATATGGATCGTTGCGCCAACGATTATTATTATTAATTTATGTTAACATTAGTGTGTATGCAAATTTTAAGCTGTCGAAGGTAGCTGGTTGAGATCTGCAAATATCAATATGAAAATGAACGCAATGTGTAGAGGTAGATTCAGAATAACACAACAGTGAATTCCATAATATTATCAAAGATCTTGAGTGAATCCCGACCCCGTCATAAAATTTAATATTTATTTAACAAGTTTACAATTAAAGTAGATATCAACAAGCGGGAAATGAGAAGCTCAGCGTTTCAAGTATGAAAGGTTTTGTGGATATTTTATGTAAGGATATTTGGGTGGAATTATCAAATGTTTTTACGAAGCTCATAGTGTGTATGTGTTACACAAACCAGATTATTCACTCTAATGTAAAGCTGGCATTCTATGCACACGAAATATACAGCTTCAACCTACTATAACTTTTATAAAATTTCCATTAAACATCCCAGTAGAATACGTTATATTCATCATCATCAACGGCGCAACAATCGGTATCCGGTCTAGGCCTGCCTTAATAAGGAACTCCAGACATCCCGCTTTTGCACTGAGGTCCACCAATTCGATATCCTTAAAAGCTGTCTGGCGTCCTGACCTACGCCATCGCTCCATCTTAGGCAGGGTCTGCCTCGTCTTCTTTTTCTATCATAGATATTGCCCTTATAGACTTTCCGGCTGGATCATCTTCATCCATACGGATTAAGTGACCCGCCCACCGTAACCTATTGAGCCGGATTTTATCCACAACCGGACGGTCATGGTATCGCTCATAGATTTCGTCATTGTGTAGGCTACGGAATCGTGCATCCTCATGTAGGGGGCCAAAAATTCTTCGGAGAATTCTTCTCTCGAACGCGGTCAAGAGTTCGCAATTTTTCTTGCTAAGAACCCAAGTTTCCGAGGAATACATGAGGACTGGCAAGATCATTGCCTTGTACAGTAAGAGCTTTGACCCTATGGTGAGACGTTTCGAGCGGAACAGTTTTTGTAAGCTGAAATAGGCTCTGTTGGCTGACAACAACCGTGCGCGGATTTCATCATCGTAGTTGTTATCGGTTGTGATTTTCGACCCTAGATAGGAGAAATTGTCAACGGTCTCAAAGTTGTATTCTCCTATCCTTATTCATCTTCGTGTTTGTGTTTGACCAGTGCGGTTTGATGTTGTTGGTTGATTCGTCTTCGGTGCTGACGTTGCCACCATATATTTTGTCTTGCCTTCATTGATGTGCAGCCCAAGATCTCGCGCCGCCTGCTCGATCTGGATGAAGGCAGTTTGTACGTCTCGGGTGGTTCTTCCCATGATGTCGATATCGTCAGCATAGGCAAGTAGTTGGGTGGACTTGAAGAGGATCGTACCTCTTGCATTTACCTCAGCATCACGGATCACTTTCTCGAGGGCCACGTTAAAGAGGACGCATGATAGAGCATCCCCTTATCGTAGACCGTTGTTGATGTCGAATGGTCTTGAGAGTGATCCTGCTCCTTTTATCTGGCCTCGCACATTGGTCAGGGTCAGACTAGTCAGTCTTATTAATTTCGTCGGGATACCGAATTCTCTCATGGCCGTGTATAGTTTTACCCTGGTTATGCTATCATAGGCAGCTTTAAAGTCGATGAACAGATGGTGCAACTGTTGTCCATATTCCAACAGTTTTTCCATCGCTTGCCGCAAAGAGAAAATCTGATCTGTTGCTGATTTGCCTGGAGTGAAGCCTCTTTGGTATGGGCCAATGATGTTCTGGGCATATGGGGCTGTCCGACCTAGCAAGATAGTGGAGAATATCTTATAGATGGTACTCAGCAATGTGATACCTCTAGAATTGCTGCACTGTGATATATCCCCCTTTTTATGTATGAGACAGATAATGCCTCGTTGCCAATCGTCAGGCACTGATTCGCTGTCCCATACTTTGAGCACAAGTTGATGAACCACTTGGTGTAACTGGTCGCCTCCATATTTAACCAATTCGGCTGTAATTCAATCGGCTCCTGGCGACTTATGATTTTTTAGCTGATGAATTGCACGGACTGTTTCTACTAAACTTGGTGGTGGCAGTATTTGTACGTCGTCTTCAATTGGCGAGACCTCCAACTCGCCGATGTTCTGGTTGTTCAGTAGCCCATTCTGTCGGAAATCAGATTTCCCTCTTTGTCTCGACAGGATGAGCATCGAGGTGCATAAGGCTTCATCCTGCTGACTTGTTGGTAAAACTTCCGCGCCCGGTGCGGGGAGCAATCCCTGTACTTTTCTAGTTCGCAGACTTGTTGGTTCTCCCAGGCTTCATTTCTCCGTCTGTGAAGTCGCTTCTCCGCTCGACGGAGTTCGTGATAAGTCTCTGCGCGTGCCCGCGTTCTTTGAGAATGCAACATTACTCGGTATGCGGCATTCTTCCGTTCCGTTGCTAGCTTACATTCATCGTCACACCAGCCGTTCCGACTCCTTTTGCGGCTGGGGCCAAGTATATTTGTGGCCGTATCCATGATAACGTTCGTCAGTTGGTTGTGAAGTTCATTAGTTGATGCTTCATCTCCAGGTCCTCTGTTGACTGCGGTTATTGCGGCATCCATTTCCCTCTTATAGGTAAATACGTTATATTGTGATCTATATTAGCTCCGAGTTGGTACTTCCAGTACAAATTTAAGAAAGATTTTCTAGTAAATTTTCAAAATATAATATACTAATATTAACTTTGAGGAGGGAATTTTGAGAGTGTATAGTTTCTGAGAATGGTCACTCAGGTAGCCTTTTTAACCCCCGTATCCGCACTTTGCATTTAAGGTGGTCATCCCGTGTGTTGGATCCGCGGACTCGCTTTTGCATCCATTGTAGTAATTTTTTGATATTCGGTGTCGTTCGGAAATTATAGTGATAAACACGTAATAAGTCACATGCAAGATTTATGTTGATCGTCGTAATAAAGGGCGTATTTATTGGCCCGAATGCCGTTCGAATGACTTCACTAACAGGACAAGAATTGAAGCCAAGGCTGTACATGTCGCTCTCGAAGAAACCTAAGGTTTACAGGCTGGGTATAGCAGATTACTGATCAGTTAAGATTTTAAAGCTAAAAATCACATTCTACTTTTTAAATGCGTTTTTCTCGAAACTGCATATTGCAAATCTGCTGCCACCGTAGCCCAAAGTCTATCCAACGAAATTCTTTGAAATTTTCACGACTTATTCAGAACATATTTCTACGGTCCGCAAACTAGGATAATTGCGATCGATTCAGTAGTTTTTTTATTCATTAAAGAAGCCTTGAAGAAACACCAAAATTCACAAAAAACAACAAATTAGTTTAGATAGTTTTTCGGACCGTGGTTAAGTCTGCACTTTAAAATGCCGCTTACTTTTTTTCGTTAAACTGATCGCAGCGGCCTCTAGCGTGGCAGCAGAAAACATCTTTTTTTGGAGATGGGTGTATAAATTGTTCTGTATTTCAATAATGAACCAAGCTATCGAGCTGGAAATTACTACGCATGCTCAAGATATTGATAAATATATGGGGAGAAAATCGTATTTGTAACTTTAACCAGTTCTTCACAAAAAAATTCTAAAAAAAGGGAAATAAAACGGCCTTTACACGGGATGACCCCTTAATATCAAAACTAAGACCTGCTTCGAGAAGTAGTAATTGAGACTTTTCATTTGATATTTTACATGGCTTGACTCGATGGAAAAACTTTTATTCTTGCTGCTGCATGTATGTAGACTTCTCTTATCTCAGTCTAGAACAATATGCTTGCGTTGGAGTTCATAGTTGAAACCTTCTCAAAAAATTTCATGCCAGTACCATAAATACCCCTGTTTCTGAGAAAAGTGGCTGTGACAGACAGTCAGAGAGTAAACGGATTTTAATATTGTTTTGTTTTCCACAAAATGTTTAGAAGGAAAATAAAAGAAACAAATCTTAGATTCGCCACACATTTGGGTGGAAACTAAACAAGGGTCTAGTTAGCCCATTTTGTTTATATTATGTTCAAGGTAAAAATATGCATTATAAACAAACTTACAATTTTCATTTCCGACGCGGATTTTGCTACTACGACACTAATGTGTGGACGGGGCCAGGGTTTCGATTTCGATCGCAAATGTGACAGAACGTTTTGTTCAGATTTTTTGGTTGGATCGGTTCTATGACCGTCTCTGCTCGGTTTGTAGGGATTGTAAGACCTTAATCTCAAGCTTTCTAACTTATATCGAAAGAACTTGAGCCTTCTCATTAGATATCGACAATGTTATGAGAAAACAAACATGAAATCGTGCCATTCACCAGCAAAGTGTTTCATAGGTCACACATCCTTTACAAATTTCATTTCTTAGTAAGTTGAGCGTTGCAGACAATGGCTTTTAACAAGGTTGAATTCTACACAAAAGTTTGAAAATCCAACTTCAATACACGATAGAAGCTGAAAACCTTCGAGCACGATATTAATGTCTACCAATCAATATAAAGAACAAAGAGTGATTCCAGGGTAAATCACAAACCGTGGCTGAATCAGATGAACCCCCAGAAATTGTATTGAAAGGGAACGTTTCTATTTTCCATCGTAAGAGCTTTTTATACATTGAATCAAAGGATTAGCCAAGCGAAGCTAATTACTTGTTTAAGGGATTACCTTTATCTTCCTCCTCTCTATAATAGGCTGTAAATGTTTGCAATCCAGCCCCTCCTATACTAGGCTGTTCACCAATTTAGATACGAATCCGTAAAACCTTTGATGTACATCGATTTCCTTATCGTACAGACAATACAAGCCAATGGTTCTGCCTTTTCGTTTTGTATGTCCATTAAAGCATGTAATGATATGTAAACACCGACGTGCTATAGAAACATTTATATCTTATATAC
Organism: Hermetia illucens; assembly: GCF_905115235.1. Lineage (NCBI taxonomy): Eukaryota > Metazoa > Arthropoda > Insecta > Diptera > Stratiomyidae > Hermetia > Hermetia illucens. The sequence continues at coordinate 113,827,195 of NC_051851.1, read as the reverse complement.
TCGTATATCTATCTCTCTTTACAGTGTCCAGTGGGAAAGATTGTGGGTGAGATCCATTTACAGTAGATAATTGCTTTTCGTGATAGTAAGAACTAACAAATTACTGTCTTAAAGTACCAATCAGTGTTTTAAGCTTGCATACCTACTATTATACGATTGTGTGTCCCCATTACCACTCGGATTCATTTCAAGATTGGGAAGATAGAGAAAGTTTATCGGGATTTTTGAGTGACTTGCACAATTGCTGAGACAGAAACAATCGATTTGATTTGAGGGGAAGTCGGTAACCATTGAAAACATTTATCATTAGGAGAACGGTTTCTAGCCCCGGACAATGGCTGACAAGGTAGACCTCCCCCGAAGTGGAGTTCAAAAGTTCAAATTTTAGTTATTTCATTACCTTATTTGTTGTGATTCAATTTTAATTTTCGGAATGCCTTTTTGATATAAGGTTTGTTTCATAATTGTCTATCGATATTTTGAGGAACCCATTAATCTTTATTGAGAGCATCCATGCAAACGATACTAGTATTGTAACTAAAACTGTTTGAGAAATGATGCATCGAAAGTATGTCATTTGATTTTAAAAGTAAGTCGGGATACCGGAAGCTGGGCGTTTTGGGTATAAATGTTTTGTATTCATCTTATGTGAGAAACTCTCTATGCACGTCTTTTCATTTTTACATAGGTCAGAATGCAAAATATACATATGAACAGAGATGTAAATATCGTGCTTATCTTAAATAAACAGACATTGTTTATTACCGCATAGGAATGCATACATATGAAAAGAAAATACATGGACTGAAAAATAACAGAGGAAGCTCCTGTGAAAACGATTACACGGGTCAAAACGCTCGTTCTTAACAGCAGTTTTATAGAGGAAAAGCAGAACAGCAACAGAAAATGATGGCCCGATGCTTGAGGGGGTAGGGCGTCAACCTCCCAACCTTGCTACTCTGGGTTCGAGTCCAAGTCGTCTTGGGCGTTTCTATTCCTTGTATTCGTCTTGTGTTCGCCTGTGAGCTTACCACATTAACAAAAAATTCCTCTTGGCGATACATTTTCCTTGAGAGGCATTTTAAATTCTGCCTACATGGCGGTCCATTGAAAAATTCATTTCGTCGAGCGTTCATCGCAAATTTATAAATTGTATAGACTCAGTAAGATGAACTATATTCTTGTGGAGGTGTTTTCAGATTCCTGCTGGGTACAAATATACGAATGCAAATCAATTCGTATGTTTTCTATGAATACAAATACGAATATATTCGCATTCAAATAAGTGAATATTTACGCAAGTAAATACGAATACGGCTATCTTCTGGTGCCCGAATGTGAATTCAAACGTATTCGTCACAGTAGATCTACTATAGGCAGTACCCTTACAAAAATGACCCCACTTGCAAATGTGCTTGCAGAAGCTTATCTGTACACATCAGAGACGCTAAACAAGGAAAAGGCATAATTTTCGTTAAATCGTATTGGTAAGAGAGAGATCGGTGAGGTTTTCGTGTCAATCTCACCTATACATTGGCAAGTCCGGGCGGTATGTCAAACACAGCTGATCGGGTTTTCGGTACATCTCGCTCATGCTCAAGGGCAAAACAATTTGAAATCGTGTGTACTCGCACTGATTTCCCCCCTTGAGGGGCAAGGGGGAGTGAGGTAGCTGTCTAGTATCTAACTGTGGTATTCGTATTTACGAGTGTGAACACGAGTTTTGGATTAATACACATTTCCAAGTATGAATACGAATTTTTTGTATTGAAATGTTAGTATTCGCCTGGATAGCGAATATTAGCTTCTTAATGATCTGATCATGAGTTGTGTGGAGGAGTCGGACTTAATACCTGATGATAAAATTAAAAGGCGTTGCGCCAAGGACTATTCACTTATTCGAGCACAAATATATTCGTATTCGTGTTCATAGAAAATCAGCGTACGTATTTATTTGGATTCGTATTTACGAATATAAATATGCCCAACACTGCTCCGGAGACCAGAATTGGTTGCTGATGAATCGTGTGGTGTATTGATCAGATCAAATGAACAACGCATGCACGTTTTCAATTTGATTCCGATCGAAATGAACAATAAAGGAATCTTTAAATTTCCAATTTGATTTGGATTTGTATGTGATGATAATATTAATTGTGGAGTTTTCTTACACGTTGTAAATTTGCAAGTCCATGTAATTTAAAGCTAAATAGTGTTGAGTAGTTTTCAAATTGAAAGTGGTGTCTTTTTTGGAAGGTGAAGGCATTCACTTTTGTGTGATTGATGATCCGTTATCGAAGTCATTTGGATCTTTTAGGTTTAAGGTTAAAATCGGTTTACTATCTGTCTGTCTATCTGTCTGTCCGTCTGTCTGTCTGTCTGTCTGTCTGTCCGTCACACGCATTTTTATCGGAGGCGGTTATAGCGATTGACACCAAATTTGGTAGAAAGGTGGGCACTGTGAACGCTCACGCATACAGTGAATTACATCCTTTTACTTCGAATTTAAGGGGGGTCCCCATACATGCAAAAGGAGGGTGTAAATTTTTTTTTCATCAAATATAGTCATGTGAGGTATCAAATTAAAGGTCTCGATTAGTACTTTTCAAAACCGATCTTAGTTTTGACATTCGTTGGAAGGGTGGGGAGCGCGGGGGGTTGAAAGTGATCACTTCATTAAGGGGGCCATTCTCAGAAACTACCAAACCGAAAAATCTGAAAAAAATCAGGAGGCTGCCACTATATGGTGCCTGGGCACCGAAATACCTTCCATGCCGATATCTGTTTAAATAAAGTTAATAATAGTGTATTACTGCAATTTTTTGTAATTGGTTAGAAACCCCCCTTAGGTTCATCCTAGTACCATGAAATTTTGCAGTGATATAGGCTATAATACAGAGCATGATCTTACCAAGTTTGGTGGAAATCGCACTATTACTAACAAAGTTATAACACCTCAAATTTGTTGCTTCTTTGAAAATTGAAGACTATGAATGTCAATATCACCGGAAAGTGGATAATCTCACATAATATATGGATATATTACGTGCTACGTACTAAGAAATACACAAAACCTTTCGTACCTGAAGCGTCCAGCTTCCGGTTTCCCGACTTGTTTGTTAGTAAGGAAGAAATTGGTGATATGTCGGTAGTAAATATTAAAACAGGAAGATGTTTTGCGCTCGGGATTTTTTTAGTAAATTGTATAATGTTTTGGATTGATTCCCCAACTGCAACGTTAAAAACAAATTCTATTGTGGGCCATGTCTGCTATTTTCTTTGGAAAATAACGTGTGGCGAACGGAATGATTTGGCAATTAAACAATTTTCATAAAAGTGTAGGAAGCATGGGAAAAGACATCTAAATATTTGAGATCGATTTTAATTTTATCTAAGTTGAATTTGATTGATATGCATCAATTATAATGCATTGACAAATACGTATATATTTGAAGTATGTAAGGTATCAAATCCCACCGAGGCAAATTTCGTACACAACTTCTCACAATGCCTTCCGGAAATCGTTTCTTGAAGATATGTAATGTTTAGGGACCTGAAGTTCAAGCAAATGATAATAATGATAATGATTCCTGAGCCTACTTAGGGTCGTTATTTTGTGGAAGGGAAACGGTTATTTTATAACAAATTAAGGCATAGCACATTAAAGTATGTTTCTACTCACTCTGGTCGCTTTGATGGCCTAAGTTAATTGATTCCCCCCATGCCTGACAGTTGTGTTAGGTCACAATGAAACACCCTATGATCTTAGTATGCCCTCGCCTAGTTGTGGTAATAAAATTCACTACCAATGGGGATCCTCGAAACGGACTCCAAATACAAGCATCTATTCCACCCGTGGGAATATCAGTGTCTGTTCCTAGTGCCTTACGAGCTGAACGGCAACACAAAATCCAATATGAAGACTTCAGCATCAATCGAAGTCAATTCCCTGCATATCCAAAGAGTCACAGTAACTTCAATCGCGACTGCAATCACAATCACAACCGCGTCTTTGTTGTCGATCGACATTCTAGAAAAAAACGAATGTTACGACGCGAGTTTGTTACGAAGACGCGGTGATACTGACTTCTGCTAAAGCCCTAATCGACACGGCAGGCCGCACCCACAAATGCCCGCACGAGCGAAAAAAAAGAAGCACCAACGGCGCATCCCAAAGCGGACGCTTTATGCGCAGTCCGAAAATAATTAAAGTACCTCGCCAATAATTGATGTGTATCTCTGACAAAGAACCAACTGAGTGTACAACAAAAGAAAGAATAACGGAATCACTTTTAGAAAATGAGCAAGAGACCCGTCGTCGGTCACGGTTGGAGGCAGAAGAGACCGGTTATTCTCCATGCAGTCCCTCTGCTTTCAACCAACGGCACTTTCTCACCGCTGGCTCTCCACTCCTGTGGTGAGTTCTTAAACACGTGGAGAGCGCCGGTGGCGCCATCTAACCGGCCGTACTCGTATATTCGAAATAAATTTCGAATGCCGCGAATCCTGTTGCGCCACATCACTCCGCCCCCAGATGAAACCTAGGGGTTTCAGCGACTGAATCCGGAACTGCGTTCCCCATCAGTCCGCGAAGCGAACGTGACGTTGCTTTGGGGTGCACACGGGTTTCAGCCTGGACAGGGGGATCGCTTTTTTGGGTCAAACTATCTCGAGCTGGAAGAAATGTTCTCCCCACTCAAGAACGCAGTACGGGCCTTCATATGGAGGCCGCAGCGGCTTCCGAACGGCATCCGTCCTGACCAGGACGTGCGTGCACGTGTCCAGTTTCTTGGGCGCACAGACAGGTGCGCACGAATATCAGGTGAGAGGTGAGGCTTTGATGCGCAGAAGATTGTCCCTCAATAGATGCACGAACCCCGACTCTGTGAGACCCGATCTCTTGTCGAAGACCGGATCACCTCTCGGCGGGTTGCACGTAGGCCGAGTAGGACGAGAGGCAAGACTTGAGTCCAGGACGGATCGTCGCGTGCCATAATGGCGGCTTTCAGCGTCCGGTGCCAACGTTCTAGCATCCCATTGGATTGCGGGTGATATGCCGTAAACTTGGGTTCTTAGCAAGAAAAATTGCGAACTCTTGGCCGCGTTCGAAAGAAGAATACTCTGAAGGATTTGTGGCCAACTACATGAGGATGGACGATTCCGTAGCCTACACAATGACGAAATCTATGAGCGATACCATGTTCGTCCGGTTGTGGATAAAATCCGGCTCAATAGGTTACGGTGGGCGGGTCACTTAATCCGTATGGATGAGGATGATCCCACCCGGAAAGTCTATAAGGGCAATATCTATGGTAGAAAAAGAAGACGAGGCAGGTAGGTCAGGATGCCAGATAGCTTTTAGGGATATCGAATTGGTGGGCTGGTGGGTTGGTTTTACACTTCTGGCATACGATGCACTCTCTGGCCCAGGAATTGATATCCCTGTTCATGGAGGGCCAGAAGTATTTCTCGGTGACTAACCGATTTGTTGTCCTGATACTTGGATGCGCTAAGTCGTGAACCGCATGGAACACTTCGTTGCCAAAGGTGGCCGGAATGTATGGCCGAGGTCCCTTTTCCGAGTCTTCGCAGCAGAGAGAGGTTTGAGCCGAAGATGGGCAACTCCCGAAATTTGTATTTGGGGTTGGATTTGAGGCTCTGAAGCACTGCGTCATTCGTCTGCGCCTTGGCACTAGTCGAGAAGTTGAGTGAGGCGGGGATGTTAACCTCGGAGACACGATACAAAGCGTCAGCAACTATGTTGTCTTTGCCGGACACGTGCTGGATGTCTGACGTAAGTTGGCTTATAAAGCTCAGGTGTCGAATTTGACGGGGGGACGCTTTGTCGGGCTTTTGTATCAAAGCATACGTGAGAGGCTTATGGTCCGTGAACACTGTGAACGGCCTGCCTTCTAGGGAGAAACGGAAGTATTTGATGCTCAAGTACGCGGCGAGTAGTTCGCGATCATAGGTACTGTAGTTCCGTTGAGCGGGGTTCAACTGCTTCGAGAAGAAGCTCAACGGCTGCCAAACTTGATCCACCTTTTGGTGAAGGGCAGCACCTACTGCGATGTCAGAGGCATCAACAAAAACGGCTACGGGTGCATCTTGTAGAGGAAATGCCAAGAGTGTAGCGTCGGCCAGTTGTTGACGGGATTTGTCAAACGCGCGGACTGCCTTTTCAGACCACACGATCTCTCGTGTGTCCTAAGTTTTGGGGCCAGACAAGTACGCTTTCAAAACGGACCGGTGTTGGCCCAAGATGCCAAAGAATCTCCTCAACTCCTTCCCTGTCTTTGGACGCTGGAAGCGTGTAATCGCTTGCACCCTCCCTGTCAGGATCGGGCTGTATTCCTTCAGGGGAAATGGAGTGACCGAGGAATCTCACCTGTGTTTGAAGGAACTTGCATTTCTCAACGTTTAGAACTAACCCGGCCTCAAGGAGACGTTGAAAAATGCACTCGAGATGAGCTAAGTGCTCAGACTCAGTGGAAGAAGCGACCAAAACATCATCAAGTATACGAAACAGAAATCAAAGTTTCGCAAGACTGAGTGAATGAACCTTTGAAAGGTTTGCGCCGCATTGCACAATCCGAAAGTCATCCGGGTGAACTCGAAGAGTCCAAAGGGTGTGCGTATTGCTGTCTTTGGTATGTCTTCTGGAGCTACAGGGATTTGATGATATGCCTTGGCTAAGTCCAAGGTCGAAAAGATGCGGCAATTCGCGCAGTGATGCGCAAAGTCTGTGCATTTAGCCTTCTGTAATCCCCACAGGGGCGCCATTCGCCGTTTGGGTTCGGGACCATAAGCAGTGGGGAAGAGCAACAGCTGTTTGAGGGGCTGCAGATACCCTGTTGAACAAGTTGTTCAAATTCTTTCCACGCTATAGCCAGTTTCTGGGGTGGTAGGGGACGCACTTTCGAGAAGATCAGGGAACCAGTAGTGTTAATGTGGTGCTGCACATTATGTTTCACTGGTTTAGAAAGACTACACTCGGTAGTAATCTGGCTGAACTTTTGGAGAAGTGCCCGAACACAAGAGTCGGTAATGCCTTCTAAAAGAACGGAAAGAATATTGTCTGGATGAGATGCCATTTGGCCCGACGAATTAAGGTTGGTCGTGGGATCTATTAGAGACTTGTTTTGCAAGTCCACCAGCAACCCATATTGACACAAGAAGTCTGCGCCTAGCATGGGGGAGCTGACATTCGCCAGGATGAAACGCCACGAAAACGTCCTACGCAAGCCAAAACTCATGTCCACTTGCCTATACCCGTAGGTGTTGATACGGGAGGAATTTGCTCCCGCCAGTTTTAGAGTTTGTGGAAATAGCCGATGGTGCCGGGGTACGGGAAGAACCAAAACCTCCGCACCAGTATCTGCGAGGTAGCTGCGCCCGCTGCGGGAGTAAAAAACCGTTAGGCGACGTGACGCTGCGTTCTGGGAGGCCGTCCCCTGAACCCCGCGCGGATCTAGTTTTTTCCGGTAGGCGCGAATTTACACGGTAGCGTACATCTGGTTGCTTTATCACCGAATTTGCGATGGTACCAACAAATGCCTCGGTCCGTAGGCTGTTCCGACGACCTGCTACCCAATCGCCCTTTTCGAGTGGCAGACCACGAGCGAGCTCGTGATCTGGCGCCCGAACGCTGAGCATCCGGCGTCGCCCGCATTTCGGCCACACTGGCTGTTAAGACGGCTATCTCGCGCCTTAAGTCGCCCACCTCGTCTGACGGCTGTTGAACGGCCACTATGGTCGGGCGTGCGTGCACTTCGTTCACCTTGTCGGCCGCAGCTGCCAGTGCCTCCAAAGAACCGGAGACGCACGCGAGGACCGCTTGGGTGCCCTCCGGGAGCCGACGCAGCTGGAGCGACTTGATCAGGTAGTTGCCGATCTTGCTCCCACCCAATTGCCTCATTTCGCGCAACAATTGGCTGTGAGTTCGATCTCCCAACATTAAACCCGCCAGCAAGTGGTCGAGTTTTGCCGACTCATTTACCGACAGGCGCCTGATCAATTCGGTCTTCAGCAGCGAGTACGAAGCCGATTTCACCACGTCGGACACCAGCAGGATGGACTTCTCGTCCAGGCCGACCACGGCGTAATTGAAGCGGGTCGCGTCCGCTGTGATACCATACATCTGGAACTGTGCTTCCAAATGCACGAACTACAGCTTCGGGTTCTGCCGCTAAAATGGAGGGACGCTCACTGCGAGGGCGGTCACTTACGGGTCCGATGGGCCTGCCGCGTCTTTGTTGTCGATCGACATTCTAGAAAAAAACGAATGTTACGACGCGAGTTTGTTACGAAGACGCGGTGATACTGACTTCTGCTAAAGCCCTAATTGACACGGCAGGCCGCACCCACAAATGCCCGCACGAGCGAAAAAGAAGAAGCACCAACGGCGCATCCCAAAGCGGACGCTTTATGCGCAGTCCGAAAATAATTAAAGTACCTTGCCAATAATTGATGTATATCTCTGACAAAGAACCAACTGAGTGTACAACGAAAGAAATAATAACGGAATCACTTTTAGAAAATGAGCAAGAGTCCCGTCGTCGGTCACGGTTGGAGGCAGAAGAGACCGGTTATTCTCCATGCGGTTCCTCTGCCTTCAATCAACGGCACTTTCTCACCGCTGGCTCTCCACTCCTGTGGTGAGTTCTAAAACACGTGGAGAGCGCCGGTGGCGCCATCTTTACCGATCGCATTCGCAACATTCGAAATAAATTTCGAATGCCGCGTACCCTGTTGTGCCACAGTTGCATGTATGCCGCCTGTTTCAAAGTTCATATTGGCTTACCAATTGATATGTTGTTTTATAATAAACCCAAAGCCCTTTCACAAAGGCACACTGCTTTCCTGGTTATGTTCAGAGATGAACGGTTTTGTTCTAGCCGGGCAATTATGAAACTTCACTAATCACAATATTCTCTAAAGTGAACATGTCCGTCCCTGGATGTCGGGATATCTTCTTCCAATGCCGTAGCGCCTTAGAATAGTCTTTTCTGTGAATTGCAAATGACGTCCCGGTGTTTGTGAACTGGCAGCTTCCGTCGTGCACTTTTAACCTGGACTTAGTGAGCTATTTTATGCTTTTTATGACGTGGTGCACTGCACTCACCCGAACCGCTACTATTTTTTTTGGCGAATTTTCTACCTATTTCTCGATGTGACGACAGGTAACGTAACCAGTTAAAGTTTTCAGCTATTTTGCAATTCGCAGATCGTGAATGGGACAAAGGCTGGAGAAAAAGAAGATATTGCCAAATATAAACTTTGTTTCGATTTCTGTTAAAAACTACTTACTTATCTAAAAAACCTTCTAAGCAATGGGAAAAAGTACTGATGAACTTCAAAAAGGCCTAAATTTAGTAGTACTTTTGATAATTAAAAGCTAACACTGCAGATCACACTTTCTCACCAAATTTCGTAACAGTAGGTTCGGCCGTTTCCGAGTACGACAGACGAACAGACATTGAATTGATTTTTAAAAAGATTTTGCTTCACTCACTGCTTCATTTGATTGAAATTTATATTTTCTGCGATTGTCTAGAGTAAATCTGCGAATTTGAAATTTGTATGTACGTTTGTGTGTGTATGGTTTTTGGAAACTCATTTTCCTAATAATAATTAACTTGATGTTTGATAAGAACGGAGAACTTGAAGATCGTGAAGAGAGTCTATAGAGGGAGTGAAGCGTCCGCACAGAGATCATTTTCCCTCTTCTTTCCTATTTCCACATTTATAGAAACTATATCTCTTATTGTTCCCCATGTACATATATGTACATGTAATTTTATCTCTTCTCGTATGCATTTACAAACAGTAAAACACTACCACACAAGGTAACAGGTCCCTGGAAAGGCTGACCAAGAAAGCGGATTAAACGTCGTTAGAAATCAAAACAGAACGCGCAAAGTAGAAAGTCTCGGAACAATGCTAGTGCGTTCACCTCAGTAGACGAGGCAGGGCGAGTCCGGGTTCTGTCGAGGAATGGGCAAAAGTTCTTAATGTATGGACGACGTCAGAATGTAAGTAAGTTAGTCCCAGCAAGACAAATATGTGCCTGCCCGCTAAATATTGGCATCTCCACTGGAAAAACTAAAGAACTTGCAAAAGCCTTCGGAAAAGGCGCGTTGATATTTGCGCTCTACAAGAAACTTGATGCTGAGGTGCCAAATGCTGTAACATAGAACGCGAACGCAGTAAAAATGGCTGTAAACTTCTGTGTTTTGTGTAGTCCGCAGATTCAATACGGTATTGCAATGCCATTAAAGAAATCGAGCAATTTTATGACGGGCTGATGAAGCTTGATTGCATGATTTACTTCTTCATCGCATACGCACGACAGATTGGTCGACATGATGTCAACAGAGATGCCTTCTAGCTACATCTGGACAAAAAGACCTGTAACGTGCCTGCTGATGACTATATCATCATTGCGACGACGGCAACAGGTGTCATGGAGGAAAAGGGTTTGAAGTAACCATCATTACGTGAGCGTCTAGTGAATTTTGCGGACACACACAGCCTAGTACTCGTGCATACATGGCTCATCAAACGATTGTCTCATCGTCCTAGTTACGTTTTATAGTGGGAGGAGTAAAACGCAAAGCGACTATATCCTCGTAAGACGCAGGCGTTTTATCATCATCACTGACTGCAAAGGCGTTCTCTATGAGACCATCGCACCTTAACATCTGCCGTTGATTTCTGTATTGCGAATCAAGCCACCGATAAAACAACTCGAGAAACGTACTAGACCGCCACGCATTAAATGGCGGTGATTTCGTGTGAAGAAAGAAGAAATGATCTCACTTATGGAACCAAGTTTAAAACACAAAGCGACCTATGCAACCTTCGGGGTCTCATGCCAGGTAGCTTAGGTAAGGGTTTGGAATGACGATGTTCAAATGAAGGCCCGTAGAAACAAACGATATTACCATATGTTTTTCGACCATTAAATGTTGGCCAATTGGCATATTTATAAGAATGTTACCGGAGCGGTCTATTACAAAGGTTTTTATGATAAACTAGACACTCAAGACGACGAGAGAGATCTGTAGCGACTCGTCGAAAGCCGACACACACCCACACAAGACATTAAACACTTCTGTTGGGTTAATGACATGAACGGTACTTTGGTTGCTGAGTGACGAGCTGTGGTGTATAGATGGCGAGAATGTTTCGAATAGATTTCAACGAAACAATTTGTTCATTATCGACATTTGGAGTAATTTCACCTGTCAGCGCTTTTGATGGCGAGGACCCAATAAAACGAATGAAATCGAGGAAAGCGTCTGAGATCTGGAAAACGAAGAGCTGGGACCCAACACTGTCACTTCTGCTGTGAACCCGGTTGCACGGATCGTGGAAAGTTGCAAGAGAGGCGTGTTCGATGGTATGGACATGTGATTCGTGCTAATGAGAATTCACTTGCCAAGATTGGTCTGAACATCAAAGTTGGTGGGAAACGACCCAAAACTCGGTCGAAACAATGGTGGCTTGATACGCTAGATGGTCATTTGCAAGTCTCGTGACTGCATCCAAATCATTTGTGTGATAGAGCAAAATGGCGCAACCGATTAAAACCAGCCGACGCCGGTTCTGAAAGGGACATAAGGTGAAAAACCAGAAGTAGATATATTTATAATAGAATATATTGGATTGTCTGCTACTATAACCCAATATTCTTGTCATTCGGAAGAGGTTTTTTTTGCATTAGAGCAGAATCGCTTCAAGAATTAGGGTTTTAAGGTACATAATTGAAGCGAAGCAGAAAGAATTAGCGGGATCATCATTTGGACGTACTGAACAAGTCATTTCAAATATGTCAAGGCCATAGGAGTAATTCGAAAGTAAAGAAATTGGATAGCCTGCGAGTTGAAGCGAAGAGATGTTGAACGGTGTTTGTTTGCTTGCGAAAACCTAGTTGAAGGCAAGGGTGGAAGGAGTCGTATTTTATTATAGCGATTAGCCTCAAATTTGGCTGGCAGAGTACCACTATACGAGTATGCCCAGTTTACAAAAACGTGACATTCTACGTTGCGAAAACTACGTAATGTAACTTACAGAATAATGATCGATTAGGAACCTCAAGTAACAAATCTGGTTGATAAGAATCATAATGAAAAGCAATGAGCGATGAGTAAAAATCCAAAACGCTGGAATCGGAGAAAACAGATAGGATAAAGAGAGAGAGAAAAAAACGGCATTGCTCAATGGTGTGGAAATTTTGAACAATTATGAGTTTTATCAAAAATTCGACGGTTAGCAAATAACCGCCATGATAATGTTCTGTAAGTTCTACTGAGTCGGTCATGTACAGCAATTTCACCGGGATCTATTTCTGAAAGGTGCTTATAAAGGCACTGCCGGGCTCCCCAGGTTTCCAAACTGGACAACATTGTTGTCAGACCGAGACAGTTGGAAAAGGAGGGGGGATAATAAGTAGGCTAAGGCTCGATATCGGATCCAGCACTGTCTCAATGTGTTTCCAAAAACTAGGAAAATCGCCACGTTTGTTCATAGATATCCTATTTCTGTTATATCAAGGTTGGCATGGGAAAGTAGATTGGCATTTCTCATGTTGGATGAGTTCGCGTTGTATTCACTGTATTCACTGATGCTTATTTTATTTTATGTGTATTTCAACTTTGTTTAATATAGCATATTACGGCGGGGAGCTCTTTTACCTGGGCTAGAAGTTATGTATTTAGGATTTTCTGTAAACCAAAGCCTCATTAGAATCTTTTTTCTGTGTGCCCGGTTCTCTGTATGCTTTCTGTCAACCTCAATTTACACGAAAGCAGCTGAAGCAATCACCATGAAATTTAATAGAAATACGTAAGTGCGGCGCTGGTTTCTGTTGAGTTTAAGGAGAGGCACTTTACACATGCGAAAGAGGGTTACATATTTTTTTTCCACAAATGGGGTATCTAATGAAAGGTACCAATTAACACGAGATTAATACGAGAATAAGGGAGTTAGGACTTAAAATGTACGCACTGAAAACTGTAACTTGTGTTATTCTCAAAATCTATCTAACCAAATTATCTGAAGTAAATCATAATTTTTTATACATATATGTCAAATCTAGGCCCCAAAATACATCATACTGCGGACTTTGAGTAACCCACCTGAGAATATCGATTGGACTGCCATAAAAAATAATGATTTTTTCTCGATTGCCATGCAGGTGTCTGCAGTGACAAAAGGGATTTTTTTATTACACAAGTCAGGTAAGCGGAATATATCGAAGAATGTAATGATTTTAGAAGTGTATACGCATCACGAAAGAACTTGGGTGTAGCCGTGAATCTTTTGACGGTCCTGGGAAGGACGTGAACAGTCGACCCCTCATCGACAATGACAAGCAACTGAGTATGTGGAAGGAACATCACGATTCTTAACCGCATCGCATCCGGTAAAGTTCCGCTTCTTGTGGATAAAATAGCTACTCATCGTTAAATGCGGATATGGTAGAAGAGAAATTACCTTGGCCATCAATCCTGCTGGGCTCGGCGGCCTTCCCGCAGAACTATTTATCGCTGCACTTGCAGTTTCTGTGGGCCTTTCCCAAAGAGTGGTAGAAGGGGATGATTGTTAAGATTCCAGAGAAGGAGACCCTTCCTTAATCCGACAATTATAGGGGCATTTATATGCTCACTGTCGTCAAAAAGATAATAGCTAAAATAATCCTGGAACCCATCAACGCATCAGACTTGATCGACAGAGAGCAGACTGGTTTTCGCTCTGGACCCTCCTGTATTCACCACATCCACACCCTACGGATCATTTTGGAATAGCGCGCGGAGTTTGGATCTTCACTTCACTTCTCTTCATCTATTTCGAGACTTTCGACTGCATGAACAGGGAGTGTAATTGACGTGCTCTACGCAGGAGGGTTATTCCGGAGAAACTAATAGCTATTATCGACATATGGTAGCGCAAAATTCCACGTGCTGCATCGAGGTAAAGTCTCCAAGGAATTTGAAGTTGAAAGCGAAGTCCCCCAGGGTTGCATCTTGCAACCAATATTAGTTCTTCTTGTTATCGGCGACCTTCTTCATTCTAGCTTGTCTGGAGGACATGGAGAAGCTCATTGGGGTATGACATCTTTCTTTAAATACCTCGACTACGCTGATGACGTCCGTTTGCTTTCTTACCCGGTCGCGGACCTTGGTCTAATGACTCTTGATTTGGAAAGAGAGTAGAGTTGGACTGAAGATAAATGATAAAATCAAGGTCCTCAGTCCACATTCTGTCTATCTTCACTAATGGGTAGACCATCGAAGGCGTTGATCAATTTGTGTATCTAGGAACCGTCATTTTTGCCGACGATGGCACCGAACTGGATGCCGTTGGGATCATTAGCATCGCTTAAATAGCTGTCCGGAATTTGGGAATGCGGTTGTCTAAACACCGAATCAAGTGGAGACTGTGCTGTGCTAGTCTTCCTTCTGTGTTACTATATGGGAGCAGCACATGAAAAGTGACCCCCATTGTTACTCGAAAGCTCTCGTGAACATTTGTCTGCGACATATTATCGTAGTACGCTAGCTTGATACTATTTCGAACAAAGAACTTAGTCAGCGTATAGGCCTGTCATCCGTGGGCGATGTGATCGGAATGCAGAAATGGCAACATTGAGGAAGGGCAACAATTACAGTGCTGGTTGCGCCATGCAGTGGGACTCACAATCTCAAGGTGGTTGACGAGTGGCGTTTAGGGCAGAAGGGTAGAGGGGGAGTGCGAGCCGCCCGCACTCAAAATCAAGCGCATTTTGGTGGACCATGTACAGGCGTGGCTGACGCGCTATACCCCACCAAGGCGTAAATAACCACAATAAATATTAAGGAGTGCGTCCAGTGGCAGCGCCACGAAGTTTGTTGAAGCCAGAAGACAGACAACAATATGATAGACTTTTCGTAAGCATAACTGTAAACATCGACAAACGACAAAGGCATAGCATTCTTTGGTGTATTTGCAGGATATATTTACATATTAAAAACGCTGTTATTGTATGAGGTCTCTTTACTTCAACTACCTATTTCCTTTACTTCTCTACTTTTAACCTTACCTAAAAATTACCTTCTGCCCAGTTATTTTCACTCTAAATCCACGACGACGTATCGGAAGTTATTTGTTTACAGTGTCTTTATTTACCATCGCTACTAATCTAGAACGGGGTTTATGATAAACCAAATACAAATGTGCTGGAGATGAAAAATAGTCGTTGGAATGATTGCGATTTTTAACGATCAGTTGGTTCAGACAATAACACTTTGTGTGAATTTTCGGTAACAAATTTATAATGGAGAACGGCTCTTTTGTGAAAGGCAAACATTAAGGAATGCATCCATGGGAATTGACACGACGCGATAGTTTTTAAAGCCCGACTAGTAACGACACCGCAGATTAGCCACACGTGTAATATTTGTTTGTCAGTTTTCTGGCATACAGCCTTGAGTGTAATGGTAATGAAATTGAAGCTCAATCCCGCTGCAAATACATTTCACTATCGTCGGCAGGGAGTCTTCCCAGGTTCACGGTGTTCGGGTTTCATGGATCCGATTATACATAACGATATGCGTTCGCATCACCAGCTTCCCTTTCTTCCGCTTTTCCTGGTAGAGGTGGAAACAGGTTCTGACAGGCAGAGTTAAGCTCGCAGTTCCCTCTGATTTGCGACCGACCGTAGTTCCTCTCATTAAGAGAAATTTCTCCATGGGGGCATGAATCTGGTGAGGCTTCCCAAATCCGTGCGTCGGCCACGATATGATTGCGACTGTGCCAGTAAATTTTACAAGCGCATGGGGAGAGGAAGTATAACCGGTTTCATCGATGGGGCCGTTCAGACGAAGCTCGAAACTTCGTAGATCCCCACCATTATGGGAAGATGCGCCCTTGGTTAGAAGAACTACTGCTCAGTGGTGATAGTGCAGCGAGCCACGTAAGATGCATCCATTAATTGTGAACTGCCTTTAACAAACTGGGTAACGCGTGGCCTCTTGAATAAGGCGGTCCTCGAATGTTTTGACATGGGGCATTCTAAAAGAGCTTGAAAGCTATCAGTGAAGACAAATCCCTTGAAGGAGTGCCTAAAAGAAGGAATATTCTCAGTCCAGCGGAAAAAGCAAAACTTGGTGTTGCCCAACAACCTACCTGCAGACCAGCATCTATCTGCGACTATATGCTGTTCATTTGCCTAGAAAATGCTCCGTGGAATTCGCTTCCACATTACAGAAGGAATACGTATCATCTTAAATAATTGCTACTCTGAACAAATGTCCAGCTAGTAAATTATGGTCTGTACTGCAAGTCTTCCTGCTTTTCGACAGGATAAACTTTGCGGTATTCATGTTAGGTTCTAATAGAAAAAGTTTGTTGTGTCTGGCAGCAGTTAGGCTCTGCCACCTCTCATTATGGAAAGCTTGTTCCCAGTTTATGAAGACTACTGAATACACCAGTGCAGGCATGGAGAAGATTGAACCCTCTTTTGCTAAGGTGTCTGAGATTTCATTTTCCTTTGCACCACAGTAACCACGTACCTAAAGTAGCATCACCGTATTGAATCTAGAGATAAAATTCAAAAGATTTCTGCATAATTGAAGGATTTTCAAGGTTATCAACGCCCTCAGTGTAGCTTGGCTATCGTTGCAGATTGCGATGCGTCTGCTCTACAACCGTTTGCCAATCACCTGATTTGCCGCACTTAGGGTCGCATATACTTCAGCTTGAAAAACCGTTGCATGTTGTTCCAAAGAAGGTAGACAGGTAGACTGCGGCTCCAGAACCCTGTTCTGTTTTTGAGTTATCGGTGTAGAATACTTCCGTATATCCATCCCTCCACGCATTCCGTTTCAGGGTAACTTCATATCTTTTACCAAACAGATGTATGGGGACCCGAGAATCAGAAGAAGAGAACATGTAGTTAAAATATCAAATGAATTAGTTGATTAGACTATGAAAACTTTGCAAGGAAAATACTGCTTTGAGGGAAACGTGTTTAATTTTTTTAAACGGAAAATCGTTGATAATTGTAATTTGCAGCTAATAGATAATGTCTGCACCATACAGCAGGCCTTCTGATTTGTGAAAATTTCACTTTTGTCTAACTAAGCCTTTCTACGTTGAGTCTTGGTTGTTTTGAGTACTCAAAGCCAATGACACAATGTTTTGAGGACTCAAGACAATGACAATCGTTGTAATTATAAAAGTACTATTTGGATTTTCAATAGTACCTACAAATGTTAACTCTTTCAAAAAATGCAAAATAAAAACATATTTTTGAAAAGGGCACAGCTTATTCAGTTTCATCTTATTGGTGGTCAGTATTGATATTGCTGGTTCTTTGTTTATTCGATTTTGTCGGGCGCTCCCTTTTTAAATTTGGACCAAATAGAGAAAATCCCATTGAAGAAAATAAGATACCATATTACAGATTTTGACTTTCTCGAACGTTGTCCCCTCCCTTTTAATGTTTTTCAAGCACTTCCGTTGAAAAATTCGAATTCCGGAAATGTTAAAACATATGTTAAGCATATCCGGTTCTCAGAGTTTGTAATACTGTTCCAGTATAATGCGAGTAGCGTTTGCTACACATTTCTGAACTTTAAAATGCTAAAAAAGGGTGCAATAGCAAAAGGGTGCTGAATTTGAAAAAGGATAATAGAAATCGCAACAATCATTCGTTCTGGGGTATTAATTCCAATTTAAAAGGGACTTATCTTGGCCTTCCCTATGATTTAGTTGGAGTGCGCCGCTTTTCAGCAATTTCACACCATTAATACAAATTAGCGAGATAGTGTTTGAAAGAGTTTTCCGGCTTTACCGATCAGTTCTTGAAGCTGTTGGGTTTGCGGGCATGAAACATGGTGACTAAAGTAACTGAAGTATGCGTTCGGAAATCGGTAGAATATATTGGTTGGTGATTGCTTTGTGGATTTTATTCTATGTAATTGATTCACATTCGTGTCAATGTTAAATATAAATCCACTTTCGAGAAGCCTCTGCTCACAAATATGCACACAGGTCTTCGTAACGAAATCTGCTCATATTATGACATAATCATCTTCAGAAAAGCAAAACATTTACAATATGTTTTCACGAGCCCACTCTCACCGCTTCTAAAAATCAAAGGCAATACGACACTTTGTTGTCAAATAATCTTTATTGATGTGCTCGTACGCAATGCATTGCAAACAGTGTCATTTCCACCCCTAACGGAGGAGTCTGATAATACGGACTTTGAAAAGGGAAATACGAACTTACGCCCGATGTCGGGAACCGTACCAACCATGGCGAATTTTACCAGAACTTCATTTAACACTAATGAGGGCGGAACGGGGTCATTCGAGTACCAGACGAAGGGAATTTAGGGCGCAGATAACAATAAATAGCAGGAACAATAAAAAGGGAGCAGTCCTGGGTGAAAAAATGTCATAAATAAATCTGACATACCGAATGAAAAAAGTGCATGCGTGTTATTATTGTATATGAGTATGTTTAATATATTTTCCACACTATTATCAAACTCAACCCCTCGAGTTAAATGACAATTCGCATATTGAATTCGACAACAATATTTAGAAATTAGGAGAGGGGAGTGGATTGGATTACACTGGAAATCTTTTTGGTGCAATGCATTTAACATATATTAACTGAAAGTTTTTCAAATCAAACTATCTCAACACAAATGTGGACCAAATTGGTAATTTACTTTGAATTTATTTGTATGAATACGGCTGAGATGGCTTAAGCGATCTTATGCCGATCTTATGACGTTGGACCAAAACCTGCAGCGATATAGATTGGGACTTTTAGTATTAGACTAAATAAGACGGATTGATTTTGATAAGCACTAGTTCCGCTTATACTATTCTGGACTCTAGTAGATTTTCCAAGATCAATCGTGAATTCCTGTTGGCAAGATAAACAAAATGACCAAGTGTTAGGATCCAGTTTTAGCCAAAGGGTTTCTGTGAAGGAACTGTACTGTATACTGTGGTCTACAACAATGGGGACTTTCGATTCAACGACATTTTTCTTGGGCACATTTTAAACAGATTTGAGTGTTATGGTAGAATTTGATAACCGTCTTTAGGACTTGGAGTCAGGAAATACGATTTGGATAACCCTAATGACCAAATTATCGGTATCAGTGGTTTGTTTGAGGACGGTGCTTAATGAATATTTATACTTACTAACGCATAACGTTTCAGACACAAACAAGTGTGTGTAAGTGCGAATGCACTTTCGCCTTATCCGCGAATGACTGTAAGTTGCCATAAGGGCTGTTTATGATTGCGTAGGAAAAAAGCTATTCTACTAGAAACCAAGAAGCGTAGACACAGTGTTTTTTTAGATTAGATTTAGATTTAGATTAACGGAATATTCCCAAATAAATTCATTGGCATTTGAAATAATTAAGATTTGTCTTTTTTATTAATATTTATGAAGCTTGCATATATCGGTATTTCGGGAACCACCTCTTCAACAAGGGCTTGTTAGCACTGGTGAAGGGAACAAGTGATTCTCGAAATATGATATATATTGCAAACAGAATAAATATTACAATACTAGCAAATAGAAAAGGCACATCTTAATTATTTCAATAATTTAATCGCTAGAAACACCGGGAGATTACACTTAGATTCATTGGCATATCTATGCTTGTTCGTTCCTCGCGGAACCGCTTTTAATTCCCTTACTGGGTGGTACTCACGAATAGATCAATACAGCAACGTACAGCCATTCGCAGATACGACGAAAGTACATTCACACTTGCAGGCACATAGCGCTTACAGCAAATAGCTTATCCAGCACGGAAAAAATATTCTTTCCGCCAATTTTGACCTGTCTTCTGGAGTATCTGTGCGGATACGCTACGCTAAATACCGAAGATCCATTCAGAGAAATCGTACATCAAGTGGAGAGGTAGCTCTATTTTCTCCGATCTTAAATCTCTCTTTTAATTTTTCTGAATGAACATTAATCGCTTTCGAGGAGGACGGCATAAGATGATATAAAATATTCCATGCCGTGCCGAGGCAGAATTTTAGAAGAGTTTTAATGCTCGGTGCCTTTGCGGGATACAGTCTTCTTCTTAAGTTTGACAACCATATTTCCTACTTTTATTGTCGTTGCCTGTAGATATTTGTCTTCATTACCGCAAGACGTCGTTCATTGTCTTTTACAGTCGGACAACACTCAGAACCACAGAGAGCGACAGGACGGACGACATTGCGGTAAATTTTAGATTTGAGACGTTCGTTGATACGTCGATCACAAAGAACACCAGTTGTGGAACGCCACTTCATCCATAACGCAGTTCTCCATTGGCTGATAGCGTTGATCCGAGGTATTTAGATCGCTCAGTTCTGGGCAGATCACTGCCGCTGACAGTGATTGTGCCTGTTTCATGGGGATCGGTCGTCAACATTTCAGTTTGTTTAGATTCAATCTGAAACCGTGTTGCATGAGGCGATCATTCCATTTTTGAACAAGTTGCTCGAGATCATTTTCGCTATTAGATGTTAGGAAAATATCATCTTCAGCAGTGTGTAGGGTACTGGATGTTGGTTGTTGTTCCGTGAGATGTTGACCATAACAAGAACAAAGAGGATTGGGGAGAGGGCACCAACAGAGACACGAAGCGGTTTTGATACACCCGCCATACTTCGAACTTTACTTTTCGGATCGTGGTAGAGCAATTGAACCCAGCGAACGAGTTCTTCTGGTACGAAGTGTTGTCGTAAAGCATACCAGATGAGTTCGTGTGGTACACGGTCAAACGCTTTCTCTAGATCCAGAAAGGCAATGTAAAGAGGGCGATGCTCCTCACGGTGTTTCTCCATGAGTAACCGCGCAGCGTGTATTGCGTCAGTAGTTCCGAAGTTGTTGACAAATCCGGCTTGATTCACGGTTATTTCAACGATTTTGCGAATACGGTTGTCAAGAATGTGTTCAAAAATCTTCATGGTATGGAAAAGTAACCGGATCGGACGGTAATTTGACCATTCTGCTGGACTACCTTTCTTTTTCCAGATTGAAACAGTGGTACATTCTTGCCAGTCAGATGGTGTTCTTCCTTCCTGAATAACCTGATTAAAGAATTCACAGAGCCACAGTGTTGAGTTCCAGCTCTCCGCTTTCAGAGCTCTGATGCCATGTCGGCAGGTCTTGTGCCTTTCCCCGATTTCATTCGTTTTATTGCCTCCTCGACTTCAGTTGCGCTGACAGTTACGTCACTATGGTTTTAGATGAGCACCTGCATCGTGGACTTAATCACACGGTCTTCTTAAGATACGGGTTGAGTTTGTGCCCACAATCAGAGTCCCGCCGCAGCAAGCAACGACGGTACCAGTCTACACCGAGTGCATGGCTCAATATTCATACTGGTGGATGCAAGCCATACCAATATCTCTACCGGCACCCGCGTTGAAACGCAACACCACCCTGAGACCCGAAGGTCTCCGTTCACTTGAACGCAATCACAACCCCCATGGAACTTCCACTAGGGGCCAATCGCAAACAACCAAGCTGAACGCACACACGACAGGAGTTCACTTGAATATGTGAATTCAGGGGCTATCCCGGTTCCCATGGTACCAGCATAACCCTAGTAAGGTTTCGTGACTATTGCCACCTCAGATAAGTCCCCGTGCAGACTCGGGTCTGGCCGCCCTAATTAGGCTTTTGGAGCATTCTCCTACTGCATCACTGCCGGCAAGCCAATGTGATGCAGCGTCTCCCGGTGCCACCACTATGGAGATTCTCCTCCGCCACTTGGTTTTGGTTCAGCGGACAGGGTTGCCACCCCGTCTTCCTCCCCGCCACCTCGGAGCATCAATTGCGCTGACAGTTAAGTCCTTGGGGTTTTAACGTAGGTACCTGTCGTGGAGACTTAATCCTACGGTCTTCTTCAGACGCGGATTGATTTTGGGACCACAATCAGAGCCCAGCTGTAACAAGCAACAACGGTGCCAGTTTATGCAAGTGCATGGCTTAGTATTCATACTGGTGGATGCAAGACCTACCTAAATCTCTACGGAACTAAGGAGTACGGCACCCGTGTTGAAACGCAATACCACGCCGAGTCCCGAAGGTCTCTTCTCGCTTGAGCATCACCAACAGCCCCCATGAAGCCCCCACAAGGGGGCCAACTGCAAACAACCGAGCTGTACTCATATACGACAGGAATTCTCCCGAAGTATATGAGCCCAGTGGCTACCCTGGTTCCCATGGTACCAGTATACCCCTGGTAAGGTTTCGTGACCGAAGCCACTTCAGATGAGTCCCCGTGCAGACTCGGGTCTGATCGCCCTTGCTAGGTCTTGGGGCATTCGCCAGAAGCCAAGTATCTCCGTTGATATACTGCTTATCCGGCTTGGTGACCTGGAGGGTTGCAGAGGCCTCTTTGTGGATCGTGTCTTTCATTTGATTCCATAATGTTCGGTAATCGTGTGAGTGAGATCATTTCTTCTTTGTCCTCACGAAATCGCCACCATTTAATGCGCGGCGGCCCACTGCGTTTTTCAGGCTGTTTTATCGGTGGCTTAATTCGCAGGACGACAATCAACGGCTCATGTTGAGATGCGATGGTCTCACAGGTAACGGCGTTGCGATTAGTGTGAGTGGTAAAATTTCGGCGTTTTATGCGGCTATCATCGATTTGTGATTTATTTTTCCCACTATAAAATGAAGGAAGATGAGACAATTGTTTGATGAATCATGTGTTCATAAGTACAAGATTATGGGTGTCCGCAATACCGATTATACGCTCGCCACCCACATTGCACCCTCCGAACCCCTTGCCCCCTGTGACCGTCTTCCTTTTCACCCACATGACGATTAAGGTCGCTGGCAATGATGATATAGTCGTCAGCAGGTAAGTGATAAGAGGGCATCTCTCTCGACATCAGG
The DNA here is from genome assembly GCF_905115235.1 of Hermetia illucens. Taxonomy (NCBI): domain Eukaryota; kingdom Metazoa; phylum Arthropoda; class Insecta; order Diptera; family Stratiomyidae; genus Hermetia; species Hermetia illucens. The sequence goes on along the minus strand of NC_051851.1, from coordinate 113,804,263 downwards.
TCGACCTGTCTGTGGTGCGTACGCGGTGAAGAAGTGAATAGTGCGATCAGCTGATATAATGGTAAACTGCATTAGCCGATCATCAAATCTTTCGAATTCTTTAATGGCATCACTGAAACCCTCTGAGATGGCAACGCCCATACCATATTGAGAAGTTTAGAATCATTTTTACCGCGTTCACGTTCAATGTCGCAGCTTTTGGCACCAGACCATCGCAGATGTCAATGCGCCTTTTCCGAAAGGCTGCTGCGAATTCCTCGGTCTTTCCAGTTTCGGTGCCAACATTTAGCGTATGTGTTTATGTATGTGTATCTTGGGGTTTGTCAAAATGTGACGGAATGTTTGGTATTCTTAGCTAGTGAAAATCGTGCACAGAGAGTTTTTCGCATAAGATGAACACAAAACCATTATACCCGAAGCGCCCAGCTTCCAACTTGTATTTTCTTGTTTCTGCTTTCGGGCATGAACTTTTTGGAAAATTTTCGATTGATCTGAGCCAATTAAAGGCAGTGAAACGAATAAAAGTTTTGAGTACAACAGTGCAATTTTATAAATATAAACTTCGTTGGCGAAGTGGAGATATTACATTTTACAACCATATTGCAGAAAAAACAGTTTCAATTTTAAAGTAAGTAAGCAAAGTATTGTTTTTGAACCTGGTGCAGTAAAAATATTTTTTCCTGCTGGGAAATTCCAAACTCCCAGAAATGTGCAATGGGAGCTACAACTCATTGAACATTCCACGTCGGCGAAGGCTGCTCCAAGTCGACAAGGTTTGTTCACACATTGCAATTCACACCGTTCCTTCATCTCCCACACACACGCACACACATTAATTTTTGCCAAAAAACCGATACTTCATCGGATCGGCGCACAGTGCTTCGAGTAATGGACAAAAATCAAAAAATCGACTTTTTATTTTGCGGATTCTTTGTTTGGGGTATTACTCTGTGAGGTTCAAAGGCGAGAAAAACAACATTGGTTGAACCGAAAATATTCGCCTATATATGTTAATATTTGTAAACAAAGGTGAAACGGATTAATGAAGAAGCAGTTTAACAACAGTGGTGAGTTTTATTCCTTCTCTTTCGGTACAAAAGCGCCAGGAAACTATGTGCGAGCTAGCAGAAGGTATGTGTATACATTTTTGATCGAATCAAAGTAATAATAAACTAGCATTAAAACGACAAAGTTTTTTAAACTTCAGAACGCATTTTCTCAAAAACGGTAAAAACGGTTCTGGGATTTTAGCATAAAAAGTTTCTTTGATTCATGCTGAAACGTTGTGTGACATCAAATTTTTCCAAGACTTTCCTTAAAGAATTTTTTTTCCCCATTTTCAGAAAAAAACTCAAGAATCCTGATGAGGGACATTTTTGAAAAATGGGTCTCCGTTCCCAAACAGGATAAAGCTATGGCAATTTTGTCTTTGGTTCGAGATAAGTGGAATTTGGAACCTTGCGATGACCTCTCAAAATGGGCCCGATTAACTTCCCTTGAACTTCAAAAGAAGTATGATTCCTGCAAAGAGTATCGGACCTTGTTTTTAGCCAAGAATCAGGGGTTTTTGGATACTCCCCTCACTTTTCCTGAGTATGTCACCAAATGTATGCCGACATACGGTGTGCAAGCAAGTTCAAGCACTTTAGTGCGTGGTCGGCCGAAAAAGTGATTTGAAGAGTGTTGTGCCAGAACGAAGAGGAGACGAGTGCAGCATTTGGTAGAAAATTATTCGGCGGAGGAACTTCAGTTCGCTTCAACTGCACAGAACACAAGGGAACAGAAGAGCAACTCTGAAGTTTTATCGGGGAGTGCAGCGCTAATATTAAAGTTAGACCTTGACCTTTCTGACAAGAAGTATAATGTCCTTAGAAGTGTTGTGAATAATGTCAACGAAAACTTTTTCCCTAGTCTCTACTCACTCCGAAAAGAGAAAAAAAAATTTTTGCCTAAGATCATTAACATTACAGACGTATCAGCAAGTGTTACCATTACAAGAATTGTTAAATAAAACCGTAGATTCTATTTCGAGATTACTTGACCTTGATAGAAATATACGTGCTAATTTAATATGTAAATGGGGGTTCGATGGCAATGGCGGGCACAGTTTGTACAAACAAAGGTTTCTCGACAATGAGAGCACCGATGAATACCTCTTTTTAATAGCACTCGTCCCTTTGAAGCTAGTTGACTTTGAATCTAGTGAAGTTTTGTGGCAAAACGATCATCCGGGATCAACATTTTATTGCAGGCCAATTAAATTTATTTTCACGAAAGAATGTTCATCTGTAATAATAAGTGAAGAAAATCATATAAGGACACAAATAGAAAATCTCGTCAACCATAAATTGTTTGTTAAAACCCATACCCTGGACGTGAGTTTTGTTCTTCAAATGACGATGGTTGACGGAAGTGTTTGTAATGTTTTAACGGATACTAATGCATCAGCGAGATGTTTTATTTGTGGGGCCAAACCAAAAGATATGAATTCCATTAACATAGATGAGAAACCCCCTAACAGAGAGCATTTTCGTTTCGGGTTGTCATCCCTCCATGCATATATAAGATCGATGGAATGCCTTCTTCACATAGCGTACAGGTTGTCATTTAAATCGTGGCAAGTCAAAGGGGAGGAGAAAAAAAAGCTTTTAGAAGCTGAGAAGGTAAGAATTAGGAAAGAGTTCAAAGATAAAATGGGACTTATAGTGGATACACCTAAACAAGGTTATGGCTCATCAAATGATGGGAATACTGCGAGGAGATTTTTTTCAAATCCAGTCTTAACTTCTCAAATCACCGGAATTGACGTCGAACTCGTAAGGACCTTATCCATAATATTAAGAGTACTTGCTCTAGGTAGATTCATTAATATTGATAAGTTCCGACTATTGCTGAGGTCTACTCATGAATTATATTTATCGCTATATGGATGGTACTACATGCCCAGCAGCCTTCACAAACTTCTTATACACGGATCCGACATAATAGAGTCATTTGTTATGCCAATAGGGCATTTGTCGGAAGATGCTTTAGAAGCGTTACACAAAATAGTCCGTCACAATCGATTACATCACACCCGAAAATCCTCAAGAATCAATATGTGCACTGATTTAATCAATAATTTATTGCTGATGTCCGATCCTTATATCGCGTCTGAAAGACATAAACAGAAAAAAAAAAGTGACTGAAATTGACTCATGTATCGAGGAATATTTAGTACCTATTTCCATTAATCCGAATTTGACAGAATCAGAAGTAAATCGATCTCTTGCAGAATTTGATTTAAAATCGGACGGAGAATCAGATTTCTCGGACAAAAATTTTTCAGACTCAGATTAGTTACTAATCTGTGTCTGAAAAATCTGACTCTCCGTTCGATTCTATATCGAATTCCGATATGTATATATATATATATTTATCCGATTTTGTTTCTTTGGTATATTGTTTTTTTAATAATGGTTTTTTTCGATAATTTTTATTCTTTGTTTTGTTTTTTTTAATTATATTATGTAATTGAAAATTTAAAATATATTGTTGCCAATAATTAGGTACTTTTATTTACCAAAACTTCATGCTTGAACATTTTTTTTTAATTTTCAGCAATACCAGTACTGAATCAATTAAAAATTCATTTGTGGCCAATAAATCCTTTTTTTTCTTGGAGGAGATTGATACGATAGAAAGGTTAAATGAACAATTGACGTTTCCTACAGGAAAAACAAGCGTTTTTCAGACAAATTACACTATAACTCTCTAAGAAAGCATTTGCGACCCCATGTTTATAAGAACTTTTTTGTTCAGCTCAAAATTTCCTATAAGATTACAAAGTTTCGGATTTTTGTCCACTGTCATCATACATTCGAAGCACTGTGCGGCGGCAAGCGCTAGCGAACGTACACATAGTAAGCAAAACACCCTGTCCGCACATTTGCGTTACGACTGTTTGTTGAGGCTTAGCAGGCATGGAGACGCGCCATATCGCCAACAAGCGCTAGCAACCACGCCAAACACCCTCTCTACACGCTTGAGCCTTTTTGGTAAGGCTTGGTAAATATGTGGACACCGCTTAAGGATATATCGTATATATATAGTAGATATAGTGTAGAATATATGGGGAAAGTGATTTTTTGATATTCGGAGCGGTTCGAAAATTACAGTGCTAAACAGGTAAAATGTCACATGTCAGGCTTATGTCGATCGTGGTAATAAAGTGCGTATTTATCGGTCCAAATAACGTTCGAATGATTCCGCTAAAATCATAAGAATTGAAGCTAATGCTTCACTTGTGTTTTTTCAAGAAACGTAAGGTTTATGGACTAGGTATAGCAGATTAACCGTCAGTTAAGATTTTATGGTTGAAAATCGCATTCTACTTTTTAAATGCGTTTTTCTCGAAACCGCATTTTGAAAATCGGCTGCCACCATAGCTCAAAATCTATCCAACGACATTCTTTGAAATTTTCACAACTAACATATTTCTACGGTCCGCAAACTAGGAAAAAATGCCAAAATTCACAAAAAAAAGTTTAACAAGGCCCCAAAAATTTAACTTTTAATATTTTTTAATAATCCTAGTTTGCGGACTGTAGTTAAGTCTGCACGTTAAAATGACGTTTAAATTTTCCTTTAAGATGATCACAGCGCCCTCTAGCGTGGCATCAGAAAAACACCGTTTTTTGGAGATGGGTGTATAAGTTGCTCTGTATTTCAATAATACACGATGCGATCGTACTGGAAATGTTATTATGCATGCTCAAGATATTAGTAAATATGTGATAAAAAATTCGAATTTGTACCTTTATCCAGTTCTTCACAAAAAATTTCTAGAAAAAGGGAAAAAAACGACCTTCTCACGGGATGACCCCCTTAAGACATTAAGCACTGCTACTGCTTTAATAACGGGGACCGTGTGTCTTGCTTGCCGACCGACGAGCCATGACGGACAGATGGTAGGAGGTAGGAATGTTTCGAGTAGATAGAAATAGGAGAACTTTCAGGCACATGCTTGGCAAGCGCATTCACGGTTTGTTAAGAAGTATGGCACTACTGCATTGCATTTGTCGATCTAGGACAGCTTGCCACGCAAACTCACCCCATATGCGCTGCAATAAAATTTTGTATAAAAGGGCCTCTTGGGCTTGATTAAATTGTCCTACCGTGATTAGAATTCCAAGAGTGACGAATATTAAATCTACTCCACTTCTTCGGCGGTGCTTATAACGGGTATTACATCCTTTCGGCACAGTTCTTCGCTCTTGTAATGAACACTGTGATGTGTAATATGCGACGTCCATTGCCCTAAATATTACAATGTACAGGTGTTACTACTGTTAAGATAAGTGTTAACTTTAGAAAAAATAGAAATAGCAGTCAGGGAAGAAAATAGAAGAACACTAAAGAACTAAAAATCGAATAGATTGTTTAGGGGCAAGTCTATCGGGAAGAGGGAGGACGCGGCATATTTCAAGGTGCACACTAGAGCATTAGGCTCTTTACTATTTTACCATAGCACTGGGTGCCGATGCATTCGACCCAATTGACTATCGTCGTCTGCGGGGAGGGTATCCGGACTTTCGGTACAAGGACGTTTGGCCACCGAGCTTATCGGATCGTAAACCCATGGACAAATTCGTCTGTTCCAGTCTGGAACAAAAAGTCTCGGCTAAATGATACATTGCCGTTGATGCGCTGATAACGGATCTGGCACGTGCTTGTTATGATATTACAAAGGAAGGAGACCCAGGAAGAGATTTTAAGAATTTGTTATAAATTTATTTTCTTTTTGTTGTAGTTATTGATATAGTAAACGCTGTTATTATTTAACTAGTTATATACAGTTGTCATGGGGGGATGCATATTCTTTAAGTACATTATCTCATTATCGCCAAATTTCATAACGATCGAACGATGCTTGTAATTACAGCCACAAATCAAGCTAGAACCCCTTGTAGGCACCATAAGTCGACGCTTAAGAGTTGGGACGCTTAAGAGATGGAGAATAAACTTGAAACTTTCAACGCGGTTATCTCAGAGTCGCATTTTTTTTTAAAGTACTTTCACGATGGATGCGATTGGTAAATATCTACCAATCCAAGTATTCATTATGATAATAGATAGTCGCTGAACAATGGATTTTCAATTAGGTACAAATTAGAAACGTAAACATTTTGTGAAAACAGTCGCCATTTTTTTAAAGTTTGCATTTGGATGAATCCTTCGTTCAGCGACTAAACAATATAAACACTAACGAACAATTTTGAATTTATCATTTTGGATGAACCTTTATGGAGTTATCGTGTCCACGGCAAGTTATTCCCAAAAAGAAAGCACTTCGATGAAGCAGTTATAGATACGCCATCTTGAAAGTACCCCACAACACGAATCAATCGATTTGGCTAACTTTTCATTACATTTACTGAGCTGTCGAAAAAAATCCAGAAAAATGTCTTTATATTATATGCAGCAACTGAAGTAACCCCTTAAATCTGAAAAAATTATTAGAATTTTTGTAGCTGGATAGAAATAATAGGATTAGATGCAATACATGTTATCTAGAGTAATAGCAAATTTATTAGGAAATAAGTCAAATGTCTTCAAAATTACAGATCAGTGCTATCTTCTAAAATACTACACATTCCATTCCTTATTCTGTTAAAATTTTGTCGTGGCGCGAGCCTCTGTCTTAAGTAGGTAATACCACGAAATTTACATCAGAAAATCAAGTTTTGCACTTGTTCTCACCAAATTTCGTAACAATCGGTCCAACAGTTTTGGAGTAAGTTGGATCTGACACCCAAATAGACAGACGGACAGACAGACATTGAATCGATTTTAATAAGGTTTTGTTTCACAAAAAACCTTAAAAATGGATAAGAAATGCCTCTATCTTAAGGCGCGCTAGGTCCAAATGCCGGATCTCTAAACATTTTTTGCCAACTCAGTCATATTCAATGACTCCATATTCTGCATCTCTGGTCTCTGGATATTTTGGTTATATTGATTGCGTCCATCCCATATTCTAATAAGCTGTCTGCATTTTGAACAGTTGCTGACAATCTGTTACAGCAGTCCTCGCAGTCCTTGCCTGCCACGTTTGGTAAGGGCATTAGAATGTTCCGAGACTCCAAAAGCGATGCACTGAAATTATCCATCCAGAAAATTTCCAAAAAATCACCATCTACGGAATTCAGACTTCTGATATCTACGGGCGATAGCATATTACTACACTTTAAAAATTCATTGGAAGTACCCCATAAGCCCATTCCAGGTGGGAACCACATTTGATACCGATTGAAATAAAGTGGAATGAGAGACTAAAAATTCTGTTATTATAAACTGCAACTGGTCTCTTTTTGCAACTGGAAAATCGATAAAGATGTTGCGTTGCACCAGTAGTAATGTGAGGAGATCAGCGATTGATGGTATGGTCATGTAATTCGCGCTGACCGTAACTCACTACCTAAAATTGGCCTAAATATCGAAGTCGATGAGAAACGACATAAATGGCGACCGAAATAATGATGCACCACAGGCTTAAACCAAAGATGAATAAATTCCAAAATAAGTGAATTATAATCAAAATGAATATTGTAAAGGCAAAGGACACGGAAACGGAAACAAGTCGGCAAATCGGAAGCTGGACGCTCCAGGTACGAAAGGTTTTGTGTATTTCTTAGTACGTAGGACGTAATATATCCATATCTTATGTGAGAGTATCCACTTTCGGGTGATATTGACATTCACAGTCTTCAATTTTCAAAGAAGCAACAACTTTGACGTATTATAACTTTGTTAGTTATAGTGCAATTTCAACCAAACTTGGTAAGATCATGCTCTACATTATAGCCTACATCACTGCTCGGATGAACTTAAGGGGGGGTTTCCAGCCAATTATAAAAAAATATAGTAATACACTATTATTAACTTTATTCGAAGAGATATCGGTATGGAAGGTATTTCGGAGCCCAGGCACCATATAGTGGCAGCCCCGTGATTTTTTTCAGGTTTTCCGATTGAGTAGTTTCTGGGAATGGTCCCCCTAAAGAAATGATCACTTTCAACCTCCCGCACTCCTCACCTTTTCAACAAATGTCAAAACTAAGACCGGCTCCGAAAAGTACTAACCGAGACCTTTAATTTGATACTTCACATGACTATATTGGATGAAAAAAAAACTTACACCTCCCTTTTGCATGTATGGGGACCCCCCTTAAATTCAACGGAAAAGGATGTAACTCATTGTATATTTGAACGTTCACAGTTACCACCTTTCTACCAAACTTGGTGTCAATCGCTATAGCCGTCTCCAAGAAAAATGCGTGTGACGGACAGACAGACAGACAATAAACCGATTTTAATAAGGTTTTGGGTTTACACAAAACCTTAAAAACGAAACCATGAGAAAACTAATTAACTCCCGAACTTTGAAGAATGCTACGTGCAGTAAGATCTTACTTCCTCCTTAAGAGCGCTTTCGGAAAAGATAGAACGTTGGGATGTAGTCAATGTTAATTTTATAATACCTAATTTCGGTTCTGGAAGAAATTTTTATTAAATCCCTTGTAGACTTGAACTTCATCAGTAAATATGCAAAACAGTATTAATGGAAAGTGAGCTACCATGCAAAAAATAACGAGTGACCGTAGAAAAATAGGTAAAAATTCACACATATCACATATTCACACCTGAAGCAGGAGAAATCACAATAGAGGTTGAATACAGTCGGATTATCTCAACAGGTAGCTTTCAACGTAGCTAGAAGTACAAAATTCTTGCCACCAAATCTCACGTCTAGTTTAATAAACGCAATGGTACGCTGACTTTATTCGAAGACGCAACCACGAGTTTGTATTTAATTTTGCAAACGACATTGTTTCCTTAATTGATTCCGACCGACATCAAATTGTACCAATTGGTCCTCCAGGTTGGGGGTTGGGTAGGGCTGACAACCCTACACGGAAAACAACTTGTTGCGAACCCACAACAGGAGCCTCGGACAGGACGGATTTTAAAACGACGGACCCGGCAACGACAACGGAATAACGATTTGCGTATTTTCTCATGGAACGTGCGCTCCCTGTACAGAGATGAAGCTGATGAGCAGCTAGCCGATACCCTGTCCCAATATAGGGCTGATATAACAGCGTTGCAAGAGATGCGATGGACAGGGACCGGTTTCCTGGAGAAGAGCCACTACACCATATATTATAGCGGTCATCCAGTAAACCATGTGCTCGGAGTAGGTTTTCAATTAGCAGGGTCACATGAAATGGTTGTTGGAAGTACCTGGTTTGCGCGGAAAGCGGTCCACAAACATACGTCGTCCTCTCCTGATGGAACCACTTTCAACCAAATTGACCACGTGTTGATCGAACGCCGCCATCTCTCAGCCTTGATGAATGTCAGAACATATAGGGGGGCCAATATAAACTCGGATCACTATCTCGTTGGCGTGGTGCTCCGAGCTCGAATAACAATACCACCTAGAATCCCCTCTGACACTGACACTGACTGAAGCCATCCACAACACAATCCTCCGCGACACCTATAAGAGGGAAATGGATGCCGCAATAACCGCAGTCAATAGAGGACCTGGAGATGAAGCATCAAAAAATGATCTTCACAATCACCTGAAGAACGATATCATGGATACGGCCACAAACATACTTGGCCCCAGCCGCAAAAGGAGTCGGAACGGCTGGTTTGACGATGAATGTAAGCTAACAACAGGACGGAAGAATGCCGAGTAATGTTGCATTCTCAAAGAACGCGGGCACGCGCAGAGACTTATCACGAACTCCGTCGAGCGGAGAAGCGACTTCACAGACGGAAAAAGGAAGCCTAGGAGAACCAACAAGTCTGAGAACTAGAAAAGTACAGGGAGCAACCGCACCAGGCGCGGAAGTTTTACCAACAAGTCAGCAGGATGAAACCTTATACACCTCGATGCTCATCCTGCCGAGACAAAGGGGGAAATCTGATTTCCGACAGAATGGACATATTAGAGCGATGGGTTGAGTACTTTGATGAGCTACTGAACAACCAGAACATCGGCGAGTTGGAGGTCCCGCCAACTGAAGACGACGGACAAATACTGCCACCACCAAGTTTACGAGAAACAGTCCGTGCAATTCATCGGCTAAAAAATCATAAGTCGCCAGGAGCCGATGGAATTACAGCCGAATTGGTTAAATATGGAGGCGACCAGTTACACCAAGTGGTTCATCAACTTGTGCTCAAGGTATGGGACAGCGAATCAATGCCTGACGATTGGCAACGAGGCATTATCTGTCTCATACATAAAAAGGGAGATATCACACAGTGCAGCAATTATAGAGGTATCACGTTGCTGAGTACCATCTATAAGATATTCTCCACTATCTTGCTAGTCCGGATAGCCCCATTGGCCCATACCAAAGAGGCTTCACTCCAGGCAAATCAGCAACAGATCAGATTTCCACTGTGCGGCAAGCGATGGAAAAACTGTTGGAATATGGGCAACAGTTGCACCATCTGTTCATCGACTTTAAAGCCGCCTATGATAGCATAGCCAGGATAAAACTGTACACGGCCATGAGAGAATTCGATATCCCGACGAAATTAATAAGACTGACTAGGCTGATCCTGACCAATGTGCGAGGCCAGATAAAAGCAGCAGGATCACTCTCAAGACCATTCGACATTAACAACGGTCTACGACAAAGGGATGCGTTATCGTGCATCCTCTTTAACCTGGCCCTCGAGAAAGTGATCCGTAATGCTGAGGTAAATGCAAGAGGTACGATCCTCTTCAAGTCCACCCAACTACTTGCCTATGCTGACGATATGGTCATCATGGGAAGAACCACCTGAGACGTACAAACTGCCTTCATTTAGATCGAGCAGGCGGCGCGAGATCTTGGGCTGCACATCAATGAAGGCAAGACAAAGTATATGGTGGCAACGTCAGCACCGAAGACGAATCAACCAACAACATCAAACCGCACTGGTCAAACACAAACACGAAGAAGAATAAGGATAGGAGAATACAACTTTGAGACCGTTGACAATTTCTTCTATCTAGGGTCGAAAATCACAACCGATAAAAGCTACGATGATGAAATCCGCGCACGGTTGTTGTCAGCTAACAGAGCCTATTCAGCTTACAAAGACTGTTCCGCTCAAAACGTCTCACCATAGGGTCAAAGCTCTTACTGTACAAGACTATGATCTTGCCAGTCCTCATGTATTCCTCGGAAACTTGGGTTCTTAGCAAGAAAAATTGCGAACTCTTGGCCGCGTTCGAGAGAAGAATCCTCCGAAGAATTTTTGGCCCCTTACATGAGGATGGACGATTCCGTAGCCTACACAATGACGAAATCTATGAGCGATACCATGTCCGTCCGGTTGTGGATAAAATCCGGCTCAATAGGTTACGGTGGGCGGGTCACTTAATCCGTATGGATGAGGATGATCCCACCCGGAAAGTCTATAAGGGCAATATCTATGGTAGAAAAAGAAGACGAGGCAGACCCTGCCTAAGATGGAGCGATGGCGTGGGTCAGGACGCCAGACAGCTTTTAGGGATATCGAATTGGTGGACCTCGGCGCAAAACCGGGATGTCTGGAGTTCCTTATTAAGGTAGGTCTAGACCGGATACCGGTTGTTGCGCCGTTGATGATGATGATGATGATGACATCAAACGGATCATATCCGGAGATGAAACCTAGGTTTATTCAGGTAATTGAATGGTGTGCTACAGATGAGCCGAGACTGAAAACACCTAGTTTTTAATCGAAAAATAAGGCGAGCCTCACAGTTTTCATCGATTAAAACGGTTTCGAACATCATCAATTTTACCGAGGATTGGATCAAGCGCTGGTATAAATACGTTGCGAATAATGAGGATTACTTTGAAGGGGTTAATGGCGATTTTATAAATAGATTGTATTTTGAATTTTCTGCGAACGCATTTCTAAAATCTCTTGATTTGTGACTAGAAAAGGAGTTGGGGCACCCTTGGATCGACCTTCTCGAACTTGGTCCAGCAAAGAAATCACATGTATTCTTCGAGTCTCTACTCGCCGAAGGAACTGGTGTTACGCTTAACTGTCTACTGTTTATATGCTTAATAGCCTGTGACTTCATTGATTTTATATAGCTTATTTGAAATAGGTGACGTTTCTCTAAAGGCTCTCCATCAGCTTATTCATTTCCCCATCCACCAGATTTCACACGCTTGTGGCATTGGACATAATTTGGCAGTACGATTAAAAGAAACATCAATTTGCATTTCGTGTAGGGGATTATTCAATAGTCATTAATTTTTTATTGTACATTGATTTCTATTTATAGTTTATTTTCAGAAATATCCAAAAATTATCTCCGAAAACTGGCAATAAATTATAATTAGCACTTTATGCATGCTTTCAACAACAAGGGATATTTTCCTTCCAGAGGCCACTTTTTCGGAATCCTCTAATGTGCATCCTAAAGGACTCGTGCCATAGTGTTCCGTCTCGGTCGAGGTAAGTTACGATTCCCTTTGTCCATTTTGTGGGCATTTATATTGTATTGGGCCACCACACTTTATTGACTCTCTCCCAAAACATTGCTTTCAATGTAATGCTAATTAGTTACAGCTAGTAAGCCGTGTACCCCACAAATTCACTTTAGATTAGTTATCTAAGTTTTCGAGACTAAACTGCTTTCGTCAAAAAATACATTATGCTGGGCACGCGAATATCACTATTGTATGGAAGTATGCACATAAATAAGTGCTCGAACAACAGATGTCATCTTTAGGGGATTCTTTTTAAAGTGCTTGGTATTTGCATAATTTCCTAAAATTAGAAAAAATGAGTCATCCGTAAATTTTATTGCATATCAAATATAGAAGAGCATACGTGCAACATGGCTGATTGCTGCAACCGCGGACAATTGAGCACAATGTAGATATGCAAATTTGTTGCATGTTTTCCGGCCTGGGGTTGGAAGAATCTACACTTTCCAATTCGAATTTGTAGTCACCAGTTACCATCTGCCGCTAGAATTGCATTCAATAAGGATACCTGTAAGTGCGAAGGAAAGAAGAAAATGAAGACTAGCGAACTAGTTAGCATCTGGAAAGCTCGAATTGTAAGAGGCTAGAAAGTAGTTTTTGTTCAACTGTAGAGAATTCAAAACAAGGACTTCCGCTATATGTACAAACAGATCTAATTATTGGCACTTCACATTTAGATAGGAGCAGAAATTTATTCGAAACACATGGTCGCGATCAACCTCATATCTCCCCCTATTCTTTCTGGTAAATTAAAATTCAAATTGGATGTATGATGTACCAAAATGATGCACCCCACAAGTCATTGATGTGGATTTGAGGGTGGCACGGTCAATTGGTGTGTGTTGCACGTCATCACTTCTAACGAGAACATTGAATGCCAGTCGCTTTGTCTCGACTTGCGACAAACAAATTAAAATTGTATGCCTTGCCATTCACTTGAGAACTGTCTAGTGGAAACTGTGTTCCATAATAAAATGAGTACGTATTGTATATGCAGAGCAATTAAGATGAATATCTCAATTGGCACGATCATTGAAAATGGAAGAACTAGAAACGTTATTATACGAGAAATAATAACATACAAAGTGACAATGCCAGTAAATACAGTATCTGGAATTTCGAGTAGAATTTTTAGGTAGTTTTGTAAGGAGCATGAAGTACTTGGCTGGTTAAACGATTACCCCAATGCTGGGCGCCATTGCAATGAACATGTGGTTTTATGGCAGACAAAATTTTAATTTTGTGGACCACGAGAGCTATGCATACTTTACTATAGAATTCGCAAAAATAGTAAGTTGTTCCGCTTGTTGCTCCGTATGTATGTACAGCTGTGCAGAAGTGCCCTACGAGACTTGCTTGTTTGTCACTATGCTTACTCATTTCCGGAATGTGAATAGAGATCTCGACAGTCCTTCTACCCACTACCGTCACGGTCCCTGTCATGCCTTCATTAATGTGCAGCCCAAGATCTCGCGCCCCTGTTCGATCTGGATGAAGACAGTTTGTACATTTCGGGTATTCTTTCCATAATGTCAATATCGTCAGCATAGGCCAGTAGTAGTTGGGTGTACTTGAAGAGAATGGTACCTCTTGCATTAACAGCCGCATCGTGGATCACTTTTTCCAGGGCCAGGTTAAAGAGGATGCACGACAGGACATCCCCTTGCCTTAGACCCACATTGATGTTGAATAGAGCACGTACGTGGGTCAGGGGCAACCTAGTTAATCTTATCAATTTCATCGGTACACCTAATTCTCGCATGGCCCTGTAAAGCTTTACCTCGGCTATGCTGCATGCCATATTCCAACAGTTTTGATCATTGCTTGCCACAGAGAAAAAATTTTATCTGTTGCTGATTTGCTTGGAGTGAAGCCTCTTTGATATGGGCCAATGATGTTCTGGGCGTATGGGGCTATCCGGTCTAGCAAGATAGCGGAGAATATCTTATGGATGGTAGTCAGGAAATACGCCCATTCTGTCGGAAAGCAAATATCCCTCTTTGTCTCGGCAGGATGAACATCAAAGTGTATAGGGCTCCATTCTGCTGACTTGTTGGTAACACTTCCGCGCCAAGTGAGATTACCCTCTCAACTTTTCGAGTTCACAAACCTGTTAGTTCTCCCAGGTTTCCTTTTTGTCTCTGTTAAGGCACTTCTCCACTCGACCGAGTTCGTGATAAGTCTCCGTGTGTGCCCGTTTTCTTTGAAAATGGTATGCGGCATTTTTCCGTTCCGTTGCTAGCTTACTTTCATGGTGAAACCAGCCGTTCCGAGTTTTTTGCGACTGAGGCCAAGTGTGTTTATGACGGTACTAATGATAACTTTCGTTAGGAGGTTGTGGAGATGATTTGCTGATAATTCGTCTCCAGGACCTCGGTTAGCTGCGATTATTGCGGCATCCATTTCCCCCTTATAGGTGTGATTGAGGACTGTGTTATGGGTGGTTTCTGTATTCACTCTCACCCGGTTGTCAGAGGGGATTCGAGGTAGTATTTGTATTTGGGCTCGAAGCACCATGGCCCCTTTTTCGTTGCGACAGTCTTGAAGGCTGAAAAGTGTTGGCGTTCGATTAGTATGTGGTCAATTTGGTTGAAAGTATTCCCGTCTGGAGTGGCGGCGCGTTGTTTGGGGACCGCTTTCCGCGGAAACCAGGTGCCTGCAACGACCATTTCATGTGATACTGCTAGTTGGATAGTCTGCAGTCCGTTGTCATTGGTAGTTTTGTGTAAACTATGGGTCTCTAAATATCATTTTGATGTCATATCTGGGAGAGGAAACTAGGTAGAAATTGTTCTCCGACTCTGCAGTCTCCTCTGTAAGGGCATGATCGCTAATGAGGATTATATTTCGAAATTTGCCTCTCAAGTGCAGAGTGCATAGCCGGTCACTTATGTTTTCAATGCTGATAACAGCTGGTTTCTATTTTTGTCTGACTAGGAAACCTACTCCGAGCAAATGATTTACAGGGGGGGGGGGCACAATAATGTAGTGACTCTTCTCCAGGAAACCGGTCTCTGTCCAGCGCATCTCTTGCAATGCAGTTATATCAGCCTGTATATATGTAATAAAATTTGGCGAATTTCTTAGAGGAGTTAATACACACAACTTTTATAAATGGCAGTGTTCGATCCTAGAGAAATTCTTCTTCTTTTTCTTCAGGCTTTGCACCGTTCACAAGCGGGGTCGGCTCGTTGTGATCAGTTTCGCCATTTAGTTCTATCAAATGCCTGATGTGGATACAATCGATAGGCTTTCAAATCCCCATCCAGAGTATCAAGACACCTTTGTTTCGGTCGGTGTTTTGGTCGCTTACCATCGGCTACGATGTTAAGACCATCCTTGGCAAGTCAATTCACATTAGCGCGAATTAGGTGACCACACCATCGAAGACGCCTCGCTCGTAATTTTTCCAATTTTTTAGGTTGCTCTAATGTGTGAAGCAATTTCAGAATGCAGTAGCATCGAGCCGAGATATTTAAATCGCTCAGTTCTGGGTAGCTACAGTGATACCGCTGATACTGATTTTCCCTTTTTTTAGATTTTTATTTAGATTCAATCGGAGACCGTGTTGGATGCGGCGATCATTTCACCCTATGTAGTTGGTCTTTTTGTAAATGTTGCCTGAGCTTATTAAATCATCGGTTTATTGTGCCTCGAGGCAGATTGGCTTTTTAGAACTCTAAGTTTTACTTTAATGTTCTGCGTCACGTAGTTCCAGGACAACCCATTCGTCTTCTATCCTGGGATAGCCCCATTGTATGACGTAGCCCGCGATTAAGGTGTCGTCCTTTCTCAAAGTGCGACCCACGGGCGATGCTGCTCCTGAGTGACAGTAGTGATTATTTTCTATGTACTACTCGGATATGCTAGCATAAAGTAAAATTCGGCAAGAAACAATCTCATTTTGACGTTGATGTGGAAATAGGTGCAGTTGCTCATTTTGGACGAAATTACGAAAGTTGATTTAACACTGTTGATACGTTGAATGGCATCAAGTCCAATGCCACGGTCAGCAGAAACAATGCTTATATACAATTAGACTGAGAACCTCGGTTTTGTAAATTGTTCGGGGTCTAGGTTCTTCTGAAAGCCTACTTAACTAATTCGTGGCTGCCCGAGACTACTCTATAGCGTTCAAGGTTAGTCCTCCTAATGGTAAAGAATTATTGGAGGCTATATCCAGCCACATATCAGCGAAATAGCCTATTTACTGTCCTGCGAACATCAGGGAAACACCACTTGACTTTGGAGAGTTAAGCCATAACAATGCAATGTTGCATAAAATGGACTGATTCAGAGATGGAGCTGCCAAGCAGCTAGCCGAAACCCTTTCCCAATATAGGACTGATGTAACAGCGTTGCAGGAGGTGCGTTGGACAGGGATCGGATTCTCTTCTCCAGGAAGGAGAATTACCCGATATATTATAGTGACCATCTAGTAAACGATGTGCTCGGAGTAGTTTTCTTAGTCAGCAAAAAAATTAAACCTGCTGTTATCGGCTTTGAAAATATAAGTGAACGGCTATGCATTCTGCGTTGCCGAGGAGACTGCAGATTCGGAGAAGGATACCTTTTACCAGGTAGTAGAGCGGACCCCGGAAGCCTGTCCCAGATATGATATCAAAATCACACTTGGTGATTTTAACAGCCAAGTAGGGAAGAGACCTTATTCAGGCAATACTTTGGCTCCCATAACCTACATCAAAATATGAATGATAACGGACTGGGGATTATTCAGTTAGCAGTGTCACACGAAATGGTTGTTGGAAGTAGCTGGTTTGCGCGAAAAGGGGTCCACAAACACACGTGGGCCTCTTCAGACGGGACCACTTTCAAGCAAAGTGACCACGTATTGAGCCACCTCTCAGCCTTGGTGAATGTCAAAACATATAGGGGGCCATTATTGACTCGGATCACTATTTTGTTGGCATGGTGCTCCGCACTCGAATAACATGACAATGAGAGTTAACACTGAAGCCATCTACAACACAGCCCTCCGTAACACCTATAAAGGGCAAATAGATGCAGCTAACAGATGTCCTTGAGACGAATTATCAACAAATGATCTTCACAATCACCTGAAGAGCGTTATCATTGACACCACAAACATGTTTGGCCCCAGACGCAAGAAAAGTATGAACGGCTGGTTCGACGATGAATGTAAGCTAGCAACGGAAAGGACGAATGCTTCATACCGAATAATGTTGCATTCTCAAAGAACGCGGGCATGCGCGGAGACTTATCACGAGCTCCGTCGAGCGGAGAAATGACTTCTCAGACGGAAAAGGGAAGCCTGGGAGAACCAACAAGTTCGTGAAGTAGAAAAGTAGGATGAAGCCTTACACACCTCGATGCTCATCCTGCCGAGAAAAAAAGATAATTCTGATTTCCGACAGAATGGGCATATAAGAGCGATGAGTTGAGTATTTTGATGAACTGCTCAACAACCAGAACATCGGTGAGTTGGAGGTCTCGCCAACTGAAGATGATGGACAAATACTGCCACCACGAAGTATAGCAGAAACAGTCCGTGCAATTTATCGGCATACAAATGATAAGTCGCCAGGAACCAGTGGAATTACAGCCGAATTAGTTAAATATGGAGGGGACCTGTTACACCAAGTGGTTCATCAACTTGTGCTCAAGGTTTGGTACCGCGAATCAATCCCTCGCGATTGGCAACGAGGCATTATCTGCCCCATGCATAACAAGGGAGATATCACACAGTGCAGCAATTATAGAGGTATCACGTTGCTGAGTACCATCTATAAGATATTCTCCACTATCTTGTTAGGCCGCATAGCTCCATATGTCCAGAACATCATTGCCCCATACCAAAGAGGCTTCACTCCAGGCAATTTAATAATAATAATTTATTTATCTATTAATATCTATTTCTGCGAGAGGGTTCAAGCCAATTTTTCCAAGAACGAAGATAATTTAACAAATTGTGCGTCGGTGGGTTTAAGACAAGGATTAACCATTGCTTTGATGGCATGAGTGGTTTCACATCCATAAAGTTCCACGTCTTCGCAACCACTACCACCGCCAGGTAGTCTGCAGAATCAACCAACATTGCCTCCGTTGGCATTTGAAGCGTTCCGTCACACATTATGTTCCTCAGTATAGGTTTCACAACACAGGGAACGTCTGCAGTCAAAGCATATTCTTTCGACCCATCGTGCGTCTCGTACGAAGGAAGTCTCTCCGAGAGGTAACTCTTGATTATCCGAGCTAAGTAAACAAGGGCACCCAGTTTAGCCGAGTTAAAGGCATTTGTGACATCCAGCGTTATCACCATGCAGCACTTACCAACGGCTCGTGCCTCCCAATCCAGATCCGCCGTTGCTATTGCGTTGACCTTAGAACGCGCTCTTCCTGCTACTCCGATAGACGACCCTCTAGCTTGACGAACGGAAGCAGCATCTTGTATTATATATCACTCTCTCCAACATCTTCTCCATATTGAGGCGTTATGAAGATGTTGCACAAGGTTCTTTTTGGGGCTTCGGTAGCAGAGCCAACCTCTGACTCTTCCTTTGGACGGGAAACATCCCTTCTACCATGCAAATGTGCTTATGAACCATATGGGCCTGATTTTAACAGTCAACTTCAGGGTTGTGTTTTGAATGCCGTCCAAGAGGACGGAATCGCAACAATATGGGCACCAATGGGTGGTAAAGACTGTAACATATCTGAATAATACCTTTCATCAAAAGCTTTCCATGTCCAATTTGTAGTAATTACAAATAACGGCGCACACCCACACTTTATAGTGAATGATAAGCTAATTCAAAGTCCTTCTGCTTTATGCAATACTTATAATATTACTGTATACTTATCAGTATATGCATATAATGACAGAAAATTCTGGCCTCATCGTACCCACTGAAATGATCCCTACGGCAGTACCAAACACAATAAAACCAAATAACTTGTGGATCTCAAATAAAGACATTTCAGTATCCATCGGTGGTAAAGTATTATTCCGTGCTGAACAGGACAGAAATATTATCTCAGTTCTTGACAACAGGTAAGAGGAAGGAATCGACTTGCTATTCTGCATTTGTTCTCTGTTTTGCTGGATTTCAGTTACAGCACCATACAGCAGTTACGTACGATAGTATGTACGATCATTATGGAAATCTTTCGAATTCGTACGCTCCAGAACAGTATTTTACGATAAAGCGCTTGAGCAGTTCATAGGTGCCCAGTGATGCATCGTATGATACTTTTGAATTGAATATCTCTTATTGCTTCGCGAAAACTATAAAACGTTGTTTGCTCCAATGTTAGATTGGAATCAGTCAATACGCAAGAATAGGAAATGTTGAGAACGCATGTAGTTCTGTACATAGACAGTATGCGTCGTAAATTAATTTCTTTGCTGACATTCCTATTCCTTTGGGCTATTCCCCCTAAATGCTAAAGGTGTTGCAGGTATAACATATCTGTTTATTAGGATTTCGATAGTTTGTGAATTGGATGGCCAGCATGAGTTATATTTGGCTGTGGTAATTTTAGTGTCCTTGTATCGGAAGTATGTGTCGTTGTTCCGGTAGGTCTAGAAATTAGCTTTCTATTCGTAGGAGCATTTTTTTCGGAAGCTAGTGTAGGTGCATCCACCTCGAATTTATGCCGTGTAGCCTTCCTAAGAATTTTCAAAGTGCAAACGCCTGTCGCTGTGCAGATTAAGTCGTTTGTAATATATTTACCTGCTGTGATGAACTGTATAACAGGTGAGATATGAAAAGTGCAGGAATCTTGTACGGAATTTAGCTTGAAATTTCTTCTGAATCGCAGAGACTAGAACCACATATTCGGTTTAACAGGCGAACTCAAACTACTATTCTATTTAATCTGATCAAGAATTGAGTGCGCATTTGAAACTTGACTGTCAGTGAATCTGACTTTGTTGACCGGAGAATATTGATTTGTTTGGATTTACAATTTTCAACCCAATTCGAAGGTTAGGTTTGCTCAGCCAAGCACTAAGCGGTAAAGCACTGCTCTGAGATGCATCTCATGATATTGCGAAATGCAAGCCTCTGTCTGCAGTTCGCAGTTCTTGGCTCATCTACCTCCTTCAAACGCTACAATCCTCTACAAGGTCATCTCCTGGAGCTTGATGTAAACCACAGTTGTTGGTTATTATCATCTGACCAAGAAAGCATATCAGTCCTATGTCGTGCAAGTAGTGTCGCCGGCCTGCTTGACCACAATTCCAAACGACTTTAATGGCATTGCAAAATGAAAATTAATTAAACTCTTGGTTTTGTTTTCCCCGGCCCATTTAAACAGTATTTATAGTTGGTTAATTTATATGTTCGGTTTCGGTGTGCGATGAGCGAGGCTTGGAGACACCGTGCCACCTTGGTACAGTTGTGATGGCGACAATAAAATCAATGATCTTTGAGCACGCAGAAGATTATTGACTACTGAAATTCTTTCATATTACGAGGATAATCGCTCAAGTTGGCAGCTGTGATGGTATGCCCTTAACAATAACATATTAATGTTCTCTGCAAATGTGATAATTGGTGGTGAAGAACGGAGAAGCTGCGCTCCTTGGTTACATCGAGTTATGAGTTGGAATGCGCCCGTGATACTTCTCCAAGAAACCGTTTATGAGAAGTATACATACAGACATATGCGTGTGGAAATCAATCATCGCGTGGTAAGTATTATGGAGAATTATTAAAGCAAACATTATTTAGTTCAGAAATTGCTCACTGATTTCCCTTCATTTAAACTTTACAATGACTTTCATTCTATAAATTGAATGAGCTTTCTGCTTCACTTCAACGCAAATTCATACTATAAATTAGGATGCTCCTATCACAAAATACGGTGTTTCATGAAGATGCCCACGTGAAGTGTTTTGATTCAATTCGCCTAAATGTAAGCCGAAACCGAACAATAACAACAAACCATCACTGCTGCTGTATTCGTCACTTGATAGGATTTACAAAAAAAATGTTGAACCCTTCTTAGAATATTATCGGAGAGAATCTATACAGCGTGAACTTAGTGGCTACATGCATGTACACGGGTGTACTCGTATATTCTTGAATCTACTTGAATCATATTTTGTTCCTTTTCTTTAAAATGCCACTCAAACCTCTGGCAGTGAAACGCGCACAGACCTCCTTGAATTCCTGGATCATATTTTCCTTGATAATAGGATGAGTAGGATAAGATTCCTGTCCTTGCTTTGTGTTGTTTGTAGCTCGGTTGAAGAAAGAAGTGTGGTTGGTCCTATTGTCCTGATCAAAACAAACTAGACAATTTCTATTGTGTCTACTGAATGTACTTTGAAAAGCGAAAGTGTGGCAAATAGGACTATATAATCAATTTGTTATGCTTCCCAATTGTAAGGACATTATTTATAGGCTCTGTATTTAATTCCTTTACACAAGCTTATAA
Organism: Hermetia illucens; assembly: GCF_905115235.1. Classification (NCBI taxonomy): domain Eukaryota; kingdom Metazoa; phylum Arthropoda; class Insecta; order Diptera; family Stratiomyidae; genus Hermetia; species Hermetia illucens. Next base: position 113,782,295 of record NC_051851.1, on the reverse strand, counting down.
CTTTATGGTCAATTTATGAACAAAGGGGGTCATAAACCTTTTGTTAACTGAATTAAGGATTATTATTCCTTTTGTAGTCCTTTTTCCTTATCAAATGTTTATTTAAAGGTAATTTCTTCGCGGTTATTGTGATACGAACGAACCACCCACATAGCATATTATCTGAGCAAGGTTCAATAGTATTCGCCTACTTCTTTAGGGTTTTGTGTAAAATAAAACATTATTAGAATCGATTCAATATCTGTCAGTTCGTCTATCTGGCTGTGTGCCTGTCACCCTGCTGGTCACACCCAATTTATTCGGAAACGGCTGTAAATCCCTTTACATATAGTTACATTTTCTGTTTAGTTTAGGGAAAGGGGCTGATTTTAGCTTGGTCTCCTTTCTTGCGTACGCAACGTTTGTAACCGCGTTTTTCTCATCTTCTCGCACTTCGCCGTTTGCTCTGTATCATCATGAAATTGATCGCATTCTTCGCTCCAAATATTCTAGTACCAGCACCTCTCCAAGAGTTTAGATCATTTCGAAAGCATCGACATCATCCTTGCCAGAGCGATATTTTCGTTTTTGCTTCCCCAAGTGTCAGTCCAGAATTCTGTAATGAAGCTTTAATAGCACTGATTGCTTCGCATGAGTATAACTCAGCATTTTCAACTTATTTTGCAACTAAAGCCACAGTTAGCACTTTAATGGTGTCAATGGTTTATTTGGCTTTACGGAATCTGTAGTGCCGATCTGACTCTTTGACTCTCACCAACCGCAAGCAATGTAATGTAAATTACCTGCTCCAACATTTTCCCTATGCTGTCTAGAAGACATGTAGGAGAATGGTCCATATGCAGGTTTCCCAGGCTTAAACAGTCGTATTATTTTCTACCACTTCCGTTACCCAGGAAATATCCCCTCGGACATGCACGCTTCAAACAACTCAGCGAACATGTCCGGTCTGGAATTCATAAGCTCAAAGCACCTTATATACCGCAGATTTCCAACAGCTCGCCTCTGTTGTCTGTGGAAATTACCGTTATAATTCAGAGGGGCAACCTGTCAGTGCCCCATATTGCTTGGGTAATAATCAACGATTTCCAACGAGATCGCGTGGTACATGATCTGTGGAGATAACTGGAATTTGATCGTCCCACCGCGACTCTAAAGCCCTCCGTTACAAGGCTTTCCCATTCCAAGGAGAGCTTCGTAAAACATTCCTTTTTACGGTGTAGTCAGCTTAAGGTTGGCATTTTTATAGGCCTGCTCGTTTTGCTCCTGATTAATCCCCTTTACCAAAGTTCAAAGAACATTGTTTGGTGCCCGTTGTAAGTACAGACTTCCCCGACTCAGCAGACTATACAACGAGTTAGTGCAGAGCTGACAAAGATCGGGTTCACAACCGAGCCAGATCCTCGTTTCCAAAAGGTTTTTACATTACTTTCATTAGGCAGAACTATATTCAACTCTGCAAAAGCTTTTTTCTTTTTTTTTTGGGGTAGGGTAGGTGAATGCATTTACGCACACAGTGTTGGACTCCCGATTCGGTACGTCGTCGGACTACCAACTAAACACCTCCCCATCGTCAGAGAACTAGCCTGGAACCGTTTGTCACATTACTTCGGGCCAGCTCCCGAACTCTCCCGCCTTGCAGAGCCTTCAAATCAGGGAATTCCTTTCACCAACGGGAGGGGAGAGGAGGAAGGGAACTGTCAGTTCAAGGAACCCCCTGCCATTCGGCTCCTCCACCGGTCGAGTTCTATCTTTTTAGCAACGAGAAGGGCCCGAACGTAATGGGCAACACGGTTCCAGCTGTCAGCAGTCCTCAGCATCTCTTCGACAATGTTGTCTGGAGAGAGATCCCCTGTGTTTAAATAGAGCTGCTGACGAACCCCATCCCACTTTCCACAAGAAAAAAAAGTGTGGTGAGCGTCGTCCACAACTCCATTGCAAAACACACAATCCGGGGAACGCACCTTTCTAATCTTGTGCAGGTAAGACTGAAAACCTCCATGCCCATTTAAAAATTGGGTGAGGGAATAGTCAGTCTCACCATGCTTCCGATTCAGCCACGCACCTAAGTTGCTGATGAGCCGCGCAGTCCATCTGCCTCTAGTTTCATTTTGCCAAAAGAGCTGCCACTGGTCTAGAGTGTGTTGCCGTTCTTCGCGAGCAACCACCTCCCTTGGCTCATCTCCCTTGCGCTTGTATATGGCCTGACGTTCCCTAACAAGAAGGGCAACGGGGATAACTCCCGCGATCGCCATCACGGCCGGTTCAGAGACAGTGCGGTACGCAGACGCCACCCGTAAAACTCCCCATCTCTGTACTTGCGCGAGGCGTTTACGACATACCTCCTTGTTAAGAGCGCCAAGCCATACCTCTGCGCCGTAGAGCAGGACAGACCGCGTTGAGCTCATCAGGAGACGTCACCTACTAGACGTAGGACCCCCAATGTTTGCCATTAACCTACTTAACGCCGAAACTCCAGCCGCAGCTCATCTTTGAGTCAAGAGTCAACCCGAGGTACTTTACCGCTGATTTTGACTCGATTATCGACTCGCCGAACGATATGGGACGCAGGGTCGGAATTCTCTTTTTAGTCAGGATGACTACTTCGGTTTTTTCCAGTGCGAGGTTGAAACCACGAGTAGTCATCCATCCGCTTACCCGTTGCATCAATATGCCGAGTCTGCTTTGCGCCTGTTCGACAGTGCGTCCAGCAACAAACGCTGCGACATCATCTGCGTAGCCGACCAGGCGCGATTCCTCTGGCGTGTCGAGTTTAAGCAGACTGTCATAGGTAGCGTTCCAGAGGTCCGGCCCTAGGATGGATCCCTGTGCTACCTCCGACGTGACCTCCATCCTCCTTTGACCCTCTAGTGTTTCATAGAGCAAGGAGCGGTTCCTCAGATAGTCCCTCAAAATCCGTAAGAGATAGTTCGGCACGTTGAAGGTATTGTCTAGTGTGCCTAGAATGTCTTTCCATCTTACGGAATTGAAGGCGTTTCTGACGTCAAGCGTTACGAGGAGCACCACCCGTCGAGTTCGGCGGCTATTTGCCTCTGCTCGTCGAACGGCGTCCACGTCAGCGAGTCTACTTCTGATGAGCTTTTCGAGCACTTTCCCAGCAGTGTCAAGCATACATAGTGGGCGGTATGAAGACGGCAATTCGGGGTCGCCTTTCCCTTTGGGGATCAGCGCGAGCCTCGCCACCTTCCAACGAGCAGGGAAAGTGCCCTCTTTCAGGCAAGCGTTGTACGCACCGAGCAGTAGGTCTGGCCGGTGTTGGAATACCAGTTTGTATACCTCTGCTGGAATACCAACGGGTCCTGGCGCCTTCTTGTTTTTCATAGAGAGGACTGCCTGTTCCAACTCTTTTATAGAGAAGAGTGGACAGTCCTCTACGCTCTCCGCGCCGACGTCACCATCCCATACGGAGTGGGCAAGGAAGAGTGTCCCCACAATGCGGTCCATCTGCTCGGCCTTAAGTGAACAGGGTTTCCGCAGAGCCCCGATTTTTCGGGTTACCAGTTTGTAACCGAGTCCCCACGGATCCCCATTCACCTCGTCGACCAGATTCTGCCAGCAGCGAGCTTTGCTCTTGTTTATTGCGCTGCGGAGTCTCCTTTTGGCTGATTTGTATTCCATCATTATGGTAGATGCCTCCTCCCGGTCGCCTAGACGTTGTGTTAAGCGGCGGAGCCTGTGACACTCCTTCCGGAGCTCTGCGATTTCCACTGTCCACCAATACATGGAAGGTTTGCCGCGCCTCGATGTCTTCCTGGGAATGGAGGCTCCGCAGGCCGTCGTTATCAGGTTCATAACTGAATTTACGACAGTGTCAGCTGCGGCGCCACCGCCCCCAGGAGTACCCTCCAGCGTGGCCCCACCCGCTCCCAGAGTTTCGACAAACTTCCCGGTGTTCACCTTCGCGACGTACCATGTACATGTAGATCGCTGGGGTGGCGCACACCGAGAGTTTGTGTCCACCACTTCGAAAGCAATGTATTGGTGGTCACTTGCGAAGAAGTCTTCCAGAACTCACCACCCGTCCACCAGCTACACCAGCGATTCCGACGCGAAGGTTACGTCTGGAATGCTTCCTTCGCAGCCCGGGCGCCGGAACGTTGGGGTAGATCCGGTGTTTAGAACTACCAGTCCTGTTCTCGCCGCCATTGCCAGAATTCGTTTCCCTCTGGAATCTGTGTGAGGCATGCCCCATTCAAGTGCCCTAGCATTGAAGTCACCCCGACGAGGATCCGCCCATCCGTGCTTAAGATGGCGTTCTCCAAAGCATCAAGCCTCCGACGAAAGTCCGGCATCGTCTCATTCGGCGTAAGATAGACACTAAAAAACGTTATCCCTGAACACTGAATCCAGACAAAGCCGTCCCCTCGGCCTTGGGCAAGAAACCCCAGGAGGGTGCCGTCCCGAACCCAGATGGCAGCGGTACCTGATATGTCTGGGTGCCATGAAACTGGGCCCTTGTTTCGATACTGCTCACTGATGAGTACTAAATCAGCTTTGGTCTCCGCAGCGAACTGCGCTAGTAACTCGTGAGCGGTTGCACTCCGGTGCATATTGATTTGTAGGATGCGAATCATGTTAACCGTATCCTAGCTGTGCTCTGAAAACTGGACACCGCCCCGATCCCGCAGTGTGCGCAATGCTCTCATCAGTCGCGCCACGGTCCCTGCATAGGACGCAGTTTTCCTTTTCATTGCAGCTGTTCGCTTTATGGCCTGCCTGACCGCATTTACGGCATGTTGCTCTTCTGTCAGGTCCCCGACAATTTGCAGATGTGTACCCATAATCCAAACATCTGTAACATTTGGTTGGGGCGGCCCGAATTCGTATCCTACACACTACCCAACCAATTCTTATTTTCCTGCTGTTTAGAAGCTTCCTCGCGTATTGCTGGGCAACTTCCACCACAGCGAGTTTTTGACCTCGGGAGTTCGCGGAGGTGATACCAATCCGGACATTGGTTACCTCCGGGCATTCGCGTTTGATGGCCTTTTCTACCTCGTTCTTTTCCGTGAGACACTCGGCTTATATTCGAAACCATTTTATTAGTTTCAGCAGTTTCCACTGCGCCTCTTTCCCCAATTATAGCACTGTGCGGTATGGTCTGGGTTCCTATCTGTGTTGCAGATGCGGCATCACTTTCCGAGTCTTTCTCCCCGTCTGCCCGCGGTAATAATCAACGATTTCCAACGAGATCGCGTGGTACATGATCTGTGGAGATAACTGGAATTTGATCGTCCCACCGCGACTCTAAAGCCCTCCGTTACAAGGCTTTCCCATTCCAAGGAGAGCTTCGTAAAACATTCCTTTTTACGGTGTAGCCAGCTTAAGGTTGGCATTTTTATAGGCCTGCTCGTTTTGCTCCTGATTAATCCCCCTTTACCAAAGTTCAAAGAACATTGTTTGGTGCCCGTTGTAAGTACAGACTTCCCCGACGCAACAGGCTATACAACGAGTTAGTGCAGAGCTGACAAAGGTCGGGTGCACAACCGAGCCAGATCCTCGTTTCCAAAGGGTTTTTTTCATTATTATCGTTAGGCAGAACTATATTCAACTCTGCAAAAGATTTTTTCTTTTTTTTTTTTTTGGGTAGGGTAGGTGAATGCATTTACGCACACAGTGTTGGACTCCCGATTCGGTACGTCGTCGGACTACCAACTAAACACCTCCCCATCGTCAGAGGGCTTGCCTGGTATCGTTTGTCACATTACTTCGGGCCAGCTCCCGAACTCTCCCGCCTTGCAGAGCCTTCAAATCAAGGAATTCCTTTCACCAACGGGAGGGGAGAGGAGGAAGGGAACTGTCAGTTCAAGGAACCCCCTGCCATTCGGCTCCTCCACCGGTCGAGTTCTATCTTCTTAGCAACGAGAAGGGCCCGAACGTAATGGACAACACGGTTCCACCTGTCAGCAGTCCTCAGCATCTCTTCGACAATGTTGTCTGGAGAGAGATCCCCTGTGTTTAAATAGAGCTGCTGACGAACCCCATCCCACTTTCCACAAGAAAAAAAAGTGTGGTGAGCGTCGTCCACAACTCCATTGCAAAACACACAATCCGGGGAACGCACCTTTCCAATCTTGTGCAGGTAAGACTGAAAACCTCCATGCCCACTTGAAAATTGGGTGAGGAAATAGTCAGTCTCACCATGCTTCCGATTCAGCCACGCACCTAAGTTGCTGATGAGCCGCGCAGTCCATCTGCCTCTAGTTTCATTTTGCTAAGAGAGCTGCCACTCGTCTAGAGTGTGTTGCCGTTCTTCGCGAGCAACCACCTCCCTTGGCTCATCTCCCTTGCGCTTGTATATGGCTCCCTAGCAAGAAGGGCAACGGGGATAACTCCCGCGATCGCCATCACGGCCGGTTCAGAGACAGTGCGGTACACAGATGTCACCCGTAAAACTCCCCATCTCTGTACTTGCGCGAGGCGTTTACGACATACCTCCTTGTTAAGAGCGCCAGCGCATACCTCTGCGCCGTAGAGCAGGACAGACTGCGTTAAGCTCATCAGGAGACGTCGCCTACTAGACGTAGGACCCCCAATGTTTGCCATTAGCCTACTTAACGCCGAAACTCCAGCCGCAGCCTTGTTCCCTGCTGCTTGAATTTGCTCAGAAAAGCTCATCTTTGAGTCAAGAGTCCACCCAAGGTACTTTACCGCTGATTTTGACTCGATTATCGACTCGCCGAACGATATGGGACGCAGGGTCGGAATTCTCTTTTTAGTCAGGATGACTACTTCGGTTTTTCCAGTGCGAGGTTGAAACCATGAGTAGTCATCCATCCGCTTACCCGTCGCATCAATATGCCGAGTCTGCTTTGCGCCTGTTCGACAGTGCGTCCAGCAACAAGCGCTGCGACATCATCTGCGTAGCCGACCAGGCGCGATTCCTCTGACATGTCGAGTTTAAGCAGACTGTCATAGGTAGCGTTCCAGAGGTCCGGCCCTGGGATGGATCCCTGTGCTACCCCCGACGTGACCTCCATCCTCCTTTGACCCTCTAGTGTTTCACAGAGCAAGGAGCGGCTCCTCAGATAGTCCCTCAAAATCCGTAAGAGATAGTTCGGCACGTTGAAGGTATTGTCTAGTGTGCCTAGAATGTCTTTCCATCTTACGGAATTGAAGGCGTTTCTGACGTCAAGCGTTACGAGGAGCACCACCCGTCGAGTTCGGCGGCTATTTGCCTCTGCATGACAGCATCGATAGTCGATATCCCTGCCTTAACACCAAACTGCCGGGGAGATAAATCTCCGGCAGCGCGTATCGCTTCAGCGAGTCTACTTCTGATGAGCTTTCCGAGCACTTTCCCAGCAGTGTCAAGCATACATAATGAGCGGTATGAAGACGGCAATTCGGGATCGCCTTTCCCTTTGGGGATCGCAACTTTCCAACGAGCAGGGAAAATGCCCTCCTTCAGGCAAGCGTTGAATGCGCCGAGCAGTAGGTCTGGCCGGTGTTGGAATACCAGTTTGTATACCTCTGCTGGAATACCATTGGATCCTGGCGCCTTCTTGTTTTTCATAGAGAGGACGGCCAGTTCCAACTCTTTTGTTGAGAAAAGTGGACAGTCCTCTACGCCCTCCGCGCCGGCGTCACCATCCCATACGGGGTGGGCAAGGAAGAGTGCCCCCACAATGCGGTCCATCTGCTCGGCCTTAAGTGAACAGGGTTTCCGCAGAGCCCCGATTTTTCGGGTTACCAGTTTGTAACCGAGTCCCCACGGATCCCCATTCACCTCGTCGACCAGATTCTGCCAGCAGCGAGCTTTGCTCTTGTTTATTGCGCTGCGGAGTCTCCTTTTGGCTGATTTGTATTCCATCATTATGGTACATGCCTCCTTCCGGTCGCCTAGACGTTGTGTTAAGCGGCGGAGCCTGTGACATTCCTTCCGGAGCTCTGCGATTTCCACTTTTCAGCAATACATGGAAGGTTTGCCGCGCCTCGATGTCTTCCTGGGCATGGAGGCTTCGCAGGCCGTCGTTATCAGGTTCATAACAGAATTTACGAAAGTCCGGCATCGTCTCATTCGGCGTAAGATAGACACTAAAAAACGTTATCCCTGAACACTGAATCCAGACAAAGCCGTCTCCTCGGCCTTGGGCAAGAAACCCCAGGAGGGTGCCGTCCCGAACCCAGATGGCAGCGGTACCTGATACGTCTGGGTGCCATGAAACTGGGCCCTTGTTTCGATACTGCTAACTGATGAGTACTAAATCAGCTTTGGTCTCCGCAGCGAACTGCGCTAGCAACTCGTGAGCGGTTGCACTCCGGTGCATATTGATTTGTAGGATGCGAATCATATTAACCGTATCCTAGCTCTTTCCAGTTCCGCTCTGAAAACTGGACACCGCCCCGATCCCGCAGTGTGCGCAATGCTCTCATCAGTCGTTTCATTGCAGGTGTTCGCTTTATGGCCTGCCTGACCGCATTTACGGCATGTTGCCCTAGTGTCAGGTCCCCGACAATTTGCAGATGTGTACCCATAATCCAAACATCTGTAACATTTGGTTGGGGCGGTCCGAATTCGTATCCTACACACTACCCAACCAATTCTTATTTTCCTGCTGTTTAGAAGCTTCCTCGCGTATTGCTCGACAACTTCCACCACAGCGAGTTTTTGACCTCGGGAGTTCGCGGAGGTGATACCAATCCGGACATTGATTACCTCCGGGCATTCGCGTTTGATGGCCTTTTCTACCTCGTTCTTTTCCGTGAGACAGTCAAGGTCTCGGATTTCCAAAGCACACGTGGGTTCCAGGCTGGAAACGAAAGCTTTTTCTCCCAGAAGCCCCTTGACTGCTTCACAGAACGTGACTTTATTTATAGTCTTCGGGCCTAGTTCGACTAATACTCCACCACCCTTCGTTTTACGTATGGAAGACACTTCCGCTCCATTGTCTTCGGGTTTGATTTTGTATCGGATTTCGATGAGGACTTCCGCAAAAGTCTTGCCTTCCGCCGGCTTAATAAGCAAAGCTGGCAGTCTAGTCCTCCTTCGTCTCCCCACCTTTTCTTTTAGTACTCCCTCCTTCGTGTTTTTCTAATGGCGCGACGGGTTGTTGTCTTTTGATCCTCTTCGCCTTCTTCTTTTCAGCCCTGGAGAGTACCTGAGTGAAGTCTCCTTCAGATGTCCTTGCCTCCTTTCGTTTTTTACCAAGTTCGCTCTGCATTGGGCTGTCAGCGATCCGTTTGGTACTCGTGGTGTTCTCCTCCGGAAGCGCGGTTGTTTCTGCTTCCTGCGGATTTTGTCTTACTTTCCATGCTCGCCTATAGTATGAAATCCTGTCCAGGAGCTCTTCCAGTTCCATTAGCCCGTTTTTCACCCCCTTGCAGACGTTTTTCTGGAGGAACGTCGCAGATCGCAAGTGCTTCACAACTGCCGTGCATTTCTTAATAAGTCTTTCCTCTTCGCCTTGCGCCAGAGTAATCGACAGTCCTCCCACTCGGCTTATATTTGAAACCATTTTATTAGTTTCGGCAGTTTCCACTGCGCTTCTTTCCCCAATTATAGCACTGTGCGGTATTGTCTGGGTTCCTATCTGTGTTGCAGGTGCCGCATCACTTTCCGAGTCTTTCTCTCCGTCTGCGCGCGGTAATAATCAACGATTTCCAACGAGATCGCGTGGTACATGATCAGTGGAGATAACTGGAATTTGATCGTCCCACCGCGACTCTAAAACCCTCCGTTACAAGGCTTTCCCATTCCAAGGAGAGCTTCGTAAAACATTCCTTTTTACGGTGTAGCCAGCTTAAGGTTGGCATTTTTATAGGCCTGCTCATTTTGCTCCTGATTAATCCCCCTTTACCAAAGTTCAAAGAACATTGTTTGGTGCCCGCTGTAAGTACAGACTTCCCCGACGCAACAGGCTATACAACGAGTTAGTGCAGAGCTGACAAAGGTCGGGTGCACAACCGAGCCAGATCCTCGTTTCCAAAGGGTTTTTACATTATTATCGTTAGGCAGAACTATATTCAACTCTGCAAAAGCTTATAATAGACTGCATCGCCACTCACTTTTGAACTTCGTCCACATGGTTTTCAAGTATTTCTTCGAATTCAGACAAATTTAGAAGTAGACCATTCGTAACTTTTCGCTTAAACATAGCTACTACATGCTTGAATCATAAATCATTTTATAGTTTGGCGACAACACAACCAACCAAACCTTTCGCCACAATGATGGATTCCATAAAGTTCATTTGTGAAGGCGACTCCCATCTCATATTCCTAAGTGTTCTGCTAAATTAAATCTGAAGTGACCCTGCGAATAAACTGAATTTTCTCGTTGCAGTCAATGCCTTCCTAAGTTCCGGATATTTACTACTTCCGGCAATATGCCGGTTATTCCGCCCTTCGGGTAATAGGCATTTGAGGGTTTTTTTGCACTTCCTGGCAATATGCATGGCATGGAAACGAGACAATCAATATGTTGTGTCGTGTCTTGTTATGTCATTCCCAGTGGGTGCGCTCTTTTGAACGTCAGACTTCCCATCTAATCCGAACTTTTTCAACCGGTATCAACTTCCGTGCTACCTTCACTAGTAATTGCGTTCTGACCGTTTGGGAAGCGCCATAGCATCTTCTCAAATTCACGATAGACTAGCTTGTCCTACTTGAACTGTTCACCTTCCCACTGCGGTATTCTCTCCAAAGGAAGGTTTTAACTTTGTTACGGCAACAGGATTTGGCTTCATCTAGAAATTTCTTTCCTTTTCCTGTGATCTTTTGTAGAGGACTTTAATAGCTCTTACCTCATTCTTTATGGTTTCGCTTTTCCTTGATAAACTCGGGCTCCAAGCTGGGTGAAGGGAAATTCCTATAGAAAAGGGTTCTGATCTCTACGAGTCCCGGTCGTTTTACTCCTTTTATACAGTCCTTCACGTTTTGTATTTATTGATTCTGTACTTTATCTTTTACTGTCTTTGGCATTGGCAGAGCTAAGAGTTGCCGAGCTTGTCCTGAATAGGTATTTTTTTTGGACTTGGAGTACCTTATGCTGTCCCTTTTGAAGAAATGTGGAGGATGACCATTTTTGTATTGCAGTGTTCGGTTTTCTGCTTATGTTTCTTCAGTTTTGTTACTGGTGTTCTAGTTAAGGCCATATTTCTTTTGCACTCTTCTTCCTCAAATTTAAATCACTCGTAGCAGTAGCAGCAGTAGTTTCCAAATCAGGTATTAGTTTCGACACTAGGTGTATGGAGGGAGAATTTATATTGATCACTCATTCCACACTCAGAAGACACCCAACCAAAAAGTCTGAAAAAAATCAATATGCTACCCCTATATGATATTTGGACTTCAAAATACCCTCCATATCGTTATCTGTTCAAATAAAGTTAATTAAAGTATAATACTTGACTAGCACATATATATATATATGCCTGGCGCACCAGGTTAATCCCGACCTGAGTCGCAAACGCAGAGCTGCATGCGACCAGGCGCGTGTCATGGGTTGCGGATAATGACATGGCCTACCGGCTCGATATGCCCGAAGAGTCGCGCCTGGTCTGTTATGCAGACGACGTTGCGGCACTTGTTGCCGGACGCACATCTTTTTAGAACATTGAATGGAGTTCAGATTTTGACTTTAACTGCTTTTCATCGATTTCGATAGCGTTAACTGGGAGTGTATCTGGCGTGGTCTACACAGGACAGGTATTCCAGAGAAACTGGCAGCTATTATCAGAGTGATATGATAGCACAAAATGTCACGTGTTGCTCGAGGTATAGTCTCAAAGGAAGAGTGGTCAAATGGGTCTTAATTTGGAAAGAGGGGCAAGTAGAGTTGGACTGAAGGTAACCACCAACAAATCCGAGGTTGTTAGTCTGCCAGGCCATCACACGAATTAGAGGTGTCTGGTTTCTGCGACGGTGGCATCGAAATGGATGTCGCCCAACACATTAATATCACTAGATCCGTTTTCACTACTTTGTCCAAAATCTGTAATGCAGTTATTTTAACGACAAATCAAGTTGAGACAGTTTCGTTCTAGTGTTCTTTCTGTGTTGTATTATTAGAGTATAGTGGTTTGGTACTATTTCAAACAGGAAAGTCGACCAACGAATGGGTGGGTCACTCGTAGGCAATGCAATTCGAAGGCAGAAGTGGTAGTGGATAGATCGCACATTGAGGAAAGGCGACAATGCCATGCAATGGAATTCATTGTTCCAAGATCAAAAGCATCTGGCACAGAACGGCGGCGGAGGAGTGCGGATGTCTTGGAAAGTCCTGGGCGAGTTGAAGCGCATAGTTCGTACTTGTCGGGTGGTTCTTCCCATGATGTCGATATCGTCAGCATAGGCCAGTAGTTGGGTAGACTTAAAGAGGATCGTACCTTTTGCATTTACCTCAGCATCACGGACCACTTTCTCGAGGGCCAGGTTAAAGAGGACGCATGATAGGGTATCCCCTTGTCGTAGACTTGTTGATGTCGAATGGTCTTGAGAGCCCTTCTGCTTTTATCTGGCCTCGCACATTGGTCAGGGTCAGCCTAGTCAGTCTTATCAAATTCGTTGGGATACCGGATTCTCTCATGGCCGTGTACAGTTTTACCCTGGCTATGGTATTGTGGCGCGGCAGAATTCGCGGCATTCGAAATTTATTTCGAATGTCGCGAATACCAGCGGACAGATCACGCCACCGGCGCTCCACTCAGTTCAGACCTCGCTTCAAGAGTGAGGAACAGAGTAGGTGGCGAGAAACGTCAGATAAAAAAATAATAATAAGAAAAAAGAGTGAAGAAGATAGTTGGCAGTCATTGTGAAAAGAACGAGTTTTGCGCAGAAAGAAAATAGTTACGGACGGAAATCAGTCTAATTTCTAATATCCCTGAATTTTAATAGGAGTACTTTTTTGAAATTGTGTATTGAACGTTGTTAAACTCAAGCTCCTAAATTGGTGACCCCGGAGCGAACATCGCAGCAAGGAACCGGCGTGTCCAACCCCGCTCCGCAGTCTATAATGCAAATCGTCAACGTGAACCAATCAAGCGGGCAGATCATCGCACAAAACGTGAATGTTGCCTCCTCCGCGACTATCGTTCCACTGACTATTCCGTCGCAAACTCCAAATGTGATTACCGGCACAATCAAGGTAGCGGCAGCGGCCATCACTGTGCCGCCCATGGCGAAAGTGATCCCCCAACAACAACAGCAGCAGCCGCAACAGTCGCAGCAACACCACCAGCAGAGCCAGGGTACGCACTTGTTCAGCCAAAGTGCCAGTGGCCAACAGTGCAGCCGCATCGCCAGCCGACAAGCGTCTCTATCTACACCGCCGCCGTTATTGCAGCCCCCGCCGTCAAGACCAGCGTCATCGCCGCAGGATTCGAAGCCGCCGTCGTCACTGCAGCCTCCGCCGTCAAGACCAGCGTCATCGCCGCGGGGTTCGAAGCCGCCGCCGTCACTGCACCCCCGCCGTCAAGACCAGCGTCAACGCGGTAGCCGCCGCCACAACCATCAACAAGCCAGACACCGCCGCGTTATTATTATTTATAATTTTATTAAAATTTTGTTGTTTTAAAAAAAAGTGGTAAGAATAAAACAAAATCGCCGCAAGAGACGGCGTTGATCACTAGCTCACTCGCGGTCTGCCACTCGAAAAGGGCGATCAGGTAGCAGGTCGTCAGGACAGTCCACGGACCGAGGGATTTGCTGGTACCACTGCAGATTCGGCGATAAAGCCACCAAGTGTACAATCCCTTGTAAATTCACGCCTGCCGCATAAAACTAGGTCAGCGGGCGGTCCTGGCGACGGCCACCCAGAACGCAGAGCCACGTCGCCTAACAATTTACGACCCTCTCAGCAGGCGCAACTACCTCATCGATACTGGTGCGGAGGTTTTGGTTCTTCCCGTACCTCGGCAACATCAACTATTTCCACAAACGCTTAAACTGGCGGCAGCAAATTCCTCCCGCATAAGCACATACAGGTATAGGCAAGTGGATGTGAGTCTTGGCTTGCGTAGGACGTTTTCGTCGCGTTTCATCCTGGCGGATGTCAGGTTCCCCATACTAGGCGCAGACTTCTTGTGTCACTATGGATTGCTGGTGGACTTGCAAAACAAGTCTCTTATAGATTCCACGACCAACCTTAATTCGTCGGGACAAATGGTATCTCACCCAGGCAATAATCTTTCCGTTCTTTTAGAAGACATTACCGACTCTCGTGTTCGGGCACTTCTCCAAAAGTTCAGCCAGATTGCTATCGAGTGTAGTCTCTCCAAACCAGTGAAGCACAATGTGCAACATCACATTATCACTACTGGTTCCCCCATCTTCTCGAAGGTGCGTCCTCTATCATCCCAGAAACTGGCTATTGCACGGAAAGAGTTTGAACAACTCGTTCAACAGGGTATCTGTAGGCCCTCAAACAGCTGTTGGTCTTCCCCACTGCATATGGTCCCTAAGCCAAACGGCGAATGGCGCCCATGTGGGGACTACAGAAGGCTAAATGCACAGACTGTTCCTGACCGATATCCAATTCCACTCATCCACGACTTTGCGCATCACCTCGCGAATTGCCGCATATTTTCGACCTTGGACTTAACCAAGGCTTATTACCAAATCCCAGCAGCTCCTGAAGCCATTCAAAGGTTCATTCACTCAGTCCTGCGAAACCTTGATTTCTGTTTCGTATATTTGGATGATTTTTTGGTCGCTTCTTCCACTGAGTCTGAGCACTTAGCCCATCTCGAGTGCATTTTTCAACGTCTCCTTCAGGCCGGTTTGGTCCTAAACGTTGAGAAATGCAAATTTCTTCAAAAACAGGTGAGATTCCTCGGCCATTTCATTTCCCCTGAACGAATACAGCCCGACCCAGACAAGGTGCAAGCGATAACAAGCTTCCCGCATCCAAAGACAGTGAAGGAGTTGAGAAGGTTCTTGGGCATGCTAAACTTCTACCGTCGTTTCCTTCCCAAGGCCGCCCATCACCAGTCCATTTTGAACGCGTACTTGTCTAGCCCCAAAACTAAGGACACACGAGAGATCGTGTGGTCTGAAGAGGCTATCCGCGCGTTTGAAAAATCCCGTCAACAACTGGCCGACGCTACACTCTTGGCATTCCCTCTGCAAGATGCGCCCCTAGCCGTTTTTGTTGATGCCTCTGACATCGCAGTAGGTGCTGCCCTTCACCAAAAGGTGGATCAAGTTTGGCAGCCGTTGAGCTTCTTCTCGAAGCAGTTGAACCCCGCTCAACGGAACTACAGTACCTATGATCGCGAACTACTCGCCGCGTACTTGAGCATCAAATACTTCCATTTCTCCGTAGAAGGCAGGCCGTTCACAGTGTTCACGGACCATAAGCCTCTCACGTATGCTTTGAAACAGAAGCCCGACAAAGCGTCCCCTCGTCAGCTTCGTCATCTGAGCTTTATAAGCCAGTTTACGTCAGACATCCAGCATGTGTCCGGCAAGGACAACATAGTTACTGACGCTTTGTCTCGTGTCTCCGAGGTTAACATCCCCGCCTCACTCGATTTCTCGGCTATTGCCAAGGCACAGGAGGATGACACAGCACGTCAGAGCCTCAAATCCAACCCCAAATACAAATTTCGGGAGTTGCCCATCTTCGGCTCAAACCTCTCTCTGCTGCGAAGACTCGGAAAAGGGACCTCGGCCATACATTCCGGCCACCTTTCGCAAGGAAGTGTTCCATACAGTTCACGACTTAGCACATCCAGGCATCAAGACAACAAATCGGCTAGTCACCGAGAAATACTTCTAGCCCTCTCATGCCAGAAGTGTAAAGTCACCAGGCATGTAAGGAAAGAAGCGCCCACCCCTACCAAGCGGTTCCACACAATACACCTCGACATAGTAGGGCCTCTGCGAGACTCGCACGGTTACACACAATACACCTCGACATAGTAGGGCCTTTGCGAGACTTGCACGGTTATAGGTATTGTCTCACAATCATCGACAGGTTTACGCGGTGGCCTGAGGCAATACCTCTGAAAGACATTACGGCGCAATATTGTGCCGAAGCCCTCTGTCGAGAGTAGATACCTCGCTTTGGCGTCCCTGCAGTGGTCATCACTGACCAGGGAATGCAATTTGAGTCCACTCTTTTCTCCGAGTTAGGCAAACTCCTTGGTTTTAAACGCCAGCGGACTACTGCATACCACCCGCAATGCAATGGGATGCTAGAACGTTGGCACCGGACGCTGAAAGCCGCCATTATGGCGCGCGAAGATCCGTCCTGGACCCAAGTCTTGCCTCTCGTCCTACTCGGCCTACGTACAACCCGTCGAGAGGAATTTGCTGCCAGCCCCGCGCAGCTGGTATACGGGGAGAACCCGAGACTTCCATGTGATCCGGTCTTCGACAAGAGATCGGGTCTCACAGAATCGGGGTTGGTGCGTCTGCTGAGAGACAATCTCCGACGCATCAAGGCCACTCCTCCCACCCAACACTCGTCCGCACCTGTCTGTGCGCCTAAGGAACTGGACACGTGTACGCACGTCCTGATCAGGACGGATGCCGTCCGGAAGCTGCTGCTTACGAAGGCTCGTACCGCGTTCTCGAGCGGGGAGAACATTTCTTCCAGCTCGAGGTCGGTGGACACAAAAAGGCGGTCTCCCTGTCCAGGCTGAAGCCCGTGTGCAACCCTAAAAAACGGCGCGTTCGCTTCAAGGACTGATGGGGAGCACAGACAGAATGTCGCGAATACCAGCGGAAGGATGACGCCACCGGCGCTCCACTCAGTTTAGACCTCGCTACAAGAGTGAGGAACAGAGTAGGTGGCGAGAAACGTCAAATAAAAAAATAATAATAAGAAAAAAGAGTGAAGAAGATAGTTGGCAGTCATTGTGAAAAGAACGAGTTTTATGCAGAATTTTAATAGGAGTACTTTTTTTGAAATTGTGTATTGAACGTTGTTAAATACAAGCTCCTAAATTATCATAGGCGGCTTTAAAGTCGATGAATAGATGGTGCAACTGGTGTCCAACAGTTTTTCCATCGCTTGCCGCACAGTGAAAATCTGTGACTTGAGCACAAGCCGATGAATTGCACGGACTGTTTCTCCTAAACTTGGTGGTGGCAGTATTTGTCCGTCGTCTTCAGTTGGCGGGACCTCCAACTCGCCGATGTTCTGGTTGTTCAGTAGCTCATCAAAGTACTCAATTCATCGCGCCAATATGCCCATTCTGACAGAAATCAGATTTCCCTTTTTGTCTCGGCAGAATGAGCATCGAGGTGTATAAGGCTTCATCCTGCTGACTTGTTGGTAAGACTTTCGCGCCTGGTGCGGTTGATCCCTGTACTTTTCTAGTTCACAGACTTGTTGGTTCTCCCAGGCTTCCTTTTTCCGTCTGCGGAGTCGCTTCTCCCCTCCCCTCGTTCGTGATAAGTCTATGCGCGTGCCCGCGTTCTTTGAGAATGCAACATTACTCGGTATGCGGCATTCTTCCGTTCCGTTGTTAGCTTACATTCATCGTCAAACCAGCCGTTCCGACTCCTTTTGCGGCTGGGGCCAAGTATGTTTGTGGCCGTATCCATGATAACGTTCTTCAGGTGATTGTGAAGATCATTTTTTAATGCTTCATCTCCAGGACCTCTTTTGACTGCGGCATCCATTTCCCTCTTATAGGTGTTGCGGAGGGCTGTGTTGTGGATGACTTCAGTGTTAACTCTCACCTGATTGTCAGAGAGGATTCTGGGTGATGTTGTTATTCGAGCTCGGAGCACCATGCCAACGAGATAATGATCCGGGTTTATATTGACCCCGCTTTATGTTCTGACATCCATCAAGGCTAAGAGGTGGCGGCGTTCGATCAATACGTGGTCAATTTGGTGGAAAGTGGTTCCATCAGGAGAGGACGACGTATGTTTGTGGACCGATTTCCGCGCAAATCAGGTACTATCAACACCCATGCTATTTGAATAATCCGCAGTCTGTTATCATTTGTATTTTCGTGTAAGCTATGGGAGCCAACGTATCGCCTGAATATGCGCTCCGTCCCGACTTGGCTGTTAAAATCACCAAGTATGATTTTGATATCATATCTGGGACAGGCTTCGAGGGTTCGCTCCACTGCCTCGTAGAAGGTATCCTTCTCCGACTCTGCAGTCTCCTCTGTAAGGGCGTGAAAGTTAATGAGGCTTATATTTCTAAACTTGCCTCGCAAGCGTAGAGTGCATAGTCGATCGCTTATGCTTTCAAAGCCGATAACAGCAGGTTTCATTTTTTTGCTGACTAAGAAACCTACTCCGGGCACATCGTTTACTGGATGGCCACTATAATATATGGTGTAGCGGCTCTTCTCCAGGAAACCGGTGCCTGTCCAATGCATCTTCTGTAACGCTGTTGCATCAGCCCTATTTTGAGATAGGGTATCGGCTAGCTGCTCAGCAGCTTCATCTCTGTACAGGGAGCGCACGTTACGTGAGAAAATGCGAAAATCGTTATTCCGTTGTCGTTGCCGGATTCGTCGTTGTGTAATCCGTCCAGTCCGAGGCTCCTGTTGTGGCTTCGTAACAAATTGTTTTCCGTGTAGGGTTGTCAGCCTTACCCAACCCCCAACCTGAAGGACCGGTTGGTACAATTTGCCCCGTTTGTAGGCACGGGAGACTCGCCTTCATCCTTCTCCGTTTGCAGCTTTTCGTTAAGAAAGAGCTCCCAGCGGTCACCACGTGGAGGAGGAGATAGGGTTTGGTAGTAGAGCTGTTGGTGTTGGTTCAGCAGGCATTCAGAATATTCTACTGTGCTTTTCTGCTTTTTATAAGACTATTTATATGACATAAATACTAGCATTAGTTGATTGAGAAAAATATTCACGCTCCCGATTGAGAAGGATCCCGTTTTCATGTCGTTGTTTTGAAAGAAATTGAATACTAGCCGACTGCTTCCGCACGAGCTATCAGGGATACCGACATCGATCGTATATGATTACTAGGCGATATCAGTGTCGCCCATATCATGAGCAATGTGTTCAAGTCCTGCTGCCTCGGGACTATGGGTACAGTTTTGCTGCAAAATGTTGCGAAAATAGGGACTCGAAATTTTTGGACAAGGTACCACGGTCGGATGAAAGTACATTTTAAAAGGATCGCTTTGTCAACATGCACAATTTGTATTGTTATGCATTGAAAAATCTCCACTCCATCCGAGAAGAAAGGTTCCAATACGATTCAAAGTTAACATGTGGATCGATTCTAAGTTAATTGGTCCGTTCAAATTATCAGAAAATCTGAACTGGCAAGCTTACTTACATTTTTGACAAAATGATCCAGGTCTTTTAGAAGATGTTTCTTTGGCCACACTATGATCCATTTGGTCACAAAATGATGGCTACCCAGCCCATTATGCTCCTGAAGTCCGCCGTTATTTAGACCAAAGCTACTCCCAGAGACCGATTGGCCGACTCTCAGCTGTGAATGAGTACCTAAGTCAAATCAGGGTAATAATCTCGGGTGAGCGCAATGCTGACCACATTGCCTCCTACAGTGTACTGTAGTGTGCCGTTACGGTCTCGAATGAAGTGTTTAACACGCTTCAATGCCATGATCCAATATGGATTGTTGCGCCAACGATTATTATTATTAATTGCGAACCTAGCCATTAATTGTTACCCATCCGTTGTTGGGGTTGATACAATTCTGCATTCGACCGACTGCTATACAAGCGGGCTTAGCGGAAGTGTTATTAATAAATAGGTTCAATTGGGTATAAATTATCATAAGACGTTCTGCACGATGGGGTATTTGGAATATGGAATGGATTGGAAAATAGCTAGCAAATGAAGGAAGAATATTCTTCTCAATGTTCGTCTTTCTGTCTGTTGCTTGTTTTTGCTGTACTTTATTTATATAGACTGCCTTTGTTCGATAATGCAACAAAACAAATAATTTTATTTTCTAATGTGTCAATTGGAAATAAAATAAATAAATAAACTGCCCTAAATTTAACACTCATCCAATTATTGTAATTCTATGAATAGTAACGATCCTCTTCGGAGCTGTCCGGTTCAGGATAATCTTCATTTGATTCTTCGCTGGAACTATCACGTAAGCGGTTACGGCGGTTGCCCCATTGTAGTGGGAATAGGTCCTTCCAGAAACTATAACGATCACTGTAGAGATGTTCTTTCATAACGAGATCCCTGCCAATATCTAAGTACTGCTCCCGCCTAAATCCGAATTGTCTCCATCGAATGTCTCTCAAGTATTCATCTGCTGGTTTGTTCGGGTCACTATTTTAAAACGAAATACATTGATTTAAAGTAAACTGTAAACTGTTAAACCTTTAGATCAATTAAGAAATTAAAAATTAAATGACGATAATGCGAAAAAGAGTAAATCTGCAAATATTGCCCACCCTCTGTACGCAAAGGAAGCCCACATTCGTGTCAACCGTTCAACAGTAATTCTTTCTGGATCAGTTTCCCTGAATATAGGAGCAATATAGGGTCCAGTTAGGAGGTAAAGTAGGTCGTCGTGATGTACCACACCTGCAAAGATTGGATTGATTTTCACTGATTTATGAACTAGGCTATCTTTTTTACCATATGGCGTGTCCTTTTTGGGAAAGTAAGTGTGACTAAATCTCCCTTGATAAGAAAAGCGATATTGATACACTCGTGTAAATCGTGCTGCCAAATGAACGAATCTGTGCATGGGAAACCCTATAATTGCATCAGCGTAGAGCTGGACAGTTTGAGTTGCAAGTAAGAACAAAGAAAGTTAATGACAAATGAATCAAAATTAATGGATTCTTTACTTTAGCTAATCCATCAAGGGATCCATTTAGACTTAAGGGGCTGTCCCCAAGGTAGAAATTACGAAGCTTAGTGGATATTTCATTAGATCGTTTGGAGTTCTTCTCATACAGGAAGTTTACAGGTGCCCAAACGTTCAAGTCGGAATCTAATTTATTGCGCAGTGTAGCATTTCTTAAGGTATCTGAAAATATATGAAATACGGTTGATGCATCATGCTCCTGGAAAACTTGTATGTGCTTTTATGACAATACTTACAAATAGCTGGACCCACAAATTCGTCTTTCGTGATTCCCGCAATAACTGGTATTCGCATGAAGCGGCCCCTTTGGAATAGTTTTGTGGGATCGTCTGTTAGGAATCGTTCTTGCCCGAAGTCAGGTTCAACGACTGGGGCAAATAAGGCTATCGGACCGCCGCCAAATTCAAACATGTCCACCAAAGTATTTCCAAAGTCTATTGCGTCTTTCTATAAGTGAGATTTTGTATTGTTGTTTTGTTTTGGAAAGGAAACTTACTGTCGACAGGCAATCCATCATTTCTCTGATCGATTCGTCGGTACAATTGAGTAAGCGTGCTTGCCGTTTAGCCAGATGAAGCTGGTCAGAAACAACAGGCCCTTGAGCTGTCGACGAACCACTCATGATGATTGCTTTATGGAACAAATGCCTTGACATGGGAGAAACCATATGCAACGTAGCACTCACCGCACCTGCGCTATACCCTAGAAGCGTAATTGAGTTTGGATCACCTCCGAATCGAGCAATATGTAGCTTGACCCACTTAAGAGCCATAACTTGATCTTTGAATCCAGCATTTCCCGGGGCCTCAGGTGTTCCTGTACTTAAAAATCCCAATGATCCCAGACGGTAGTTGAGCGTTACGAGAACAATGTTGCGATCCATAAGATATTTGGGTCCTGCGAAATTCTTGCTTTGACCAGAAAGCGAGTAGAACCCTCCAGGGTGTAAATAGACGATTACTGGTGTTCTAACCTCTCCATTTTTTTCCGTAGACAAAGCATGACTATATATGTTGAGAAAAAGACAGTCTTCAGAAACATCCTTTGGTTCGATTGTTGGCTGAGGACACATGGGACCATCTTGTGTTGCATTTAGTATCCCGTTCCATTGGTCAATTGGTTGAGGAGCTTTGAATCGCAAGTCACCGACTGGAGGTTTTGCATAAGGTATGCCCCGGAAGGCATAAAATGTTCTTCCCGAACTCGACGTGAGATAAGTACCGCGAACTTTTCCAAGAGCTGTCGTTAGTATTACGTCACCATATTCCTTGGCTTCTGGAACAACAGAATCTTCCACTGCACTTGAATAACAAATTAGTTGCATAAAAATGCAAACAATCGCGGTTACTAATGCTTTCACCATATTGCTGAAGCAAAACTAACAATCTATGATACTGCTGAGTTACAACTGGACTCACTTGGCCTATATATGGACTTTTTATGGGAAATTTTAGCTCATTCTTGTAGTTTGTATTTTCAATTTTACGGAGCGACAAATGAAATAGGTGCGCTACAATCATTTAACGATGATGTGGTTGATTGATTTAATAATGTTGCATTATTATAGTAGACACAATTTTCCGACTTTACTAGTATATTGGATGCATGGCTATTGTGTAACACGGTGAGCGCGATGATAATTATTTGACATGCGGCGGGTTGTTAGCTCTACGGAAACCCCCAATCTGGATGACCAGTTGGTAAGATTTGCCCCGTTTTTAGGCGTGGGAGACTCGCTTCCATCTTCTCCGTGGAGGTGGAGATAGAATTTGGTAGTAGAGCTACTGGTGTTGATTCAGCAGGCGTTTCTCAGATTTGCTCCATCGTGGGTACCAATCCACGGCCTCCCTTTACATGTAATAATTTGTATCAAGTTCGAGGGTACATGTGAAAGGGTGGTGTACATTTGTTTTCACTGAATATAGTCATGTGGGGTATTAAATGAAAGGGCAATGTGTACTTTTGAAAACTGATTTATTTCTGATGCTGAGTAAAAAATGTAATTACTCAAATGTGAAACAAGTCTCGTTCTCAGAATCGATCAAAACGAAAAGTTTGGAAAAAATCACAGTGATGCTGATGATCTATACGAAATCTAGTCCCCAAAATACATCCTGTTCCAACATCCGCACAAATAAGGTTAATAATGGTACATGTGTTAGCATGTTTTAGAAATTTACCTGAAAACAACTTTAATTTCGACCTAGAGGTGCACAAGTGGTAGTATGGGCGATAACATAATTCTGAAAAAACATGAAGAGAATCCAATTATTAACAAAGTTATAGAAAGTCAAAGTTTTGCATTTAAATATGTACTCTGACGTAGATGACGTCATCAACAAACATGAAAGTGATCGACGGGGTCCATGCTGATATTTCAGTTTCCTTTTTTCAAAAAACCTTACTAAAACCGGTTTACTATCTATCTGCCTGTCTGCCTGTCCGTCCGTCTACATGTTTGTGTGTCACACCCATCTCCTCAGAAGCAATTACTTCTATTGAAATGAAACATGGTTCTACGTTGAGATTAAGGGGGCCGTAACTTTTTTTCCACCGATAATGCCATGTGGACGTCAAATAAAAGGATTCGATTAGTACGAAGCAGAAATTAGTTTTCACATTGATTGCAAATCGGAGAAGTGCGAGGATCCGTAAAGGGTTAATTACCCAATCTAAAAATCTGCAAAAAATCACGATGGTCCGTGAATATACCTAGGCTTCAAAATACCCTGCTCAAATAAAGTTAAAGTATATTATTATATTTCCGAGTTATCCCAATCTCGGCAGATGCCGGATTCTACCTAATACTAGCACTAAGTGCCAAGCACTTAGGCTCGGGCGATCCTACCTACTTAAAAACTAAAGGGACACTGGTGGTGGTGGCCGGTGGTAGGTTAATGGGAGAATCCGTCGAGAACTCCCCGCAACATCGAGCACGTATGCAGAATCGTCTACTTCTGCATGGTTTGGACCAAACTGTGATAAATTCCCGGGACATCAAGAGAAGCCGTAAGGAATTTAGGTATAATACCTGTAGCTGACAATATTATGGGAACTACAACCACCGGATCGACACACTAAATTTCTTTGATTTCCCGAGCCAATGGCTGATAGTTCACCTTCTTCTCGACGTATTTCCGTTCAATGTTGCTATTATGGGCGGTAGCAACATTAATTATATACGCGGAGCGATCCGTCTTGTCAACTAACTGTACGTCAAGCTTGTTATGGAGAGTATGGCGATCAGTCAGAACTTGCCGGTCCCAATACATGCTGTAAGCAGAACTATCAAGTACTGCTTGCGGCTCATATCGGTAAACCGGACATGTTCCCGTGATCAACCCATGCTTGTATGCAAGATTTTGATGGATAACCTTACATACAGCATTAGGCCTGGTTATGTATTGCACCGGTACCATAACACTACAGCCAGAAATGAGATGGTCAAACATCTCTAACGCCGAACCACACATTCTGCACTGGTCGTTCTCCACCCGTTCTTTCATGATGAGCTTTTTATAAGCTCGGGTGGCGATCACGCCCTCTTGAATGGCACACATGAACCCCTCCGCCTCAGCAAAGAGCTCCCAGCACACAGCCATCTGTACGACAAATGCAAATCGACAAATGGCTGCCAAAGACAACTCACGTGTTTACCGTGCATTGCCTTCGACTTCCATTCATCGATCCGCTCTTAGTCCGACTTCACCCGATTCAGAGGATTGAAAGATCGATCCTTCAAGTTCAGTGGAGTCAGTCCACAGTCTGCCTTACAGACAGCTGCATGCAAGGGACTCGCCTGCTCTTTGCTGTAAAAATAAGCGCGCAGCGACTCGACTTGGCGATGATGTTGTGCCGCCACGTCAACCACGCCCCTGCCTCCGATGTCACGAGGCAGATTCATCCGTTCCACGGCAGAATTTGGATGATGAATTCGGAATTTGGACATATTTGGACATTATTATTATTATTAGTGATAAAACCAAAAAAAATAGCCAAAAGAAAAATTGGATACTTCAAATTTAATAAAAAGAAAATAAATTTATGTCAACAATTGGGTAAATTAGCCTTTGGTGTCGTGAAAATTAGCTTTTAAAACTGCGAGAAATCTTCTTTTCAGCGACCCTACAATACGATATTCTAAATCCTTTTTGTTCCTTATCTCCCTTTTTCGTAGCTCCTTTTCGACGGGTGCCCGCAAGTGCTCTATCGGATTTAAATCCGGGTTGTGTGATTTGGGTCGTTGTCATGAACTAACATAATATCTGATGGCAACCCCCCCATTTTAGTGAGGTTTTCCTGGATTATACAATATATAGGGACCGTGGCCCGTTAGATGCCACAACACCCAAAACTTTATTAAAATCGGTTCAATGTCTGTCTGTTCGCCTGCCCGTCTGTCTGTCTGTCTGCCTGTCACACGGAATTTTCTCAGAAACGGTTATACCGATTGATACAAAATTTGGTGAGAAGGTGGAAACTGTGAACGCCCAGACATGCAGTGAGTGATATCCTTCTATGTTGAAATTTTTGGGGGGGGGGGGTCCCCATGTAAAAGGAGGGTGTAAAAATTGTTTGCTATGTTGGATATGAAATCAAAGGTCTCGATTAGTACTTTTCGAAGCCAGTTTTAGTTTTGAGATTTCTTAGAAAGGCGGAGAGTGGGAGGGGTGGAAAGTGATGATTTCTTTAACGGACCCATTCTCAGAAACTACCCATCCGAAAAATCTGAAAAAAATCATGAAGCTGTATCTATATGGTGCCCAGGCCTCAAAATACTCTCCATATCGATATCCTTTCAAGTTAAGTTAATAATAGTGTATAACCTTATTTTTGTGGAAATTGAGTAAAACCCCCTCAAGTTTATCCCAGAATTATAAAAGTTGGCTGTAGTATAAAATATAATATGAAGCATATTATCCCCAAGTTTTATCAAAATCGTACCATTAATAATAAAGGCACAGTAGCTCGAAGTTGACTTTACCGTGTAAATTTACTGCAGCTAAATATCAATATCACACTAAAGTGGGTAGTCAGACAATTCATATACATAACGGGCTACGTACAAATCGGATAATTCTACACTCAAATATACTCACAGAAGAAGCAAACAAAACCTTTCATACCTGAAGCGCCCAGCTTTCGGTTGCCCGACTTGTTTAATATTCTTTTGGGAAAGCTGTGGCTACTTCCTCGGAGTATAGGCCTTGTATCCCTCCCTATGGAGAAAATTTCGCACGGTTTGAGGATGAACTGTCACTAGACCTTTGTTCCCCAAATTTAGTGCAAGAAATACTGCAGTTGTCTTGGAATTGTTCCTTATGTCCCGCAAAATTAGCTTTTTTGTTATCCGTTTTCGATAAACGGATCCACTTTCCCAACACACAGTCGACTTTGTATTTTCTATTATTTCAGCTATTTTCAGTACACTTTTATTATTATTGAAATATTGAATGCTTGGCTCTTTTAGGTCAGGAGACAACTGCTTATTGTCCATTTTTGGGCATGTAATTTTCCGTCGGTGAATGGCCAGATACTAAATGATAGCCCCACCATTATGGATACGACTAAGTTTCAATAGCAATTGGTGTGGTCTGTCTGCCTGTTTCTCACAAGCATTTACGCAGAAACCGCCTATTGACATGAAATATGCAGAAAATTAGGAACTGCACGCAATGAGTAACATCGTTCAACATAGACCTTAGTGGAAGAACCCCATTCATGCAAAAGGGGGGTAAACATTTTTCGTCTATCCGTCTATCTGTCACAGTCAATTTACTCGAAAACGGCTGAACTGATTGTCACGAAATTTGGTGAGAAGGTGCGGTCTGTGTGTTTTTTGCAGAATATGGTGGTGTGGGGTATCAAATGAAAATGCTCGATCATTATTTTTCGAAAACTTAAAAGAGATTGCCTTTATTAACTGAAAAACACATTCTTCTTCTTTTTCACGCGAACTTTTTGGCTTTGACTGCTCAAAAGAAATAAAACCCAACGTATAAATGTTAGATTGAATAAAAGTGAAATTTTCGCAAATCGGAAGGTCTCATTGCCGATTAGCTATAAGTTGCAATTCTCAATGATTTTCCTTTAAAAACTAATCACATTCTTTGCGTTGCGTTGCGTTTTTCCGAAACTAAAAAGTTAAACTTCAAAAAATCGTTTTGAAAATTTACAATTCCTAAGCGACTTTTGCATTTTGTGGCCTCAAAAAACAAGGTTAACTATGTAAACTTCTTTAGGAAATTGTATATATATTCGGAAAATACAATTCAAAGTTCCCAAAGTCGACTTTGTCTTTCGACTTACTTTTGTTTTTTTTTGGTTGCATTAATGCTCTTTTTAAATGTAATAAAAGAAACGTCAATAATTAATTTTAATGATATAATAAAATGCTCTAAAACAAAGCAGGTTGCGTTTTAAAAATCTCCGGTTTGGAAGATGTGAAACAAAAAAATTAAAGAGATTTATAATCAGTAAACAACAGGCTATCGTCTGTACCTCAACCGAAGTCTTTTATGTAAAAAAATGGAGGACTGAAACCAAAAAAATATGAGAAATCAGCAGTTTTTAAGGTCTTGTGTGAAACAAAACCTTATTAGAATCGAGTCGATGTCTGTCTGTCTGTCACAGCCGATTTATTCGGAAACGGCTGAACCGATTGTCACGAAAATTGGCAAGAGTATGTGATCTGTTGTTCCCTTTACATGCAGCAACTGGCACCATTTTGGGTTAAGTTTAAGGGGGGCTCCCCATACATGTGAAAGAAGACTGCAAAATTTTTTTTCACAGAATGTGGCCATGTGGGGTATCAAACGAAAGGGCTCGATTAGTACTTTTCGAAACTGGTTCCATATTTGATATTGGGTAAAACATAGGGGAGTGAGGGTTCAAAATATGACCTCCAAAAAGGGTAACAGGTCTCGTTCTCAGAACCTATCCAACCAAAAAATCTGAAAAAAATCACAGTGGTGCATCTCTACGAAATCTAGGTCTCAAAATACATCCGGTTGCGATGTCCGCACAAATAAAGTTAATAATAGTATATTTCCACATTTTAGAAATTTACCCGGCACCCCCTTATGTTCATCCCAGAAGTATAAAATTTGGCGTAGGTGTAACGAAGAATATAATGCAAAAGTTGGTCAAGTTTGAAGAAAATCCAACTATTATTAATAAAGTTATAGGGGATGAAACTTTACCATTTTTTGTGAATTTCGTACATTCTAAAACCTGTATGACGTCATCATCACATTTCAATTCATGAGTAGCATAACGAAATGAGTTCTTATGAATGGGGTCGCTAAGAATTATTTTGTTTCAGTTTTTTAGTCATTTGTATAGTATAGGTATATAGTATATGCGTGCTAATGAAGTTTACGGGCAATGTCTAATTCAGATATATATATCTTTACATTAAACCAGCCGTATCTAATATACGTACTATATATGTACATATGTATGCTTTTGTACACGAAGTAAATCGAAAATATGGATACGATAAATTTATATACGTGCATATATATTTACACTATTCGGAAATAAACAGTTTGTTTGTTTAGGTTGAGGATAATATCTATGGCTGTAATATGTACGTATATCTCTTAGTTTGGAAGTGAATGAATGAAGGAATATGTTGGATTTGTAGCTATATAGGAATAGAAAAATGTGCGTTAAAGTTTCTTACATAAAATGAACACAAAACCTTTATACCCAAAGCGCGAGCTTCCGGTATTCCGACTTGTTTACACATTTTGCTGCACATAAGTTTCACAACTTATATATGTTATATTTTCAGGTGGAAACAGCATTTAACTGAAAGCTATTTCAGTCCCAACAACCGGGGAAATATGAGGACATTTTATTAAGTTGGTATGCAAGAGGTATAAGGTTATAAATTAGGCATAATTCCCAGTTACTTTAATGATATACATAAGTATTGAAGATCAATCCACTTACAAATCGGATGAATTGACAAAAAAGCTTTTATAATTTTGAGCCGTCTGATGCGGCGTATCTAATTGAGGCGAATGCATTACTATTACGTATTCGTGGCAAAGATTCTTTCACTTTTGGTCCTAGAGCGAATCTAGCCTGGTTAGCAAGAGAAACTAAACCCTGCTATTCCTCGAGCATATCCCATTGTTGTTACTTATGCAAACAAGATGGTGCCCACATTCTGTGTATTTCAAAAGAATTACGAACATTTCTTTATAGACTTAAAAGTATCAAAATTTTCAAATGAGAAAAAATCTGTTTTCAACACGATTTTTGACCCCTCTTCTTCAAAAAACAAGCAAACTGCAGAAATCTATGCACATAGTTGAAAAAGATTAATAATTCTAGTCACATCTGTCTCATCCACGTTAACCGAACAATACCCAGATTATCAATAAGTGACTTAGTATAAAAAACCTTAACTTCTGAATGTATTAACTTCAGCTGAAGCGAATCAGAAGTTTAATCATTTTGCTCGTAATCTGAGCGCGGTATTTCCCGTCATCGTCACTTTCTTTGGGATCGTGTACACAAATGTTTGAGGTTACAGGTTACACCACTATCAGCGCAAATTTTTCTCATGAACGTGTATTATAATAGTTTCCAAGTAGAAAACTGCATTTTGTATTTGAAATGAGGGTTAATCCAGCAGATATGGAGATGACGAGGAGACACATATAACATTTTTGTAGCTTGCAGATAGTGTTTCAAGTTCTAGTCAATATATCAACACTTTCAAGGGTTCATATAGCTATCTTCCTCTTATTACCGAATAAACCATTAGAAACTAGAATATCAACAAATTACCAAAAATGATTGGTATTTTTTCAAATTAGGGACACGCATCGAGAATTAAAACTTTTTGTCGTTACTTCCAAAAAAGTTTTGAACTTCTTCAACTTTGCATACTTTTCTGATTTAATTGCTACACCGACTTGGCTCATTTGTAGCACCTTCAACTTTTTATTTATAAGACGTTGGTAAGAAAAGTTTATTGTGATTTGAAATTTACTAGGAGCCTACCTGAAGTTTACTCTAAGAATATATAGGAATATACATTCCATTATAGAGGATACGAATTTGGGAAGTTCAAGTTACGGTATAAATGCACTCTAAGGCCAATTTGGTATGATGAATTAAATATCAACTTTTCTACACCGTAGTATTAGTTGTAAACTGCTGTTTGCTTGTTAAATTACGCTTAACTCTCACCGTGAGGTCAAGCACTGTCGTAAGTATATAATCCATTCCGATATAATACTGTCCATACAAGCTAGATATTAAATGGAGCTCTGAAAGGTACCATACACCAGTATTGCTTATTACGCAAATATCAGTATTTCAGCTCCCAAATGTCTGCTTTTTCCTTCCTATGAAAGGCACTGCTTTATAATTCCTGGTGTAAAACTTAGTTTCCTGTGACGTTTAATATTTGTATTTTCTTGAAACGTTTTGAGAAGCAACTTCCGTATTAGCAGAGATTGTGAACAGAACACCATAATTTTGTGTATTTCTATGATATATTTAGGGTCATTTACCGCTTGGTGGGCATAGCGCGTCAACTATACCTACGTGTCATCGTACACTGTCCTCTGTAATGCGCTTTAACCCCTTCCAGGACGCCCGCAGTCTCCTTTACTGTTCTGCACCATGTGATCATGTTGCGATCCCCAAATTAAGTCGCCCCAACATTTTTGGGCCACCATGGCGTAGTCAACAATGGAATCTTTGCCCTTCGTTGATGCGTCGCTTAACCATTGCTAGTTCCGCCTTCCGATCGCATAGTACTAGGCCAGCGTACTCAAATAATACGCCTCAGGCAAGTGTTCACGAAGTTTTCGAGTTTTTCAGTGGCAGTGGAGGTCACTTTCCATGTGTTACTCTCAGCTAGCACAGCCATGTGCTAATCCCAAATTACATCGTCAGCAGAAATGACGTTCCCTAGATCTCCAAGTTGATCGACGCTCTGTCCGTTACTGTAGATAGGGAGAGTGCGGTTAGATTGAGAACCTTGTTCTTGTTGATTATCTTCAGTCCGACTCTACTCCAATTTTCAAGTGCAATCATTTGGGGAAGGTCCATGACCCAGTGAGAGAGTTTTGGTGCATTAATGGCCGAGTACAATTCGTATCCGCGTTTTGTGGTGACTAGCCACTTTATACACAACAGCGGCACTTCACCGGATGTCTTATTTATACACCGTGATGAAGTTTTCTTTTCACCTCTTCAGCTGCGCACAATCGTGCGTAAGGAGTCAGCTTTTAACGTCCTTCAGAATCTAAAGGCGACCACATGCAAATTCTTTTGCGTTGCAGTATATTCTAAAATCTTTCGATCTGCGTGATCTTCCGTTTCCTTGTCGAGCGCGCAACAAATTCTCTTTTGTCAGGCGCACACTATGTGGAATTTTCTGGAATTTCGCACGGTCTCGGAACTCGAACGCGTGACGCTCGCTATCACTCGCAGCGGAAAATAGATCCTTCGGCCTTGTAACGCCCCTTTGGGACGTGGACAACGAGTTGCAAGCAAAGGTAAGCGACCATCAGATCGAGGCCGATGTCAGCGCCTCTCCTGTTACGTAAATCCAACGGATAAACGTAAATCCAATTAATAACTTCTAAATCTACTGTTTATCCCAAAGTGGTCAACCTGATTGCTGGTAGGGTGTCGATTAATTGAAACCCAACTGTCCTTATGGCAAGTTTTGGCTCGATAAAGTGGATCTGCTAAAATCCACAAACCTGTCACCATTATCAGTACTTTCGGTAAGATCCATATCATATGTCCGAGCAAGGTGTTTTCAGACCCCACCTTGATATTCAGACCACCCATCACGATCACAATGTTCCCTTTAGGAAGTCTCTCCTGAAATACGCGTAATGGTTGTAGAAAATATCCCTCTGTACTTTATCTGCAGCACTGTCTGCCTTAGGGTGCAGTAAGTTCGCACGAATGACGCGGTTTTGTCGATTGCAGGATTTGCGTGATTATATTAACTTAATTTAAAATTAAATATATTTATAATAATCCGCAATGAGTTACCGCCCTTCCTTATTATGTGGCCTATCCAATTTCGTTGTATCAAGAGTACCCGTTGTTGGTGTAGCAATTTAAGTATTCTCCTTTGACGTACTTTTTAATCCTTGAATCAGGTGAATAATGTCATCCTAGTACTTGGTATACTCACATTTGCACATTTACACAGTATGGGTGCTCTGAGAAGTAATGCGGTTCAGAGGAAGCTACCTAAAGATGACATTGTTATCGTGATGGTCGATCTTAATGCTCTGATCTGACAACACTTTGCTTGGACATGTGATGGGGAAGCACGGTCTTGGCGATCGTAATGGTAATGGTGGAAGGTTCGTGGATTTCTGCAACTTCCACCGCCTCGTCATCAGTGGCACACTGTTCGAGCACAGAGCCTGGAGTTGAGGGGTGAGGCGTCAAATCTACTGAGTAAAGCTCCTGAGAATATCGATGAGCATAGTTCCGCATCAAAAACGCTCTTTTCTCGGGGAATACATAGGCCGTCGGTACATGCGGAGTTGTGGAAGCAGATCCATGAACGGAAGGGGTTAAAGGCTCTACTGAACGCTGCCAGCGATGGCGGGCATGATGTGCTGAACTTCGATACCGAGCGAAATCCGCGTGACAAAAGAAAATTTGGCAATGTGCTGGTCAGGAAAGCGGAACGTGCCACATGTTGCAATGATGTCAAATAGAGTAAAGTCTCCACGCAGAGTTATTTATTGTTGTACTTGCAGTTAGTGCAGATCTCCTGCATTCACTCGTATTGAAATCTTGGAAATCCGAGGCCTTTTGCAGAGAGTGGAAGGAGAGGATGATCTTTAAGATTCCAAAAGGGCACCCATTTTGAGTGAGACAATTGGAGAGGTATCTGGGTGCTCCTTGCCGTTGCAAAGATTGCGCGTTTTCATCAAAAGAGATTAGGTGGGATACAGTGCTGTGGAATAACTCCAATTATTTCGCTGATGATAATACTAAATTTCGGGGTAGTATAGATCCCAGGGTGAAACGCGAATTGATATTCACGATGGAGCAGAAAACCTGGGAAACGAATGAACACTAACATTTCTACTATCAAGGCCTATCTCTACTTACATATGGTAATCGCAAGGAGTTCTTTCTAATTTAAAAATTACAGACGGAGAGGGAAAAAGGCGAGTCTGCTCTAGCTTGGGGGCTGGGTAGGGTTGAAAACCTTACAAGGAAAACCAAAGTCGCGGAGGACCAAAACGAACCTCGGACTGGACGGATTTTACAACGACGAACCTGGCAACGAAAAGGAATGAACGATTTTTGCACTTTCGCATCGAACATGTGCCCCTATATAGATCGAATGCAGCCCAGCACCTAGCCGGTGTGGTGTGGTGAGAGTAAATACTGACGCCATTACCGTGGGGTGCCGTTCATTGTTTTTTGTAGTCGGCCAGGATTCGGAACGATAAAAGTCATGGGTGTCCGGAAAATCGAATATACCCTCGCCACCGTTATAGCGTGCTCTACTCACTTTTCCCGCATGGCCCCTGTTGCTGTCTACCTTTTCACCCATGTGACCGTTAAGATCGCCAGAAGGCATCTTTCTCGGCATCAGGTCGACCTGTTTGTCGTGTATATGCGCGGATGAAGTGAATAGTGCTATCAGCTGATATAATTGTGAGCTTCATCAGTCAGTAATCAAATCATTTGACTTCTTTAATGGTATTACGGAAACCCACAGAGATGGCAATGCCAGCACTATCTTGAGTGGGTGAGGTACCGAAATAGAGAAGTATATAGCCATTTTTATCACGTTCAAGTGCTATGTCGGACCTCATATTAGCAGACCATTGGGTTTCTTGTAGGAGCGCAGATAACAAAGGGCTCTTGCGAGTTCTTCTGTTTTCCAGTTAGGATGCCAACATTTACCGTGCAGACACATATTTGTTTTGCTCGGTCTAATTTATTTACGCCGTGACGTCGCCCATGCATCAAGGACGTTTGCCCATTTTTCGACAGGACCGGGCCCGTCCTGCCACGTCGACTGAGGTGAATGCCCTAGCATTTCTCCGAGGCTTATGACTCAACGCGATCATTTTGTTTCTAAAGACATTGGATGCATTTTCTTGGTCGACCAGTTACGATATCTATCGCCAAGAGAGATTAGGTACGATTTTGCACCGTGGAATAACTCCAGCAATACTTAATTGATCTCCTTCCCTAATCTCAGTACTTTATTTTTGTTTTACTGAGGATAGTACAAAATATATTCCCTCAAACACTTTTCATTTCAGCATGGGCGAGTTCAGCTATTTCTGATCCATACAATATGCAGTCCTTAATTTTGTTCGAAAAGTTCGTTTACATGCATCTGCTCTAATCTACGGCCAGTACGAAATTCCTTGAGGACAGTGAACGCCACTTGTTTCCTTTTTCTATTCGCTGAATCTCTATCTGTCCCGCATTAGATGATTCGGCTTGACGTTATTCACATCAGCTATCAGCTCCTGCTGGACAAATTTCATGTCGAGCAGATTCATTTGTGGAGCAATATTGATCCAGTGATGGCATTCCTTACAGAATTCATATTCCTCCTAATTGCCAATCTACAACGTTGATGCAAGAAACTCCAAAGTAAAGATTCTTGTGGATAGGTATTATATGCGGTATTATTTCACTATTTTAAGATACGCACCTAGCATGCGATTTTCCTAGTGTGTTGAACGTCCATTACCTTCACAAGTAAAGAATTCCGGCTAGACACAGAAAAAGAGGCGAGGCAGGTGCAATCTAGCCATTCGGTCGCAGGTAACTACATATCTGACACTCATCTGCTTTTTCCCTTGTATCTACGCAAACATTGGGTATTAAGGCATGTGTGCGAGATGAAGGAGCAGTGTGAAATGGAGTTTGCCAACGAACTTTGCCGACATTGAATGAATTTGGACGACGTGGAAAGATCATTCTACATTGCAGTTGCAAATGAGTTGTAACTCACCTTGCACGCTTGTAGACTAGCTGCGGTTAGCCTGTCAGGTTGCGGCAACTGCAACTTGCTTACAGACGAGCAATCCCGCTGCAACTAATAACTGGACTGTACGGCTGTGGCAAGTGTAACGCACTTGCGAACGTTTGATACAAACATTCCAGGCAAAAGTTTATAAAGATTTGAAGTTTGCGGCAAACGGCAAACGTGTGGCTTCGGCTTTAGAAACTTTAACTTTGTGTGCATATTGCCAAATAGATTAACAATCGATTGAGGCGGAAAAACATTTCGGTTTTTTGGCTTCGTAAAGCAGGCTTTCCCTGAGGGCTTGCATTTTACAATGATCCATCTGCTGGGTAAATCACCTTGTATGCGGTTCTTGCTCTCAGGCCTGTAACGCGGTTACATCAGCCCTATATTGGGACAGGGTATCGGCTAGCTGCTTATCAGCTTTATCTCTGTACAGGGAGTGCACGTTCCATGAGAAAATGTGTAAATCGTTATTCCGTTGTCGTTGCCGGGTTCGTCGCTGTAAAGTCCATCCTGTCCGAGGCTCCTTTCGTGACTCCGTAACATCGGTTTTCCGTGTAGGGTTGTCAGCCCTACCCAACCCCCAACCTGGAGGACCAGTTGGTACAATTTGTCCCGTTTTTAGGCGCGGGAGACTGGTCTTAATCCTTCTCCGTCTGCAGCTTTTCGTTAAGAAAGAGCTCCAAGCGGTCACCACGTAGAGGTGGAGACAGGGTTTGGTAGTAGAGCTGTTGGTGTTGGCTCAGCAGGCATTTCCCAGGTTTTATGCTCCATCGTGGGTACCAATCCACCCTTATCTCCTCCACTCTGAGATGAACCTTGATTAGTAATAGTAGTAAACCGTTTTTCCGTTTTCAACAGTAAAAGGAAAATAATGAAATATCTTATTGGATTCTAGTTCCGTGCATGCAGTTCAAAAATGGCCATTTTTTAGAAAGAGTGCTTTTATTTTTATGAATAATTCGAATATGTTTCCAAAGAAGTTCAATCCGCTTCAATGTAGGGGAAACAAATTGTCCCAAACATTAAAGCGATCACTGTAGAGGTGATGCTTCATCTCCAAATCTTCTCCAATATCCAAATATTGTTCCTGCTTAGTGTTAAATGGTGTCCAATGAGTGTTTCGGAGATATTCGTCAGAAGGATTGTTTGGATCACTAAAATATAAAGAAATGATTCGATAAATCCTGAAGCAAGTAGGCCATGATGGCTGATGCTAACCTTGTATGGGCGAAATTGGTCCACATACGGGTGAGCCGTTCCACAGTTTTTCGCTCCGGATCTTTATCTGTAAACACAGGAGCAATGTATGGACCCGTTAAGAGATACAATAGATCATCATGATGTACGACTCCTAAATAGAAAAAGTATATAATTGGCGGTCCCTTTCTCATTGTTCTACGATTTTTACCATAAGGGGTTTTATCATCTGGGTAGTAGGTGTGACTGTATCTTCCTTGATAGGAAAAACGATATTGGTAGACTTTAGTATACTGTGCTACCAGGTGAATAAATCGCAAAGTTTGGAATCCAATAAGGCTATCAGCGTAGAGCTGGAATATTAAAATAATTACGGCCAGTATTAATTTGATGTACTTATCATCGCACCTTCACCAATCCATCGAGTGATTTTTCAAGACTCAATGGTCCATCTCCTAGGTAATATTCACGTAACTTCTTAGATATTTGATTTGATCGCTTGGTATTCCTTTCATATAAAAAGTTAATGGGTGCCCAAGTATTAAAGTCAGTGTCAAGTTGATAACGAAGGGTATCATTCGTCAACGTGGCTGAAAATAGGAAGGCATCATTTTCTATGTGAAGATAAACTAAACGGTATAAATGGGAAGCTTACAGATTGCTGGAAAAGCGAATTCATCTTTAGTGATGCCAGAAATAATTGGTATTCTCATGAAATCACCCCTCTGGTACACCTTTGTGGGATCTGCAGTTAAAAACCTTTCTTGTCCAAAATCAGGTTCAATCACTGGTTTAAAAAGTAGCACTGGATTTCCATTACCGAACTCGAACATATTAGGTAAGGACGTTCCGAAATCAACTGCGTTTCTCTATAGATCCAGAAGAAGGTGAAAATACGAATTGGCTGATTTTTTGACAACTGGATAAAACTTACCATTTTTAAACAATCCACCATTTCTTTAACTGTTGCATCGGTACAGTTCAATAAGCGAGCTTGACGCTGTCCTAAATCTAGCTGATTAGAAGGAACTTCCCATTGGGCTGTCGTGGAAGCACTCATTACAATGGCTTTATGGAAGAGATTTCTCGACATTGGTGAAATCAAATGCATGGTGATGCTCAGTGCCCCAGCACTGTAACCCAGAAGGGTGATTGAGTTCGGGTCGCCTCCAAAATTGGCAATATGGGATTGAATCCATTTTAGAGCCATCACTTGATCTTTGAGACCAGCGTTTCCAGGTGCCTCGGCTGTTCCAGTACTAAGAAATCCTAAAGTGCCTAGCCGGTAATTGAGTGTGACGAGGACAATGTCGCGATCCATGAAATATAACGGTCCAGCGAAATTCCAGCTCTGACCAGAGACGGCATAAAAGCCTCCAGGATGTAAGTAAACTATAACTGGTTTCCTCACATTACTGGTTCCTTCAGAAGGAAGATTGTGCGTATAAACATTGATGCGAAGGCAATCTTCTGAAACGTCCGAAAGATTAGTTGTTGGTTGGGGGCACATCGGCCCATCTTTTGTGGCATCAAGTATTCCATTCCATTTTTCAACGGGTAGAGGAGCTTTAAATCTTAGCTCGTTTACTGGTGGCTTAGCGTAATGCATTCCCCGGAAAGCGTAAAAGTCTTTCCCTGTACTTGATTTTAAACAGGCACCCCGAATTTTCCCGAGACTCGTAGTAACGATCGGATCATTTTTCGGCGGCATAGGATTAGCAATACCGAGTGACAAAAACACCACTAGACACAGAGTCCCACTTGCCCGTAAATTCATTGTCACAGAAAACTCACTTGTGAACTCTCGTAAATCTCAAGACGATTTGTTCACCGTTGTTTCCTGGTCTATATATATATGAGAATTCTTTTTCACTTATTTTTTGCATTTCAATTACTTCTGAGTAAAGAGAAACCAAGTCGGAGATTCCTCATGTCACTTAGTAACATTTATAGTACGTACATACATACGAGTACATGAAGAGGCAAAAAGCTTTCCGAGCAATCGTTTGAAGATTGGATCATATTGAGAGTGATCAAATTGGTTCTGTTTAATTTAGTTTGCAATAGGAGCAGCGCACATGGTGCATTGCAAATATCTTTTCAGAGATAACTTCTTAGCTTAAATGACAAAACCCAGCTGTTATTATTTTTTCTTTGAACTAACAACTAGTTATACGGTCACCCTCGATTCGCTTTACTTTTCCGAGAAATGTAAATCATACTTACTTATGCTTAGAGAATCGACTCGAGGTGACGAAGAGGTGCTGGGGTATTCCCCACAGATATTGCTTCCTACGTAGAAATCTTTTGCATATGAAATTACAATAATAATGAATCAAGTCTGGTCGAAGCTTATATTTAAAGAAATGCAAATACTTGAATTCAATTCGTCAATTTTATCGAGCCAATTACTTATATTAAACGCATTATGATTTAATGGTGACCCCGTATAAATGAATCGTCTTGAAACTAGTTACTAGTATAGATAGAGATTTCAAGCGAACGAATGTAATAAGTTACCTAATGACTTAGATGCAAAGTTTAGATTGTGAAAATGCCTCTTTGTGGAATTAACCTTGCAATGAAATTAGAAAATGTTCATTCCTGATATCATCACTAGGTTGATTGAATTGCAAATGGAATGAATAGCTTTACCTGTTTCAATGTTCATAAACAAATCAGTGTATTGCTACCCATTATATGCAATATTAATCTAACAGGTATGCAGGGGTTAACATCCACCTATTTAAATATTTTGGTTTTAAGCAGGTGTTATAATTCAAACATGAGTAATCTTTTGAAATTTCCCCTAAAACCTCTTCACTTAAACAACCCTCGGGTTCCTCATCTTTATTTACTCAAATGAGGACGAGATTAGCTCAACTCACCTTTTTACATGTAGCTTACCGGCTTCAAGGTGGTTTCCCTTTGTGGTGATTGGCCACTTTCTTGGATTCTTGGAGTGACAGTGAAGGAAATTCGGCATCTAAATTAAATAAAGACATGTCCATGAATTACTTATGGAAGAATGGAGCGAAAAGCCAGCAGTGACGAGAAGGGAAGATGAAGTGCGTAGAGTTACCTTCTTCTTTTATATGAGAACTGAATGTGAGTGCATAACATCTCTAAAGGCTATATTTCTTCTTTCAAATGAATTCACGAATATTATTCACAACCTTCTTTCATAAAAAATGCAAAATTATAAGGTTATTCAGTTGATAATGAATAAACAAAATGGGTTGGTGTAAATAGATAATAATCGATGATTGTTTTCTTTGAACCAAATGCAGAAGATTTTCTAAAATTGACTTTCCACTCTCCTGTTCTCCAATTCCTGTAAGAAGTAATGCCAATTTTGAAAAAATCTGATTGATACGCATTGGATTTTCCAATAATTTAGGTAGGGCTTTTGTCAGTGGCAGGACATTGCACTCTTTGTTATCTAGAAAAAGTTGCTTCTGCAGACGAGCTTTCGTCGACGCTTAGTCTGTCTTCCCTGTTTTGTCCCAAATTCGCCAATAAATTAACGCAACACAAATATCAAGCTGGGGGTACTCCATGTCAGTGTTCTCTCTGTACCGCTATCGTCTGGGTATTTTCGCCTGAGAAAATATTTAATCAAGAAAGGAAAGCGATTGCTACTGTTGCTCCAAGCTTGCACCGACTCATGCCTGCGTCATGTCATCGGAGCATTTTGTCCTGGCAGCGTATGGGTTAGATATCTGGGGATGTTTTGATCAAAAGGCGAAAGTGGAAGCGAAGAGATCACACGTTGAGCAAAGGGGATAATACCTTTCCGGGCTATGTCATTTAATGGAACCCACTATCCCAGTATGAGCGACAATTGGGACACATTGGAGCTACATGGCGCAGAGTGGTAGACTAAGAATACAAGTTTCTTGGAAAATCGTGAAGGGAGGTGAAGCATATGGTTGGGAACTAGCAGCGATGGCGCGTGGACGCCAATTCGGAGCTATATATTTACTGCATATAAACTCCATGTCACGTAAGGACGTGTTAGGTGGGTGATGCAGATCTCCATCTCTTTCCTTGAATCATCGCTCAATATCAGTGTATCGATCCATCAGTGTTTTCCAAAATCGAGTAGTTTTTCCGTAGTCCGCTGTCGATTCAGACGGATTCGCCCGGTTCTTGAGAGTATTGCTTTTTTTGCAATTGGCAATGAGTTCTGAATTAGTCTAGCGTCTACTATCAGTACCACCAGATCGCCTGCAAAACCAATCAACGGAGAGGAATCTCCATCATGCACGACTCAAATAGTCCCGTCTTAGCAGTCAACTTAAGAGATTTGTTAGAAAACCCGTACAATCACCGGG
Source organism: Hermetia illucens (assembly GCF_905115235.1). Classification (NCBI taxonomy): domain Eukaryota; kingdom Metazoa; phylum Arthropoda; class Insecta; order Diptera; family Stratiomyidae; genus Hermetia; species Hermetia illucens. The sequence continues at coordinate 113,741,987 of NC_051851.1, read as the reverse complement.
CCTTGTCATCTCAAATGCATTTTACATCCAGTGTTGCCGGGAACGGAAAAATTATGTTATACAAAAATGTGATAAAAAGGTCCTAAATGATACTTTCATGCATATGAGCATACTCACAGTGCAACCAGCAAATTATGAACACCCCTGATTTCAATGCAACTATGGTATTTAGTGTGTGTAGTTTTATGATAAGTAGAGAGTACTGCTGATATCAGAAAAAGTACCATTATGTTTTTCTTTACGCTCAAAAGAGCAACTGAATTGAAACGTAGTAGAGCATCGCTGCATGTCGAGATTTGTATCATTATAACACATTGGTAAAGCAGGCGCTTTTTATTTTGAAAATATTTGACATCATTACAAAACGTTTAAAGTCATCAAGAACAGTTAAATCAATAGATTTTCACAATTTTGAGGGTAAGGCGGCTTAAAAAATGGCCTTTTTGTCCATTCAAACATTGAAGCGTCAATGTGCTAAAACTGGTCTAAAATTATATCGTCCCTTAGAAAGACCATTATTCATCAAAGATGATAAACAAGTCGGAATACCGGAAGCTCGCGCTTCGGATATAAAGGTTTTGTGTTCATCTTATGTAAGAAATTTCAACGCATATTTTTCTATCCGTATTTAGCTACAAATCCAACATAATCCTTCATATTTTTCCAAACTACGAGACATACGCACATATTACAGCCATAGATATTACGCTCACCCTAAACAAACAAACTGCCTATTTCCGAATACTGTACACATATATGCACGTATATAAATTGATCTTACCCATATTTCCGATTTACTTCTTATATCTATTTGAATTAGGTACTACCCGCAAAGTTCATTAGCACGCATATATTATATACCTACATGCGCACATGTCTGGCTGGCAAATAACTAAAAAAACTAAAACAAAATAATTCTCTGCGACCCAATTCACAAGAACTTATTTCGTTGTGGAATTGACGAATTGATATGTGATGATGACGTCATGCAGGTTGTAGAGTGCACGAAATTCACAAAAAATTGTAAAGTTTCACCTCCTATAACTTTGTTAATAATAATTGGATTTTCTTCAAACTTGACCAAACTGTGCATTATGTTCTTCATTACAGGCATGCCAAATTTTGTACTTCTGGGATGAACACAAGAGGGGTGCCGGGTAAATTTCTAAAATGTGGAAATATACTATTATTAGCTTTATTTGTGCAGATGTCGGAACCGGATATATTTTGAGGTCTAGATTTCGTAGAGATGCGCCACTGTGATTTTTTTCAGATTTTTCGGTTGGATAGGTTCTGAGAACGAGACCTGTTACACTTTTTGGGGGTCATATGTTGAGCGCTCACTCCTCCATGTTTCACCCAATATCAAATAGTGCACCAGTTTCGAAAAGTAGTAATTGAGACCTTTCATTTGATAACCCACATGGCTACATCCTGTGAAAAAAAAATTTGCACCCTCCATTCACATGTATGGGGAGCCCCCCCTTAAACTTAACACAAGATGGCGCCACTTATTGCATGTAAAGGGATCACCAGATTACATACTCTCACCAATTTTCGTGACAATCGGTCCAGCCGTTTCCGAATAAATCGGGTGTGACAGACAGACAGACAGACAGACAGACAGACAGACAGACGGACTATGGTGGTACTCAAACAGCCACAATACGAGTACCAGCGGAGGCAGCACAGATGTTATTGGCTGCCGGAAGGGTTCGGATTGGATGGGTTGTCTGCCGTTTAAGGGAACAAATTTCACTAAAGAGGTGCTTTAAATGCCTCATGTTTGGACACTTCGCGAAGGCATGCACCAGCAGCATTGATCGATCCGACCGATGCAGAAGGTGTGGGGAGAAAGGCCATATTGCCAGAGAGTGCAATAGGGACCCCAAGTGCCTATTGTGCGAAGTAAAAGAGGGACAGGATAACCGGCATATTGCCGGGAGTGGTAAATGTCCAGAATTTAGGAAGGCGCTCACTGCAATGAGAAAATGAGGTTTATTCAAATAAACCTGAATCATTGCAGGGTCGCTCAGGATTTACTTGAGCAGGCCACGTTCGAATATGAAATGGAAATCGCCATCATAAGCGAACCGTATAGACACCGTCACGGTGGCATATGGGTCAAAGATTCGACTGGTGGAGCGGCGATATGGGCTTGCGGTCGACAGGCCATACAATGTACTGCAAGTCAGGCAGGCAGTGGCTTCGTGTGGGCGAAAATAAGTGGTGTATATGTTTACAGCTGCTACGCCCCGCCAAGTTTGACACTGTCTGAATTCGAGCAAATGCTTGATAATCTTGTCCTCGACGCGAAGGGACGAAGTCCAAAGGTGATTGCTGGTGATTTCAATGCTTGGGCCCTAGAGTGGGGTAGTAGGGAATCAAATGCTAGGGGGCGCAGTTTATTAGAAGCTTTTGCGCAGATGGACATAGTTTTGGCTAACGAAGGTGCTGTAAACACCTTCCAGAAAGGGGGATCAGGCTCGGTTGTAGACCTGACCTTTGTCAGCCCTTCGCTGGCGCGTGGTATGTCCTGGTGCGTCAGTGAACGCTACACCCACAGCGATCACCAGGCAGTTTTTTTTTGAGACATGTGTCAAACCTCAGGGCAAAGAGCTATCATGCCCGAAACCGAAAAAGATTTCAGGCTGGTCTGCAAAATCTTTGGATGAGCAGAGCTTCTTAGAGGTGTGGTTGGATCAACCTGATATAGCAGGCGCCTCTACGGAAGGAGCTGTCCATCTGGCTCAATGCATCGCCAAAGCATGTGATGCGTCCATGCCTAGGAGGTGCGCATTCCCCCGTAGAAGACCAAACTACTGGTGGAATGATGAACTGACCGGCCTTCGATCAGCCTGCCACCGAGCGAGAAGAGCGGCTCAGAGGGCGGTAGGTAGAGTAGATCAAGGGCAGAAAGAGTGCGCCTACAAGGCAGCCCGCAAAACCCTCAAGCTCGCCATCCAGCGAAGCAAGAGGAAATGCTTTAGGGAGCTCTGCTCAGAAGCGGACGTAAATCCGTGGGGAAGAGCTTATGGAATCGTGATGGGACGATTTAGAGGCCGTTCGTCTCCGCAGATCACGTGCCCCGCCCTCTTGTTGAAAATCATCCAGGGGTTATTCCCCCAGCAAGAGGAGAACACCGACACATTCCAACCACCTCTGAATGTGACGGCAATCCCGCCAGTCACCAGAGACGAGCTCCTCGAGATCTGCGGCAGAATAGGAGACAATAAAGCACCGGGTCTGGACGGAGTACCGAATAAGGCCCTTAAGCTTGCCGTGAAATCCAGGCCGGACATGTTTGCTGAGTTGTTCGAAGCGTGCATGTCCGAGGGAATATTTCCAGCGGTATGGAAGCGGCAGAAGTTGGTGCTTCTGCCTAAGCCTGGTAAACCACCAGGTGAACCATCCTCATACCGACCCATATGTCTTTTGGATACGGTGGGGAAAATGCTAGAGCGGGTAATCTATAATAGATTACTCCCAGTAGTTGAGAGCCAAGGCGGCCTTTCACATCGGCAGTATGGATTCCGTAAAGCCAGATCAACCATTGATGCCATCAAATTGGTTACTGGCTTGGCCGAAGATGCAATCCACGGAAAGGGTAGTACCAGCAAATATTGCGTGGTAGTAACCCTGGACGTGAAAAATGCATTCAATTCGGCCAATTGGAATCTAATCCGGAAATCCCTAGCGAAGGTTGGTATTCCCGCCTACCTCGCCGCAATTGTCGATAGTTATTTAACTGAAAGGAGACTCTGGTACGACACTGATGACGGACCGCAGGAGTACGTCGTTTCCGCGGGTGTCCCGCAGGGCTCCGTATTGGGCCCACTACTGTGGAACATCATGTACAACGATGTACTTAATCTTCCCCTTCCGGAGGAAGCCACAGTGGTGGGTTACGCTGACGACATTGCACTGGTTGTTGTCGCAAAGCATCTCGAAGATGCTGAGTTATACTCAAGCGAGGCAATCAGTGCTGTCAAATGCTGGTTAGAGAGCTCTGGTCTGACGCTTGCGGAGGAAAAAACGGAAGCGGTCCTCATCACGAAGCGCCGGAAGAGAAATTACGCCTGTGTTAGAGTCGGGAATCATATCATCACTTCCAAGCCGGCCATCAAATACTTGGGGGTGGTGATAGACAGGAAGCTCAGCTATAAGCAACACGTACAGTATGTTTGTGATAAATCATCCACTGCCAGTATGGCCCTGGCCAGGATGATGCCGAACGTGGGAGGGCCACGGCATACCTCTAGGTTGCTTATAGCCAGGGTGGTGACCTCAATTATGCTCTATGCGACCCCAGTTTGGAGCGAGGCGTTGCGGATGTCAGTTAACACTAGCAAACTGAATGCAGTCTACAGGAGGACAGCCCTGAGGGTATGCTCTGCCTTCAGGACTGTCTCAGATGATGCAGCATTCGTCATCTCTGGAATGATGCCCATTGACATCTTGGCAGATGAGATGGCGAATATATACCATGCGAAGCCAATCTCTCCCTTATTGCAGACGAAGAAGGCTGAGAGGGAGAGATCCATAAATAGATGGCAAGAGCGGTGGGAACGCTCGGGAAAGGGTCGGTGGACTCACAGGCTCATTCCTGCCATTAGGGAGTGGTTGGAGAGACGACACGGTGAGGTTAATTATAATCTCACCCAGTTTCTCACGGGACATGGAGGATATCTCCAATACCTTCACAGGTTTAAATTGGAGACTTCACCCGACTGTCCAAATTGCGATGGAGTCCCAGAGGACCCAGAGCATGTATTCTTCCACTGTCCGAGATTTGTGGAAGAAAGGAGGAACCTAGAGGAGACTCTAGGAGAGGTGCTGGTACCAGAAAATCTGGTGCCGAAAATGCTAGCACATCAAGAGAATTGGGATGCGGTCAACTCCATGATCGCATCGATTCAAGATAAGTTGCGAAAGGCAGAGGAAAGCAGAAAAACGCGGTCACGTGCGCCGCGTATAGAAGAAATGGGATTAAGCTAGAGTGAGCTGACTCCGCCCCGTGATGTAATACCTTATGGTGGTGCCGCGGGGCAGGGAGGGAGTCGGGGGTGGTTTTAGTGGGTAAAAATCCCACACGCTGGTGTGTCCAGACCAGTGTCTTTTGAAGATTTCCACCTCCTCAAAAAAAAAAAAAAAAAAAAAAAAAAAAGACAGACAGACGGACAGACAGACTCCGTCTCGATTCTAATAAGGTTTTGTTTCACACAAAACCTTAAAAAGATCCTCTTGAGTTTTGTTAAACTGTACAAAACATTCAGTGCAAATGGTTCGGAAAAGATAGGACTTGAATGGAAAGTAATGTCAAAGTATTCGTCATTACAAAAACTAACTGTGACTTATTTTGGTTTTTCATCGTCATCAACGGCGCAACAACCGGTATCCGGTCTAGGCCTGCCTTAATAAGGAACTCCAGAAATCCCGGTCTTGCGCCGAGGTCCAACAATTCGATATCCTTAAAAGCTGTCTGGCGTCCTGACTTATGCCATCGCTCCATATTAGGCAGGGTCTGCCTCGTCTTCTTTTTCTACCATAGATATTGCCCTGATAGACTTTCCGGGTGGGATCATCCTCATCCATACGGATTAAGTGACCCGCCCACCGTAACCTATTGAGCCGGATTTTATCCACAACCGGACGGTCATGGTATGGCTTATAGATTTCGTCATTGTGTAGGCTACGGAATCGTCCATCCTCATGTAAGGGGCCAAAAATTCTTCAGAGGATTCTTCTCTCGAACGCGGCCAAGAGTTCGCAATTTTTCTTGCTAAGAACCCAAGTTTCCGAGGAATACATGAGGACTGGTAAGATCTTAGTCTTGCACAGAAAGAGCTTTGATCCTATGGTGAGACGCTTCCAGCGGAACACTCTTTGTAAGCTGAAATAGGCTCTGTTGGCTGACAACAACCGTGCGCGGATTTCATCATCGTAGTTGTTATCGGTTGTGATTTTCGACCCTAGATAGGAGAAATTGTCAACGGTCTCAAAGTTGTATTCTCCTATCCTTATTCTTCTTCGTGTTTGACCAGTGCGGTTCGATGTTGTTGGTTGGTTGGTTTTTGGTGCTGACATTGCCACCATATACTTTGTCTTGTCTTCATTGATGTGCAGCCCAAGATCTCGCGCCGCCTGCTTGATGAAGGTAGTTCGTATTTGTCGGGTGGTTCTTCTCATGATGTCGATATCGTCAGCATAGGCCAGTAGTTGGGTGGACTTAAAGAGGATCGTACCTCTTGCATTTACATCAGCTTCAGTAGGGCCGGGTTAAAGAGGACGTATGATAGGGCATCCCCTTTGTCGTAGACCGTTGTTGATGTCGAATGGTCTTGAGAATGATCCTGCTGCTTTTATCTGGCCTCGCACATTGGTTAGGGTCAGCCTAGTCAGTCTTATTAATTTCGTCGGGATACCGAATTCTCTCATGGCCGTGTACAGTTTTACCCTGGTTATGCTATCATAGGCGGCTTTAAAGTCGATGAATAGATGGTGCAACTGTTGTCCATATTCCAACAGTTTTTCCATCACTTGCCGCAGAGAGAAAATCTGATCTGTTGCTGATTTGCCTGGAATGAAGCCTCTTTGATATGGGTCAATGATGTTCTGGGCGTATGGGGCTATCCGGACTAGCAAGATAGTGGAGAATATCTTATAGATGGTACTCAGCAACGTGATACCTCTATAATTGCTGCACTGTGTGATATCTCCCTTTTTATGTATGAGACTGATAATGCCTCGTTGCCAATCGTCAGGCATTGATTCGCTGTCCCATACTTTGAGCACAAGTTGATGAACCACTTGGTGTAACTGGTCGCCTCCATATTTAACCAATTCGGCTGTAATTCCATCGGCTCCTGGCGACTTATGATTTTTTAGCCGATAAATTGCACGGACTGTTCCTCCTAAACTTGGTGGTGGCAGTATTTGTCCGTCGTCTTCAGTTGGCGAGACCTCCAACTCGCCGATGTTCTGATTGTTCATTAGCTCATGAAAGTAACCAACCCATCGCTCTAATATGCCCATTCTGTTGGAAATCAGATTTCCCTCTTTGTTTCTACAGGATAAGCATCGAGGTGTATAAAGCTTCATCCTGCTGACTTGTTGGTAAAACTTCCGCGCCTGTTGCGGTTGCTCCCTGTACTTTTTTAGTTCACAGACTTGTTGGTTCTCCCAGGCTTCCTTTTTCCGTCTGTGAAGTCGCTTCTCCCCTCCCCTCGTTCGTGATAAGTCTCTGCGTGATAAGTCTCTGTTAAAATCACCAAGTACGATGTTAATATCATATCTGGGACAGGCTTCGAGGGTTCGTTCTACCGCCTCGTAGAAGGTGTCCTTCTCCGACTCTGCAGTCTCCTCTGTAGGGGCGTGAACGTTAATGAGGCTTATATTTCTAAACTTACCTCGGAAGCGCAGAGTGTACAGCCGTTCGCTTATGTTTTCAAAGCCGATAACAGCAGGTTTCATTTTTTGGCTGACTAAGAAACTTACTCCGAGCACATGGTTTACTGGATGAGCGCTATAATATATGGTGTAGTGGCTCTTCTCCAGGAAACCGGTCCCTGTCCATCGTATCTCTTGCAACGCTGTTACATCAGCCCTATATTGGGACAGGGTATCGGCTAGCTGCTCATCAGCTTTATCTCTGTACAGGGAGCGCACGTTCCATGAGAAAATGCGCAAATCGTTATTCCGTTGTCGTTGCCGCGTTCGTCGTTGTAAAGTCCATCCTGTCCGAGGCTCCTTTCGTGGCTCCGTAACATCGGTTTTCCGTGTAGGGTTGTCAGCCCTACCCAACCCCCAACCTGGATGACCAGTTTTTACAGTTTGTCCCGTTTTTAGGCGCGGGAGACTGGCCTTCATCCTTCTCCGTCTGCAGCTTTCCGTTAAGAAAGAGCTCCCAGCGGTCACCACGTGGAGGTGAAGATACCATTTGGTAGTAGAGCTGTTGGTATTGGTTCAGCAGGCATTTCCCAGGTTTTATGTTCCATCGTGGGTACCAATCCACGTTTCGCCCTGGGACCTATACTACCCTTTGACCACCATTTTGGTTTTTAGTTCCTGTTTAATGATGAGTCCACTTTGAAGATATTATGTTAACAGACGAGTTTGTTTTCGTTCGTCGACAATAAAGAGAAAACTGCCACCCTCCCTGCGTTCAAGTAACTATTAAACAGTTTCTCCAGTGATCGATTGGGGAATGGTTGTGAACAAAAGCCCTTCATCCCGCTTTTTGAAAGGCATCAAGAACCAGCAACAATATTTAAAAGTCTTAAATAATGATCTTCTGCCATTTAAGCAACGAATGGAAGCAAATGGAAATTTTACACTCTTTACCTACCCAGCCATTCCCCCAAATCTGTCACGGGGTTTTTCATCATCATCATCAACGGCGCAACAACCGCTCTAGGCCTGCCTTAATAAGGAATTCCAGAAATCGCGGTTTTGCGCCGACGTCCACCAATTCGATATCCCTAAAAGCTGTCTGGCGTCCTGACCTACGCCATCGCTTCATCTTAGGCAGGGTCTGCCTCGTCTTCTTTTTCTACCATACATATTGCCCTTATAGAATTTCCAGGCTGGATCATCCTCATCCATGCGGATTAAGTGACCCGCCCACCGTAACCTATTGAGCCGGTTTTTATCCACAACCGGACGGTCATGGTATCGCTCATTTCATTTCGTCATTGTGTAGGCTACGGAATCGTCCATCCTCATGTAGGGGGCCAAAAATTCTTCGAAGGATTCTTCTCTCGAACGCGGCCAATTTTTCTTGCTAAGAACCCAAGTTTCCGAGGAATACATGAGGATTGGCAGATCGGATCAGATCAGATCAGATCAGATGGTGAGACGTTTCGAGCGGAACAGTTTTTGTAAGCTGAAATAGGCTCTGTTGGCTGACAATAACCGTGTGCGGATTTCATCATTATAGCTGTTATCGGGTGTGATTTTCGACCCTAGATAGGAGAAATTGTCAACGGTCTCAAAGTTGTATTCTCCTATCCTTATTCTTCCTCTTTGACCAGTGTGGTTAGATGTTGTTGGTTGGTTGGTTTTCACGGCGTTTTTGCCCAGCCGAAACATCGCTGTTCTTCCGTGCCCACGCAAGTCTCCTGATATCAACTCGATTGAAAATGATTGGAGTGTTTTAAAAAAGAAAAGTTTTACAAGGGCCAGAATCCTACCAACAAAGTGTCAACAAAAAGTATTCGTTAAGTATGCCTGGGCAATTCACATATCTCTTAATGCGCTGAATTTTGTGTTCGGAGTATACCGTGTAGAATTGAAAGCATGCCCTGTGAGTTGGTGCTTAAGAATACACTCAAAGCCTTCCCTTCTTGTCGTCGATTAAAAGGGATAGAAATTTGTGGGCTAGCAGTCTGGAAATTAAGAAACTTTACGGCTACCGAAAGGTCAATAACGGGTCAATATTATCAGCCAATGGAGAACTCTGTTATGAAATTGCTTCACGCATTAACGCAACCTGGATGAAGTGGCGTTCCACAACTGGTGATTTTTTTGATCGACGTATCAGCGAACGTTTCAAATCTAAAATTTACCGCAATGTCGTCCGTCCCGTCGCTCTCTATAGTTCTGAGTGTTGGCCAACTATAAAAGGCAATGAGTGGCGTCTTGTGGTAATGGAGACGAAGATGTTGCGTTGGACTAGTGGCGTGACATGTTTTGATCACATCCGAAATGAGGATATCCGCGATCGTTATGGGGTTGCACCGATCGTGGAAAAATTGAGGCGCCTTCGATGGTATGGTCACGCAATTCGTGCTAACGAGAATTCACTTGCCAAGATTGGTCTGAACATCGAAATCGATGGTAAACGACCAAAAGGCAGGTCGAAACAACGGTGGCTTGATACGCTGGATGGGGATTTGAAAGCCTCGAGGTGGCACCCAGATTCACCCATTCGATAGAACCAAATGGCGAAACCGTTCACGATGAGCCGACTCCGCTTCTGAACGGGACAAACGCTGAAAAGAAAAGAAATGAAGAAGATTGACAGTTTTGTTTCAGGCGGGCGACTATGAAACTTCGCCATCCACAATAGTGTGTGAAACTGTTTGTCATAAATGTAGCCCATCTTAGCCAAACAAGCATATTCTTCTACCGTATGGCATACAATGCACCAAATTTATATAAAATTGAAAATTTGCACCTTCTATAATTGTTAATAATAGTTGAATTTCCTTCAAACTTTCCAAAGTTGTACCCCTATACCGTTACTACTTCTAGCATGAACGTTAAGGGGGTTTCCAGTTAAATTTTCACAAGTATGGCAATATACTACCATTAACTTTACTTGTGCAGATATCGGAACGGGATGTATTTTGAGACCTAGATTTCGTTTAGATACACCACTGTGATTCTCACATTTTTCAGTTGGATAGGTTCTGGGAACGAGACCTCTTATACTTTTTGGGAGTCATATTTTAAGCTTTCTATATCTGACCTAATATCAAATATGAGACCAGTTTCTAAAAGTACTAACTGAGTCCTTGCATTTGATACCTCATATGACCACATTCTGTAAGACAAAAATTTTGCACACCCTTTAACTTAACGGAAAATGGTGTCATTTGCAATATATAAAGGGATTCACAGACCACATGTTCTCCCCAAATTTGGTGACAAATCGAGCCAGCCGTTTCTGAATACATCGGGTATGACAGACAGACAGATGGACAGAAAGGGCTATGCCTGTGAGAAAGCGGCAAATACCAGCGTATCATTAGCGCGGATGACGCCTAACATTGGAGGTCCAAGATATAGTTGCAGATTACTTGTAGCTAGAGTGGTTCGCTCCAGACTATTATACGGAATGCGAGTTGGGAGGAAGCACTGGCGTGTGAAAAAAATCGGAGGAAAGTAAATATGACTTACCGGTTAGTGGCGCTAAGGGTGTGCAGCGTCTTAAGAGCAATATCAGACGAGGCAGCGCGTGTATTGTGGGAATGATCCCAATGGACATTTTGGCAAGTGAAGCACACTGTCTGTACGAGAAAGAAGAATGAATTCATCTGAAAAGGATACAGAATACCGAAAGGCGGCAAGGAGAGGGTCGCTCGTGGGATGACTCGCAGAGGGGTCGATAAACCCACACTTTGATTCCCTGTATTTAGGAGTGGAACCACCAACGACACGGCGAGATTGACTACCAACTGATGCAATTTCTATCAGGACATGGTGGTTACAAGTAGTCTCTGCACCAATTCAGGTTGAATGATTCTCCCTTTTGTCCTGAATATAGTTGCATACCACATTTTACACAGAGAGGAGAAGCTTGAAAATCAATATAAGCCCGCAGAACATCGCCGGGTAAAAGCTGAAGTCGAAGGGATAGTGGTGTACGTTGAACTCCCCAATCAAGAGTATCCAGGAAGAACTTGGAAAAGCTGAGCATGCAACGAGGACGTAGAGAACGGAAGGTTTGATCCTCCCTGCCATGTAATGCTTTGCGGCGGTTCCCCGGGGAAGAAAGAAGTAAAACGTGGAGACGGGTTTAGTGGGTAAGAATTTCACTTACTGCTGCAATCTGGCACGGCAGTATCTTTCTAAGATTTCCACTTCCATCCATAAAAAAAGTCAGACAGACAGACGGGCAGGCAAATATCGAATCGATATTAATAAAGATTTTTTTCGCACAAAACCTTAATAAAAAGGAGAGTGCTCTCATCTGTTTCTTTATGCAGTCCAGAATTCGCTGTCTGAAACTTTCACTTCATCAGTTGTATCCAGCCGAGCTTCATCTTGCATCAAAATCCGACATTATATACTGAAAGGATATTTATTCTTATAGTATTTTCCATAAACGGACACTTTTTCTTCGACAAAGTGTGGTCGGCTCTTCCACGGCGGTTTACTACTAGCTATCACAGCTTGTACGTCGAATAACAGGCACTTCATTGTGGGAGTACTCACGGAATCTACTGTTCTTAATTTTCCGTTCTGTGGATTGGACGTCGGATGCAGATGTACCCCCGACTTGATCGTAAGCAAGGCGTTTGCGCCGTCATTCGAGCACGGGCGTTATCATCAGTCGAGCAAAGGTTTTTTAGCTCCAGGCAGAAATTCAGGCGACCGCTGATGTTCTTTACGGAAGGTGAAGGCTTCACACATTGTCTATACACCTTTCTCTCCCATTTGATTAACCAAATGTACCGCTGTACATGGCACTTGTTCGTCACTGTTCCTGTGCGTGCTCGTAGTATGTTTTCAGCTAACGTTCGGATCTTTTCTTTCGTTCTGCGGAAAGTGCCGCTGGTCCACCATTGCTCTTCCTATCGTCCACATTTCCCCCTTATGAGAGAATCCATTTCTTGCCTGTGTTTTTGTCAGTTATTTTAGAAATAGGGTCGTTGCTGTAGCATTTTTGGATTAATGTATACACCATGGCTGTCATCTAGAAATTTCACTTCAATTCATTCCAAATTTTTGCAGATTTAATGTTAGTTTACAAAGCAATGGTGGGGTGCTTGCCTGAATGTGTCAAATGAAGATATGATCTCACTCTCCTGAAGACAGTACATGCAAATTTTAAACCAGTCCGACTACTTGAAGCTGGGCGCCTCGGGTATAACGGTTTTCTATTCATCTTATGTGAGGAAATTTCTGTGCACGTTTTTCAATTCATACAGAAGAAAGAATACAAAATATTCCCGCACTTATTATCGACTCCACGATTTAAATATGTTCCCTTTAAAGATATAAATATTGGACTCATCCTAAACAAACAAACATTATCTATTACCGCATCGTGGTGGATACATATTTATGTACGTATCTAAATTGACCGAACGAATTTGAATATTTCCGCTTTGCTTCATGCATAAAAGCATACATACCTACCTATTTAGGTAAACTAAATACCGTTGTTACTAACGTACATATATATCTGAATTAGATACTACCCGAAAATTCCATTAGAATATCGATATTGATATACAAATAACTGAAAGCTGACGAAAAGCGAAAAATAAAATATTCCAATGCGCCCCGCACTCTTGTTAGTTCACATTATGATGAAATACAAAATTTTGATCTCCTGCAGATTTGGTAATAATAGTTAGATTTCCTTGAAACTTTCTAGAATTATGGCCTATACTATCTCTTATTCTAGTTGTCAAATTTTGTGCTATTAACATGAATTTAAGGGGGGTTTAGATTTTGTATAGACGCTTCACTATGAGTTTTTTCAGATTTTTCAGTTGGATAGATTCTAAAAATGAGACATGTTTCACTTTTTGCGTCTCACATTTCGAACCCTCACTTTCCAATTTTTCACTCTATATCAAAAATCAGTATCGAAATGTACTAATCGGGCCCATTCATTTGATATCCCACATGATCACATTCTGTGAAAAAAAATTACACCTCCCTTTCGCATGAATTGAGAGCCCCGTTTAACCAAATACAAAGTGAGGCCGCAAGGTATATGTAATTTCGGGTCATACACAGACCGTTTCCAAATTTCGTAACAATAGGTTTAGTTGTTTCCGGGGTGTGACAGACCGACATATACACATTGAATCGATTGTTAAAATATTGTTTCGCACCTGTATATTCTCTTACAAACTGCACATAAACTTTCGTACCTGCTAACAGTTAGTGACTCAGTGAATTCTTTAATCGGGTTATTCAGGAAGGAAGAACACCATCTGTCTGGCAAGAAAGTGCCACTGTTCCAATATGGAAAAAGAAAGGTGTTCCAGCAGAATGTTCAAATTACCGTCCGATCCGGTTACTTTCCCATAACATGAAGACTTTTGCACGCATTCTTGACAACCGTATTCGCGAAATCGTTGAAATAACCGTGAATCAAGCCGGATTTGTCAAAAACTGCGGAACTATTAACGCACTACACGCTGCGCGGTTACCCATGGAGAAACACCATGAGAAACATCGCCCTCTTTAGATTGCCTTTCTGGATCTAGAGAAACCATTGGAACGTGTGCCACACGAACTCATTTGCTCATCTGGTATGCTTTACGACAACACTTAGTGCCAGGAGAACTCGTGCGCTGGGTACCCGAAAAGTAAAGTTCGAAGTATGGCGGGTGTATCAAAACCGCTTCGTGTCTCTGTTGGTTCCCTCTCACCTCCCTCTTTGTTCTTGTTATGGACACCGCCACACGGGACGTCCAACATCCAGCGCCTTACACACTGATTTATGCAGATGATGTTTTCCTAGCATCTGATAGCAAAACTGATCTCGAGCAACTTGTCCAAAAATGGAATGATCGCCTCATGCAACACGGTCTCAGATTGAATTTAAACAAAACTGAATTTTTGATGACCGATCCCCATGAAACAGGCACAATCACTGTCAGCGGCAGTGATCTGCCCAAAACTGAGCGATTTAAATACCTCGGGTCAACGCCAATAGAGAAATGCGTTATGAAATAGCTTCACGCATTAACGCAACCTGGATGAAGTGGCGTTCCACAACTGGTGTTCTTTGTGATCGACGTATCAACGAACGTCCCAAATCTAAAATTTTCACCAATGTCGTCTGTCCAGTCGCTCTCTATGGTTTTGAGTGTTGGCCGTGCTGCGGTAATGGAGTCGAAGATGTTGCGTTGGAGTAGTGGCGTGACATGTTTTGATCACATCCGAAATGAGGATATCCGCGATCGTTATGGGGTTGCACCGATCGTGGAAAAATTGAGGTGTCTTCGATGGTATGGTCACGCAATTCGTGCTAACGAGAATTCACTTGCCAAGATTGGTCTGAACATCGAAATCGATGGTAAACGACCAAAAGGCAGGTCGAAACAACGGTGGCTTGATACGCTGTATGGGGATTTAAAAGCCTCGAGGTTGCCCCCAGATCAGGCATTCGATAGAGCTAAATGACGAAACCGATTACAACGGGCCGACCCCGCTTGTGAACGGGAGAAAGGCTGAAGAAAAAGAAGACAGTCCCAAGATTTTCTAACGTCTTTTTTTACCGGTACATTTATTCAGCTAATGTTTCTGACATAGAAGTCTAGAAACTTTCTGCTACGCTTTAAATGTGTCTTCCTGATTATTTTCAAATTTTTCGGTTGGATACGTTTTCAAAACGAAACCTGTTATAGTTTTTGTTACCACCATTTTGGGTCTGAGTTCCCTTATCCCCCAATTGATATTAGAGTTAGACTAGCTATTAAACCCACACTGGTAGACGAACAGACCTCGTCTTACGATTTTTACCACTGTATGGGAATATGCCGAGTAACCTATGTTGAACTTAAATCGACTTTCGTTTAATATTGAGCTCTTGGCCCCGGATGATAGAATAGACACTTAAAGAAAATGCGGTTATGTTGTTTTGAAATTTTAAATTGTATTGCCATCTTCTGTTATTCGATTGTAAAGTTTAAACATTTAGATGCAAGTCAGGGTCAATGTAACGGGCGAGCACAATGCTCACCACATTGCCTCCACAGGAGTATACAATGCTACGTACCAACCGAGACTGCCAATATAGTCGAGAAGGATGCTTTCTACACAGTTCAGGGGAGGCTTCTAAAAAGCGATATTGTGATCGTGTGATGGTGTGATTGTGATGGCTGATCTGAATGTTAAGGTGGGATCTGACATGAAGCTGTTCAGACACACAGATGGGGAAATTCGGTCTTGTGGATTTCTGGAATTTCCACGGTCTCCTCATCGGTGGCAAATTGTTCTGGCGCAGAGCCTTAGTTGGATTTCAACCAACCGAAGGCGTACGAGTAATCAGATCGACCATTTTGCGATCAGCGGTAGATTTAGGAGTTGTGTATTGGATGTGCGTAACAATAGAAGTGCTGACATCGGCCTAGAAAGGGATCAACATCTGATGGTCGCCTAAGTTCGCTTGTCTATTGCGTCCGCCACTTCTCGCAGGGTTGGACATCAACATATACAACCCCTAAGTTCAATATCGACCGCTTGTATGACCTAACTGTCGCTCGAGAGTGGGAAGGCTATCTTGCGTATCGGACCTCATAAATACTGAGTAACCTGAGAATATCGATGAGCATTGGACCGCCATCAAAAATGCTCTTCTGTCGGGTGTTACACAAATCGTTGTCCCGAAGGGCCACCATAAGATCTGGCTGCTTGCGGAGTTAAGGGGATCAATGAACGGAAGGGGTTCCAGGCTCTACTAATCGCTGCCAGTGATGGGGGGTGTGACCCGCTCGAACTTTGATACTGAACAAAATCCGTTCCGTTCCGTTCCGCGTATTGTACAGCATGAAAGAGAGAATTTGCTATTGTGCTGGTAAGCAGAATCTACCGCAAAACACAATGATTTCAGGAATGTTACTATACTGTGCTCGGATGGCCCAAGTGGTTAGAGCGTTGGGCAGTCGTAGCGGAAGGTCGCGGTTCAAATCTCACTGGTGGCAGAGAAATTTGTTATCGTGACTGGATGTCGGATTGACTCATCTGTGAATGACTACCGGAGTCAAATCAGGGTAATAGTCTCGGGTGAGCGCAATGCTGACTACATTGCCTGCTCCTTCTTGAATGAAAGACTCTAACACACTTCAAGGCCCTGATCCAACATCGATTTTTGCGCCAACGTGGTCCCTTTCGCAAATATGATAGCTAAAATAATCCTGGAACGCATCAAAAAACATCCCGGCAACTTCATGGACAGAGAGTAGGTAGGTTTCCGTTCCGAATCCTCCTGCATTGAGCACATCAACACCGTTCGGATCATTTTGGAACAGTGCACGAAATTTAGATCTTGGCTGCATTTGCTCTTCATCGATTTCGGGAAACCTTTCGATAGTGTGAACAGGGAGTGCATCTGGATTCGTGCGAAATTAATAGCTATTATCAGGGCGATATATGATGTCGCAAATGTAAGAGGATTTTGTGCCTCAAAGCGGACTCCGCCAGGGTTACATCCGATATTATGTCTTCTTGTTATCGGTGACGTTGGTAGTGCTCCCTTGTCCTGAGGAAGTGGAGAAGGTCAATAGACAGTCAATTTTTTCCTTAAATACCCTAACAGCGCTGATGACATCTGCTTTGTAGAGTTGGACTGAAGATAACAAAACCAAGGTTTTCAATCTGACGGGTCATCGCATTCTCCCTATCGGCATTAATGGGCAGAGCATCGAAAGCGTAGATCAATTTGTATAGCTAGAAGTGTGGTTTCTGGCGATGGTGGCCCTGAACTGGATATTGCCAGAAAATGCAGTTATCTCAACACCAAGATCAAGTTGAGACTATTCTGTGCTTGTGTTCTTTCTGCTATATGGAAGTAGCATATGGAAAGTGATCTCCACTGTAAGCTTGTAGA